>NC_133580.1:10180564-10516478 GCF_964106895.1 Numenius arquata | reverse complement strand
GAGGATTATAAAGTCTTTGCATTTTGTCTTAGTGAAAGTAACAGTGAAGTTTGCTGCAGAAGTGCAGTGAGCAGAGCATTCCTCCTCCCCCCATCACTCTGAGCATGAGGAAGAGACAGACTTCTCAATTCTTTAACCCTTCTCACAGCCCCCAATTTTCCTTCATACACGTGCCTCTAATTCTTCTTGAGTGGAAAATTAATCAAGGGGACAATCTGTGCACAGAAAGGCATTTTGATAATAGAAAGGGATTAGACCAAGCTAATAGCACAACTAGAGAACAAGATAAAACCAGCCTCTCTGGTATGGGAACAGGAAGAAAAAATATTTTTCACCTGATCCTTATCTTTAGACACATTATTTTCAAAATCTTTAGGAAAGTAAAGGATGCTCAGGGATCACCAACAACTGTAGAAATGCTGGTCTGTACAGCCTGAGAGACCAGACCATGTACCACAGCAGTCCACGTGCAACATCTAGGCTGGAAAGTCCCCATAACAGAAGGATCTCCAAGGCCTTTATTTTACCTTAGCACCACAACCCACAGGAGATTCACTCTGCCTAGGCAGCTTCACCATAACTCTCCATGGCCAGGGAAATCAGGTCCCTGAATTCATGACTGCAAGAACAAAGTTTTCACCCAAAATGAGCAACCTGGTCTAGTGGGAGGTGTCCCTGCCCATGGCAGGGGGGTTGGAACTCAATGATCTTTAAGGTCCCTTCCAACTCTAACCATTCTATGATTCTATGATATTTACATTTTAACAACCATATGGTACAATGCATTAGGAGAACGCCAGAATGAAAGTGAAGTGAATTCTATGATTCTAAGTGAGGGTTAGCTTTGATGCTTTCTCATAGACATAAATCCCTGGATACAGTCCTGAAACAGGGGCTAGATTTTTTTCCTCACTGACATTTGTGCTAGAAAACATGAAGTATTCAGGAGTGACATAATGTATCAGTAAGACTCCTGTTTCCAGTCTGTCCCCATGTAGACTGAGGTCAGCCAGCACCTTAAGGGAAGCACTCAGTTTCCCCATAAAGGTAGTCTTTATCATGCCTCCTGACCAGCAATCAGTTGGGACAACCCACTAAGGTCTCCCGTGCATTTCTATAGGCACAGGTTTCAGTGACGCATCTGCTACAGGGCACCTTGTATCCACTAGGTAACCATCCAGATTCCCAAAAGATTCAACCTGTAAGTGCAGCTGACTCACAAATGAAAGTAAAAGGGGACTAGAATAAGTACTAGAAATTTTCCCCTCCCTCTCCTTTGTCACCCCATGCTAATTATGTAATTCAGATAAGCAAAGGATTTATGATGTTGGAACAGAAGGAATTTAGAGGTCCTATTTTTTTATCCCAATCTCTCTCAGATGTAGAAAATGAGAAATCAAAAAGCCAAAGTTATTTTAAGAAGTCATAAGTTATTGCACTCTACTGCCCAGTACAATGAACTATTCTCAGTTCATGTCAGTTGTTAATAAGACTTTAACATAATATAGCAACTCAGCATGATTAAAAATACACCACAAAGGACATTCACCACTAAAAATAGTTATAAAAAAAATTGGACAAAGTCAATCTGAAAATAGATAGGGGGAAAGGAAGAGAAGCAAAATAGATTAAGTAGGGCAAATCATATTGGATTCCGGAATGAGTGCATTATTTCAAGTTCATAAAACATTTTTAATAAATGTATAACTAAAGCATGCAATAGCATATTAATCCAGTCAGAGTACTCAGCCCCAGTCACTTATTTTAAACCATAAATAGCAGACATTCTAGCGCTCTTTTTTTCTGATCCTCACAATAGGTTCAGTCATGCAAGGTACTGAGAACTCTGGCATTAACAAATAAAGGTTCCCTGTGTGCACTAAAGATATGAGTAGCCTTGCCCACTGATTTGAGCCTTTAAACTTCACAAAAAAATCCTCCCTGCTGCTTTACCAGGATAATTCAAGCCAGCTCTGAACTTGCACCATGAATGTTGATTTCATTAAAAGGAAAACCAAGCCCATTTTTCCTGCAGTTAAGCAGGTACTCAAATGCTCTGATGGTTCAGTGCCAGAGCACCCAGTACTTGGGAAGTTCACACATAATATAAATGCACTATTCCATCTATTAATTGTGATTGCTATCATAGTACATACAGGTAAATGCAGAGTGAGTATTTAATGCATAGATTGATGGGAGAGTGATAATATACTGAAGTTTAAATTTAGCTCCTTGCTGACCCAATAGACTCACATCTTGTTTGAGAGAACCAAGTGTTCAAAACCATTTTTAAGAAATTGATTCACCTTTTCTCCAAGGCAGAGGTGCTACAGATTTTAACTGACAACAGGAAATGCATGCATTAATACCACTTGGACAGGATATTACAAGATTTTCTCCAAATCCTACCAGCAATTGCAAACACAAATGAGAGAAATTTTGTTGTTTCTTGAGTTTTCTCAGCACCTCCTTCTTGTGGTATTCCAATATTCAACACGACCAATCTATCCTGGGCAAGGAATGCAAGTCTAGGTTCACAACATTCCTAGTACTCTAAGAATGCTATGATAATAGTATCCTATGAAAATATAGTCCTATACAGAATTGTAAGATTCTAAGGCATTATTTAAGACATCATAGGGAATAAAGACTTTCAGTAATCGTAAACAGGGCAGGGAAGAAATATTAATGTAAGCTGTGCTGACATATTGGTAGTTGCTGAGGTGTGCTATAACAGTAACGAAGACCCAAAAAAACCCAGAGGCACATCCTGACTGAATATCTAGAAGTGCAGATGTGATGGTTGCAAAGGGCAGGTATGATTTTTCTCCACTTGGACTGTAAAGCAGAGGTGGGTATTCTCTGCACTGTCCAAAATCTGAGGGACTAGAGGGAGTGGGTGTTACCAATTTAAATATGTAACTAAAGTAGGCAGCCAAAACCATGCAGAAATAACCGAAAGGACTTCATGCCTAATGGCCAGAAATTATCCTGGGTTCAACACTGTTCTGTACCAAGACTTCAGAGTAAATGCTGGAGCATATACTTCTTTGGAAAACATCTGTACAAATCCTAAAACTATTAAGAAAATTACTACTTTTTTTTTCCTTCGTTGAAATTCATGTACCAAAAGATACACTGAGTGTCTAAATCTATCTGGACTCATCCTGTCTTAAAAAAAAAAAACAAACCACAAACTTATTCAACTTACAGCTGTGAATATTTCCGTGAAATGTACATTTCTTTTATGGCTTCCTTCCTGAAACCAAGTCACTTGAATCTCAAATTTAGAATGAGGATTGGTTGGTTCATAGTGATTAGAACCAGCAAAAACAGTGAAAGCGTTTGAATGCCAAGTCTGCGCAATTTTCTTTCAAAATCCTTAGGTGTCCAAGTCAGAGGGATTTAATTTTCACAGATGCTGAACAGCACTTACAGGCTTTCTCTGTGCCTTAGCGCTAGGATAGCTTAGCCTTGGAGGGTTGGGGGGGTGGAAAGGAGCTGGGAGGAGGGGAGTTAAACTTCCTCCAGTGCAGATACCTCAACAAATATTCAGTCATTTCCTCCTACAAGCAACCTTCTCAGATATATAATGAAATAAAAGAAAAACCTATTTTGTACAGCTCCAGTGAGAGTCTAACCCTGTAATGTTGCCAGTATGAGACCACATGCACTCTGAAGTGCCAAGTGAGTATTTCAATAACTTACCTATATAGAATATTTTTAAAAGTTACTTTTATGGGATACAGGAACACATTTAACTAAATCTACAGATATACATTGGCTGTAATGGACAAAGTGTGCAACAAAAAAGCAGCCAAGACAGCATACACTTTCACCCCTATGTATTTTAGCATCCAAAAGAAAGGCTAAGCTTTGGAAAAATATTGACTCTTGTAAACACTACTTCACCTCAATAGTGTAAAACTCATTTTATCTTCTCTACTGATGTGGATCTATTGAGGCTATTGAATGGATTGAAGTCCAGCCATATAAACCCAGCAAACAGAATTGGTGGAGGTGCCAATAGGCCTGTCAAGATCTTGTGGCCTTTACAGAGTAAAATAATCTGGACTTAGGTCAGTGAGTATGTTACTATTTGAGAAACTATCTTAAAAGGGCATATGCTAGTGGAAAATTGAACTGTCTCTAGCTCAGTATATTTCTTGAATAAAATGACCTAGCTACAGTATTTATAATTTGTGCACTAGGACTTGATCCAAAGCCCATTCAAGTAATCAGAAAGGCTCTCATTGATCTGAACGGACTTTGGATTAGGTGGTAATTGGTTTTATTCAGTTTGCTTTTTCTTCCAGAGCAACAAACAGCATCTTTATCCACCAAATATGCACCTCTACCATTACTCTAATCTTTACTTAAAAATAGAATTCAATTGCTTCAACATCAGAGGTTGGAAACAGATTTGTTCACTTCCTTGTATAACATGGCAAATATTTTCATCTTCATAATTACTAGCTGACTGAAATTCCACCAAAATGGGGAGGTTAATGAAGATATTTTTATGTGAAAATTTTTCCTATTACATCATAGAGAAAATATCTTTTGTTTATGTTATGCATCTCATGGTTTAGACATTAACAAAGCAGGTAGAGGAGGTGATTAAGTAATCACCAAGGGTATCAAAAGGAATGCATAAATGCGTGCAGATAAAATACCATCTTGCCAACAACTTCACCTTTCAGGAAACCTCTGATAAGGACACAGAGTTTACCAAGTGGGCCAGATGAGATCAGCCCACCATCAAGACCACACAGAGGTTGGGTAGACTTGCTGGCCAACTGATGGTTCAATCAGCATAGCATGAAGGAACCCAGAAGTGGCTTCTCTCCTGCTTCAGAAAGTCTCTGCACCCTCACGGAGCAAGGCTGCCACAGCTTAAAGAGAAAAGCAGTTTAGCATAGAAAGCAGAAGGGGACAGAAGGAAAAAGAAAGGAAAGGAAGCAAAATGCTTCCTGCTGTTACCTGTAGAGCAACAGGCTTATCCAGTGCCCTTCACCTGCCCCTCCTGCACCACACCAGACCATGCTGAAACAAACACAATCACAGTCAGCACAGTGTCAGAAAAAATTCTAGAAAAGCCCACTTTGAAATCATCACTAAACAGTCAATCCCAAGCTGCTGCAATTACAAACCAACAGCTTTAACAAGAAGATTTTAAAAATAAGTTACTGGAGCTTCTTACTGAACTCAGTAACAAGTACCCTGGACTGGGCCAAAAAGCCCCAACAGATGCAGATATCCTGCCATGGTTGCTTACAGAGGGATACAGGCCTTGCTCACAGGAGCTGTCAGGTGAAAGAAAAGTTAATTAATTCCTTCAGACCAATAACAACATAGTTTAAGAAGAATTTGGAGTTTGGGACTGATTAAGTGCAAGTTTCTAGTACAAAAGACAAAAAAATGAGGTAAAACATTTAATTACATGTATATATTTCCCCTACTTTTATTTCAGCACTTTCTTGTAATATAGAACATTTTAGGACCCTCTGCACAAAAAGGAAACACTACCCTCAAAAGATTATTTGCATTTTCAGCAATAAAAATATATATATGTGTAAAGATACAATAGTCAGCTATAAAAAAAAAAAAACAAACCAAAACCCACAACCTGAGATCTTGGCATTGTCACTCTAATCAAGAGTTTCAGATCCACTTCCCTCCCCCAATACCACGGTAGAAAGAAGTTTCTATTTATTTTTTTAATGCAGGCTTACATGCCCTCTGGCTATTGGAATACAAACACAAAAGCAGATGCAGTGTTAATTTAATTCTGTAGCAAGTTTTCACTGGTGCAGGAGCAACATCAAAGACAGGCTAAGAATATCAAATTAAAGCCATCCATCATGCTTGTTGCACCACATTGTCCAAATGGCTTAACCAGTATCAATGAGGATTTAACTGTCACCAGGAAGTGGAAGCACTGGTATCGTGGGCCTAAAATTAGAGTAGATTTGAGTAAACTGAATTATTATTGGGGGGGGGACATTAACACAAGCTTCAGTCCAGCAAATTTAAAGCCTGTAATCAATCTTCACCAGGTAATCAACACCCATTTGTCACTGAAAATATTGATGCTTTGTTAGATTACAAGAGAATACCAAAAAGCTCCTAACTTTATTAACATGAAAGTACTAAGCAGATCAAGTCTAATTAAGAATAGCAGCTACCCTGGCTACATACTTGCTTTGTCATTTAATCTGCAAGCCTCGGCATCCCCAGATGCGTAATTATGATATACCTGCCCTTTGCGGAGAGCTGAAAGTGTCACAGCTCTGAAGCCTACAATGTGCATCTTCTGAGTAACTCCATTATTATAAATACAAAGGTAATGTTTTAAGAAATTTTTATACATAGGTAGATAATATTAAGAGCAATTAACATCTCAAAAATTACAACACGCTAAGATACTTGAAACCACTTAAGGAAACCAGCATTGTCCTTTTCTCTCACATAGGCCAAAGCCTGTTAAGAGACGTAGCCCGTTAAAACACTGCATGTCATCCCCAGAATATAAGGAAGTATCTTTGCAAATCTCCTTAAGAAAAAGAAAGGGGGGAAGAAAGGGGGCTGAGGGGTGGAGAGAGAGAAGAAAAAGAAAGGAGCGTTAGCTACTGTCCTGGGTGTCGGTGCCCCAGTGCTGGCAGCGGCTGCAGGGTCTCTCTGAGGAGAGCCGAGGGGCTGCCCCGCGCCGGACACGGCCGGTTCCAGCGGATTCCAGCGGCCCCAGGGCAGAGCTGAGCCCCTCAGCCGGGCTGGCGGCACCTCGGGGAAAGCCTGTTTGAGAAAGGGCAAAATGGCTGCAAGGGGCGAGGAGAAAAAGTGTGAGAAACAGCCCCAGACACTGAGAATCCGCTCCAGGCCCCGAACAGAGACTCCCCTGCGGCCGTGGAGGGAGCCCGGGGAGCTGGTTTTCCTGACAGGAATGGCAGCCATGGAGGGCCCTGCTGGAGCAGTTTTAACTGGGAATAAATTAAAATAATTTGCCTTAAGTCAAGTCTGTTTTGCTCATGGCAGTAACTGATAAGCTACCTCCCTGCCTTTATATCTCAACTATGAGATTTTTTATCTTTTTTTGTCCCTTATCCTGTTGGGATGGAGGGACAGAGCGACTGGGTGGCTGTCTGGCAGCTGGACAAGGTCAGCCCACCACAGCCATTGTGTAAAAATCCCCTTGCCTATTGCATGGGGATGGAGAATCTGAAAGCAAGAGACAACGGGGATGAAGGGAAGCACGTTCTGATTATTCGCCAGCATCCGGAGAGGGATTTCTGAAACTATTTTAAAAGGTTTCATAACATGAAACTACAACTTCAGAAACAATGCAAAACCAGTCACACACACACACTCAGACAAATAGGATTTTGGGTGTTTTTTTTTAAATAAAAACCCAAAAACCAAAAAACCACGCACACCCACGCTGTATACTGACAACAGTCTGTATGAAATTCATACTGAATTCTTCAACCTTTGCCACTAGGAAAAATAGCTATGATGCCATGTATTTATCAAGCACTAAAATATCCAGCAAGTATTATCCCAGTGCACATAAACAATGCAAAGCAAACAGGAGTCACAATCTAAAGTTCAATTTAATTTTCACTTATATTCAGAGTTGCCCGAGTTATAGCACTGCACAAATCATGATTGTCACAGTGACTGCAAAGTAACATTTCATCAGATAAGTCTACCATCTTCAAAAGCAAGAAGAGTAATTACAAAAATCAATTTTCCACTCATTACAGAAAGCGTAAGGATCACTAAAGATTGCTATAACTGCCATAGTGCTTTCAGTAATTTATACAACAATGTCTCGATTGTTTGTGGTGGACTGTTGTATATAAGACAGCGTGCAAATGAAGAACATAAAAATAATTCAAGCAACACTTCTGAGAACAAAATTGTTGCAAAGAAAAACATTTCTTGGAAAGAAACATGAAAATACAAACAAAAACTCATAGGTCGTTGCTACAGAAACAGCCAGAGTGTATCACAGTATCATCCACAGTTTTTCATACAGATCACTTAAAAATTAAATAGACCCCCTCTCCCCAAGAGAACAAAAATGATGCATTACAGAAAGACAAAATCTTTGCGTACTGCCAGCAATACATTAGTTCCTCTTAAATAAGAAAACAATCATAGACTTGGCTGAGAATTAAACTTTCTTCCCCTCTGTGGCTACTAATACTTTAAATCCTGGAAGCATCGATACAGTTTTTCATAAATGTTTGTCAGCAGACAGTTGAAATACACTTTTATATTTCAAATATTTCTAAATCAGCTTTACTGTTGTATCTAAATCAAATACTTTAAAGTTCTGAAAATATCATAGTTGCAAGGGATAATTCCAACATAATCTTTTAGAGACATCCCTCTAACTGCAAAGAAACAGAAAATCAGTATAAACATTTGCTTCAAACTGCTCAGTTTATGTTCTTGATGCAGTAATGAATTGCAGTACAGATAAATCATTAATTTGGAAGATGAGAAACATTTTCAGTCATTTATCCCCATCTATGAAAATAATTTCACAATTAGAGAACATACTTCATTTTATCAGTCTTAATGCATAAAAAGTTGAGGCATGCCCCCAAAGGATGATTATTTCTATGTCCTGCAATCCTATTATCTCTATATCCTACAGTAAAAAACAAAGTTTTCTGAGTGATAGGAATTATTTTTGAACAAACACTGCAAAGAAGGGACTATGGACGGAATTTTTCTGTGATTATTTATATTGTAGTGATTACTTTTATTTTCTTTCATAATATCATTCAGTGACCACCTTCTAATAAAATAAGAAGGGTTGACTTTTCAGAAATTGTAGGCACTCCTGGGGACCTGCAGCTTGCAGCAATTACAGAAGGATTATTTGCATGAGGATTATTGAGCAGAACCATCAGTATGCTCCTGAAGTCTTCCATTGGAAAATGGTCCCAATGTTCCACCTTCAAATTCCAGTTCTCAGTCTTAATACATACACAATTTATTTTAGTCTACCTTAAGGGCAGGAAGAAAAGCTTTTCCTTTGTACACAGACAGGAGAACCTTCTGTTCTGTTCATTCTTTAAGGAAGAATTTTGATCACAGTTCATTTCAGTTGTACCTACACAGAACTCTGTTAATCGATTTTAAAAAGCGGAAATAAGATTTAGGCTCAATACAAACATAATATTGGTTGTCTTTGTGGTATGCATTCATAAAATTATTAGTAATACTCATAAAAAGCTTCAGGCTTTTCAATGTCATGAGAGCCATGTCACAATCTGACACAGGGCATGAAAGAAACCCTAGTGACAGAGTAACATGTTTAAGCGGTACACTCTGGACGCCTATTTCCTCTCGCGTGTCCCTCTCCATCAAAAGATTATAGCACTCCGCAAGGCTCAGCCCTGAACAGAATAAAGGTGAAATCCCTTCCTCAGTGCTCTGATTCCAAAATTAAAATTTAAGTGGATAAATCCTTGCAGTGGACAGATACAGCAAGCTCTTAGAGCTACTTTAAACACGCAAGTTTAACTGGACATCAGGGACTTCATTTGGCACAAACCTTGGCTAGAGCTTGAACTATATTAACAGCCTGTGGCTGGAAGGCCTTGCCATCCCAAATTAGAGCAGCCCTAAGCCTTCTCAGGAACTAAACTGTCACCTGCCTTGCTCCAGGATTGGATGGATGACACCAAGCAGATGAGACCAGGTGTACTGGCATTTCATCTTTCTGCAGCACCATATTTTCCTCAAGGACTCCCCTGTCACTTTACCCTTGGCAATCAGTCTCTATGCTCACTTTTTCAGTTTCCAGTCGAGCCCATCAGCCTGTTTTGCCAGGCAAGCAGTGCTTTACCAGGAATAGCAAGCACATAAAACCAGTATCTGTCCTCTGAGCAGGCTGATACTGAGAAGGGGCAGTGGTAGAGGATGTTCAGAGTTTTATCATAAAGAAGGAGATAAGAGAACAGTATATGAAGAACAAAAAAAAACAACTCACAAGGGAACTTCTAGCACATGCTAATCATCCCTCCAAGATTTAACAGAGCAGAAACTGTAGCCAAGTTCCTTTAGTGTCTGCAAAGTGTGATTATCCTTGGGAAACACCATTACCTGAAATTGCTTAAAATATTTTTTCTTTCCTCAAGATTCCAGAGAAAGTAATAATGATGTGTTTGTATTAATAAGAAAAAAAAAGAAACGTTGGCAATGTGGTCCAGAGAGATATATGACCAAACAGCAGTCTGCAATGAACTGTGCAGTTCTGAAAGCAAATCCTATATTGAATACAGCTTATTTATTGGCCTCACCGTGTGTGACCATTAATTATTTTCAAAGGTGAAGTGATGTCACATTTATGCACAGCAAGACCTTTCTCCCCCAAAATAGCTGGTATGTGATACCTGATACAAGAATTTGAAAGATTTGCTTAGAATTATGAACTTTGGCTCTGGGGATTAGCTCGTTCTATCCACCAGTACAGACAGATAATTCTACTGTTAAGACAGGGTATGATGTGGATTTGTGCTGAGGATTTACGTGTTCATCTGAATGGAGTTAGTCCCTGGCTTCCCGGTTCTTCTATTTATAATATTCTTGTCAAATTTAACACCAATGATGAAAAAAAGAAATTACTAAATATCTAGCTGAAGAAAACCAGTGATATACAGTAACTAACATGAGCAAAATGAAGCTATAACTGCAACAGAGAAAAGCAGAACACTGACTGACCCAGCACCACCCTTTACAATCAGTAAAGTAGGCAGTGACCCAGAATACAATCACAGAAAACATAGATGTTCAGTGAGAAGCAGATTGCACAAAGAAAATCCTCCTTGAGACAGCACACCCTTCCAGGAAGGTAGAGACTGAGTGACGCTACCACTTCTAAGCTTTATGGTTCCATTCCCTAGAAGGAGGAGACACATTTCAGGTGTCTATAGCAATGTGTAACTCAAGAGACTGGAAGTGGTGTTTGATCAGCCAAAGTCTGGAACACCACCACATCTTGTCTAGCCTCCATTTTAAGGCAAAACCTAGATGTTCATTTCCTCCACCCCACCTGCAAGGACACCTGGTTTCTGTGAAGAGGGACCCTGAAGTGCACAGCTTCCATGTCGCCCAACTTGATACTACAGAAACCATGGTCCAAACTCACACAAGCAGTGGACACCAGACATGGTTCACATGTACTCCTGACAACCGTGCTCCTTCGCCTCTCACCAGAACACCACTCTGCTCCAACATCCAGCTCTCAAATATATCAGCTTCCTTCTACATCGTGTTCTGCCACCATAGAAGTTAACAGGTAAACAAAGTTTATCCCACATAAATGAAACCATCTGTACTCAGAACTCGGAGACAGCTGTCCCAGACCAAGTGCCAGCCATCCAATAGGCAAGATGCAAGAAACTAATTTTCCTTTATCTTGTTGCCCAAGTGTTTGGAGCAAAACATAGCAGCAACCTCTTTTACTAATCACCTATTAATCGTCCTCAATTACATTAAAAAAAAAAAAAGCATTTTAAAAAATTGTTTAACCCATTATAATCCCAGCAGGAGAAACTCAAAAGCTAATAAAAGAAGTTGTTTCAAAAGGCTTATGAAGAGCTGTCCCAGTATGGTTCCTACAGAAGTCTGCTCTTTTCATAAATCTTAAAAAACTCCAACAAACATTTGATAGAAAACATTGTCTTTGAGAGAGACCATTTAGAGCCATCTTCTGAATAAAAAAATAATTTTTATCTGTGAAGAAGGTTCTGAAACACTATGCATATACACACTTAAAACACTTTGCACCCTTCATTAACTTGCACACGTTTTTAGACTCTGGGGAACCTCAAAATAAAAGATATAAACAAAAAGGCTAAGGCTACAGCCAGAAATTGAGTGATTGCTGAGAAGGTTCAGAGGAGGCTCTCAGCACCACTGTGTCTTCTCTCTGTTCCAGTCCCACCACCACCCCCAGAGCCACCTCCACTGCTAAAGGAGGGTGCAGAGAGGTCTTGCTGCAGAACCATGGGAGAAAGCCTTCAGTCAAGCCAAGGATATCCGACTACCTACTAAAAGATATCTTGTTGCATTTCAGGAGACAAATTCCTACCACGTCACAGTACATTAGCCTTCTCTGCTGCTGCTACTAGTGCAGTCATTAATTTTGCTAGTGCTGCTGTTGGTCTTGCACAACTCAAACAGGTTTCTGATTTTATTGTTTATAGGGCAGGCAGTGACATTTTGAGGGGAAGAGTCCTGCTCTACTATTTGTTTTCTGGCCACCTAATGTTGAAGGTTGATTCTATCAGAGAAGACTCTTCATTACCAGTTGCCACTTTCTTAACTGTACTGGCACTAACTAAAACTAAGTTGGATGCAAGAATTGTTTTGCATTTGGGGCTACGTGAGAATCCCTCAGAGAGGGCTGTTAAAAAATCAAAGCACTACCAAAATCCCCCACATCCCATTGAGAAAAGGAACAGCCTTTACACTACAGAGGAACTTCAGTAGCCGATAAAGGACGGTTGGACATTTTTTCTTCCTGAAGAAGAAATACAAGTTAGGCAAGCTGGAAAATGCCTGGGTCTGAGAACTATGGAACAAGCCTGGGAAGAGTATGACTGGGCCAAAAGGGCCTCACCTCCAAATCTTTGAATAGGTACCATAACAAAGGTCCCACTTCTAAGATATTAGACACTTAAGGCTGACCATCCTGCCGCCGGATGCTACTGACAGAAAAACTGGCTGTGTCAGGAGCAGGCCAGTGTAAGAAGGACTGTCTGCCTTCTCTGCTGCACAAGCACCACTGCAAGGGAATTGCTCTGCTTGTGAACACGTGGGTACACAGAGAGGAGACAGCCCAAAGCCCTGCTCCCAATACCAGAATGAGTTGCTACTGTTTTCTTCTCCCATTTGCCAAAGAGGTACTAAGTAAATGCAAAAGCACTTGGCAAAGCAGCCAGAGCACGTCACACAGCACCCAAACTACTTTCTGAAAAATGAGATTTCTTGATGGTCATTTATTTTACTACAAAAAGCTTCGCTGTCCTCTCCTGTCAGCAGCACACACAGGCTTGTTGTAACAGGCTTCTAATATCATGCATTGAACCCTGTAATTCTTGGCAAGATGCAGCAGCTTTGCCTGTGCAAAGCATGACAGGCAGCCCACCGCACTGCCTACCGCGACACAGCCCATTAGGATGTGCCATCAGGATGCAGGATGGAACAGTAGGCTACAACTGGCAGATTATAATGACTTTTCACTGTCTGCTATAACAGGTGCTTCTTCAACTTGCAAGTTAAACTGTGCAATATGTCAGCAGATGGAGCAGGGGAGTTTAAGGAAACCCCTGCCCAAGTTGCTTGGCTATTATTGGCTTTGAAGAGAGGATTCCTTGCTGGATCTTTCAAAGCACAAAGTTAGACAGGCACAGGAGGCCCAGCAGGTCCACCCCGAAAGATGTAAACACACACACAAACCTGTGGGCCAGGGCCAGCTAAACCCTTGGCTATGTGCTTATGCTGCATTGGCTAATACAAGTAGATTTAATGAAGCATGTATAAAAAAAGCTGCAAGGCTTAAATCAGGCTGATTTTTTTAACAAGCACACCACCATTAAAGGGCTTTGTGAGAACTTCTACCTAAGCAGTGTAACTACAATATTAAAAAGTCCTCTTTCTAACACTTCTCCAAAGTGTTTCACCTCTCTCTACACTTCTCCAAAGTGCTATTGATGCAGCCCTATATGGAAATGGATTGCCAGCACAGTTTAGGAACACAAAGATGTAGAAAGTTTTATTTTCACCAAAACATGAATTATGAAGTCTTCTTACCTGGGTTTGCACTTGTCTCCAGACAATGGAGAAAAGCTGTGAACAAGACTTCTGCACAGATGCAGAATGACATGGTATTTTACAATAGCGCAATCTAAAGAGGTGTCCTATCACCAACTTCACTCAGCAATGCTAAAAAAAACAACCCTCACCCACCTTCCCTCAAAAATAACCCACAGCAGAGTAAAAAAGCAAGTTAGTAGAGCCAAACTGGGCATTTATACTTATGAAAAAGAACGCATATAAATATACAACTTACGTTAGCAACTGTGACAGAATGTCACATAGTATATGTTTTCATATCTTTGACGCATCTGAGAGAATCCTGTCAAATGTCAATAGTGTCCAGAATGGGACCCTCCAGATGGCATTGCAACTATTTTTTTTTCCTCTGTTATATCTTTAACAACCATTATTTGGAAATATGTTAGCAAGACTGCCAGCTGCTCTATCAACATGCCATCTTGGAAGTCCACATAGTCATCGTCTTTTATGCTAGCTTTTGCATTAAGGTTGGTAATTCTGTGCATTAGTAAGATTCCTTGTCTTCCCATTATAAAAGCCTGTTTTCTCTTTCCTCCAAGGGTTAGCCACTGTATACAATACTGAGTATTTTTATAAAGGGTCTTGACCTCCAGCTGGTTTGAAGTACATACAAACTTTAGCCAAAATACTTCAGCCATTCCTAACAGCACAGTAAAGAAAGCACATTGTGGATTTTCTTCCATGACCCTCAGCTTTGAGATCTGTCTGGATATTTTTCTCTACTATGAACTCTCCCAAAGTGATCAAAAGTCAGATTTTTATTAGAATAAAACTGGGAATACTTCACTTAAATAGAGAAAAACTCAAAAGGAAGTCAGAAAACAGAACAGAAATCAGTTGTATTCTCCGCTCTCCCGTCCAACACATCAACACAGTATAGGATTATATCAGCCTGAGTGTGGGTGCAGGTAACTCAATGACAGAGTGGAAGAAAACTCTGCCCAGTCCTACCTGGTTCCTGGGAAGGTCCCTGATCCCAATGGCCCAGCTGGCAGTTATTCTTGGAATTACCAGTCTCTCTGCGAGAGACACTATGATTCTCCAGCCCCTTGCCTGTGCCTTCCAGTCTCTTGAACCGTTTGCTCATCACTCTTGATGAGCAAACGTGCTAGCTCTCTAGGAAAGGAGTAATTTCCCCCTCTCTCTATCAGAAGCTCCACCTAACCCAATCTTTTTAAAGGAAAACCTCACAATGTGACCAAAAAGGCCAAATACTGTCTACTGTACCATCAACTTCTTAACAGCTAAAGTTTCTTTTCCAAGCTCTAGAGATGCTAAACATTTGGAATTCAATAGGCGTGCCATAGGGAGAGATATTCCCTATATTATCCCCATGAAAGTCTACCCAAGCTGGCCAGGCTATGAGTTTTGAAGAACTACAAGTAGAATACATTCAACAAAAGCACTCTATTTTAGTCTTTAAAATACTGCATAATCTCATTTTCACCGAATGTGCTCCATCTTTTCCTACACATAACTGTGACATATGCAGCTGTACAGAACTACCACACATGTGCCAGCACTGAAGCTCATCTGAGAGAGCAGTGGAGAAGTCCGTGCTAAATTTGACCCAACAGACTAGGAAGAGAAAGGACAGTCTCATAACTGAGGCAACAATGCTATCAGACTGAGAGAATGGCAGGGATACAGACACAGGTACTCTGTTTACAGAAACTACCCTTAAACACAGTGTAATATTGGCACTAAAGAATCAGATGCTAAAGGTCTTAAATTAAGCACCCCAAGCTGGCAGAAGACTTTTGACCTTTATCTCTTTTGCTTCAGCTTCCCTGAGTTGCTGTCACTGCTTCATCTCACAGGCTTGTTGTGAAGATAAAGTCATCATTAGCGCTTGTGAAGCTCTCAGACACTGCAGCGGTGACTGCTGTTAAAAAGCCCATGAGGAGATTTAGATTTTCTTTTCAGAGCAGAGTTTGAATAGTGTGCCATAAATAAAGCATGGGACCACACACTGAACAATGAGGGAAACATAATACTGAATAGCTGCTCATTTAGTGAGTGCTATTCATCCTGCTCACTGAATGAGGCAGGAGGGAAAAAAAAAATAGTATATGATCATGTAATTAAAGACTGTATCATAATGCAGACACACAAGGGGCCCGAATCAGGGTTGCACTGATAACCTTATGTTTGATTGCTTAATTTTGCAACCTTAATGATGTTTCTTTAATGTAGTTTAACATTACATTTGAATTCTTTCTATAAAACTGTATTTGTCAGTAAATGCAAGTAACCCAATGCATTATGTATCTTTGGTTCCTTCCAGGTTTTTCAGTATTCTAAGAATAGTTGTCAAATAACATATTTAACAAGATTTTCAAAGAATTTTTCTGCAAAGTATTTTCCTGTTTAAATACTCTCTGTGAATTTGTTGAAATATCTCTGATACAAAGCTATGAAGTGAAACAGCACTTCTATCTTAATTATGCAATATAATTTTAGTCAAGTTTCAACTCTGAAGCCTTTGCTTTGCCTCTCTGGAAAAAACAAGAAAATTCCCTCTCTATCCTAGTAGGACTAACTTGATAAAATGAGATTGAGAATTACTGACAGTCTTTTAACAGGACAGTGAAGCCACTGCTGTCCGAGGAAATAGAGAGCTGGTGCAAAGCCATGTCTCGTTAACATGAATAAGTGAAAATACTTTCATTTGTAATATGACTTGAGGAAATATTTCCTATACCAGCATTCCTGTACTTTCCTGTGGGCTAAAACTTGGAAAACAATGATACCCAGTATGGCAGAGCTGTTCCAGCTCTGTGTTGCATTTGCACCATTTCTAATGGGCTTGAATGTCCTGCGCATACAGCCACGGGAACCCAAACTCCTATATAATAATATTAAGGCTTCAGCTTTGTTTTTGAAATCCCATTCTAATTAATTATTTTGAAATGGGAAGCTAAAATCACTTCCTGCTAGCCAAATTCACTGCACATTGTTCTAAAAATGTCAGAAATTACTACCCTCAGTCGACACCTTTAGCTCATGATTTCATTGAAGAAAAGACTGTGAGACCAAAATGAGAGAAAGATGGCAGGTCTCAGATACAGGTAACTCCAGACAACAAAAGCAATTATTTATCCTACCATGGACTACACAGGAGTCCAAGGAGCATGATTTGCTATTTTCATTTGTTTGCTTTTATTTTGTTTTGACCTAGACCACACTGGTAAGGCACCTTTAGTCAGGAGACAGCATCATTTCCTAAAAGGTAGAGCACATACAGAACACCCCAAAGGGAGGCGTACACAATGCTCTCCCATGCATAATGTGCTTTTGCTTCCTTCTTGCTTTTCACCCTGCCCTCCCCACAGAATACAAGATTCTGGTATTTACAGCAAACCTATTTCTTCCCAATGAGTATTCACATAAGGCAATGGAATGAACAAAGTACATCACCTCTTTTTGCACACACTAACCCCTTAAGTCAGCTGCAATCTGCCAGCAAGCCGTATCACGTCCAACATGGCTTCCCAAAGAAAATAGTAACAATAGGCTGATGAGAACTAGAGTTCTCAGTCAGAACTGATAACCACATTAAAAAAAAAATAAAAATCAGAGCATCTCCATTCTACGCTGATGGGTGTCTGTATACGCAGTCTGTTTGTAGACAAGCCGCATAAACAGCATGACAACTCATAGACTTCTCTTTTGAAGGGCAGGCACAAGCTGTTGGCATCACATCCCCTTCACAAAAGCCACTCTTACTTTTCAGCTGTTCTAGCACATCTCTTAATTGATCTTTTCTCCTGTTTAAGTTACAGGTTTTATCATAGAATTCACAGATCATTAATCCTTGAGAGAGAGGGATTTCATCTCTCCTTCCCTCCCCCCCTCTTTTTTTTTTTTTTTTTTTTTTTTTTTTTTTTAAGTTTTTTAGAAATATATAGGATAGCAAGAAAAAGCCTTGCTTTAGGGCAATAGGTCCCAGTAGAGTCATTAGGGCATCCTTCCAAATTATTTTGGTTGGCTGGGAAAGTGTTTTGCTTTACATCTCTAGACAAAAAAAAAAATTCCAACACCCTGGATGAATGCTAGTCAGTAGATATTTTATTAGAGGCCATTCAATAAGTGGCACAAATAAAACAGTTACTGACAGCAGAAACAGACGCACATATGTACAGTCCAACCCCTTTAGAAATCCATCTGCCTTGCCTTGTGGATTCTATTGAATATCAATAACTTTTTCAGGTTTTTTTATTATGTAGCACATTGTCCAAACAATATGCAAACAGTCAGTATCTGATAGTCCCCAAAGACTGGGTGATATTTAGGTGTCAAGTACATTTAGAGAAGGTTTTCCACCAGAGAGTTGGAAAATACTAACGAATTCTTGCAACGCAGAGTTGTAGGTACCTTGTGTAGGTAGTAATCCGCACGTGTAAAGCAGAAACCATTTTAGCTCCAAACACAGACCAGATCCTTCTTGTCCTTGATACTGGATAGACTGAGCACAGGGTTTCTAGCCAAGACAGGTCACACTGCTCGGGAAACATCTTTGCTCAGTATTGCTGTAGCGAGAGCCATGGCGTATTTGCTTCATGCAGTGCAACATAGGGCCATACAGCTTCCAGTGCTCCCAAACCTGCTCACCCGGGACATTTTATAGTACCAGGCAAATGTATCCGCCTAAATAAAGTGCATCAACTAAAGAGGAGAGATCAGAGAAGTAATGGGCATCACCTGCTTACTGCCATGGAACTCTGCAGTGTCACAGGTATCACGTGTTGCACGTGACACACAGCTTCTCACTAGCTCAGATCTCCCTCTGCAGTCACTCCCACAGACTTACCCACAATCAACCAGCAGACATGGTCTCATTACAGCTCCTCCAAGCCAGAAGCCTCTGCACAGGGGCCTGATGGAGGAGGGAAGCAATTCCAAAGCAGACTAAAGAGAATATTTCATGCACGAGGGGCAATTCAAAAGAAGAAAGGGAAAGCCAGTATCTTTAGAACACGTGTGATGATAAATAGGATGGGATCACATCTTGTCAGGTGTTAGATAGCTAAGCAGCTTACAGCTGATGTGACAAGTAAGGAGAGAGCTAGAGAAAGTGATGTGCAGGACAGTTAAGTTACTTATGATCAGTGGTGGATGCAGAACTTTATCCAAAACGTGAAGATACCACCATTGCACAGGTGTAGCAGCATCACAGCATACAGGAACACCGGCCAGTACTAACACTATGAAGAGTAAATCAAATGCATATCATTAGATGCTGCACAGTGAAGGATGTAAAAGGAGAACTCCAGATGTTTTAAAGTACTGGCAGCTGGAAGGATAGGCTCCAGATCAGGGGAGATCACTTGTGTCTTGGTAATGAGATAACTGGGGTAACAAGTGCCCTCCTCCTCACCCTGGCACATGAGCTACTTTCTCTGTCCTGACCAGCTTTGAGACAACAGTGCTGTAAAGCAGCAGTGGAGATGGAGCTAGTGCTTTCTAACACACAGCTCCAACACTGGCGTTGCTGTGGGCAAGCTGGTGTTTTGAGGGAACCTCTGCATGGCACTGCAGAACAGGCACTCAAATTCCTGCTTTTCTTTATTTGTGGCTTGCATTTTCTATTGTCATTCAAACTTGAATGATCTTCCAATAAACTGTTGCTTACAATTACTGCTTCCAGAATGACTACATTTAATGCTTTCCTGACACACTGTTAGAGAGATATATATTATTAGTTTTTTCAAATCAATGCTTAAATGAATAATTTGTATGCACCAGTGAGCTTTACTTGAAATCTAGCAACATGTCTAAAAATAACTGTTGTGCCAATGGGTAAATTCTGGCAAGTCGCTGAATCAAAAGGAGTGTGACAGAGGATATTGGAAGATGGAAATAATTAAGCCGGGGTTTTTTCCTGTTTTCACCATAAAAAAAAAAAAATTTTGCAGATGAAAATTTGAAGCATTCTGTAGGAGACACCTTTTGTTTTCCTCAATAATGAGCTGATTCCAACACCCAAACCAACACACCACAAGAACAAATTCATGGCTTGTATGCATTTTTGGTTTACTTCTAGCTTTTTTCTTTCCAGAGAGCCTGAAATGTAAAAGAGAGAGTCTTGAAGTTCCCCAAGGAAATTTGCACAACAGATGGTAAGATATTGTAGTTTCAGAGGTTTGATTAGAAGAGTCAGTGATATCTAGTGGGTTGAGTGGAGGCTTGAGAGCCAGGATTTTTCAAATTTTAATCCCCATTTTACCACTTGCTCGGTGCCTTGCCTGTGGCAAGTCACACGGTGTCCTCATTCTGCATTACTGCAAAATGCAAACATGGGTAATTCTCACAGGATTGCTTAGAAGGATTAGTTTAAGGTTTTACTTTGCTTAGAAGATCTTAAATGGTATCCAAGTGCTAAGAATTGCTTTGCCATACTGCATAAGTGAGATGCTATTGTTACGCCAAATCAAAACCTGCATTGTTTACACAACCCAAAATAGTACTTCTGAAGAAGTATGGTTCTAACACCTTCACTCTAAGCAGATCATCCAGAAAAAAAACTGGTAAAAGGCCACCAAAAAAAGTCGTTTACAATACTGCCACAGACCCGGTAGACAAGGGCAGAGCGACTGACGTCATTTACCTGGACTTATGCAAAGCATTTGACACTGTCCCGCACGACATCCTGGTCTCAAAATTGGAAACTCATGGATTCGATGGATGGACCACTCGGTGGATAAGGAACTGGCTGGATGGCCGCATCCAAAGGGTTACAATCAATGGCTCAATGTCCAGGTGGCGGCCAGTAATGAGTGGTGTTCCGCAGGGGTCGGTACTGGGACCAGTACTATTTAACATCTCTGTCGGTGACATGGACAGTGGGATAGAGTGCACCCTCAGCAAGTTTGCTGATGACACCAAGCTCGGTGGCGCAGTTGACATGCTGGAGGGAAGGGATGCCATCCAGAGGGACCTAGACAGGCTGGAGAGGTGGGCTCGTGCAAATTGCATGAAGTTCAACCAAGCCAAGTGCAGGGTCCTGCACCTGGGACGTGGCAACCCCAGGCACAAATACAAGTTGGGTGGAGAATGGCTGGAGAGCAGCCCCGAGGAGAAGGACTTGGGAGTGCTTATGGATGAGAAGCTCAACATGAGCAGGCAGTGTGCACTGGCAGCCCAGAGAGCCAACCGTGTCCTGGGCTGCATCAGGAGAAGTGTGGCCAGCAGGTCTCGCGAGGTGATTCTGCCCCTCTACTCTGCGCTCGTGAGACCCCTCCTGGAGTACTGTGTCCAGCTTTGGAGTCCTCAACACAGAAGGGACATGGACCTGTTGGAACGGGTCCAGCGGAGGGCCACGAGGATGATCAGAGGGATGGAGCACCTCTCTTACGAAGACAGACTGAGAGAGCTGGGGTTGTTCAGCCTGGAGAAGAGAAGGCTCCAGGGAGACCTTATAACAGCCTATCAATACCTGAAGGGAGCCTACAGAAGAGCTGAAGAGGGACTCTTTGTCAGGAAGAGTGGTGACAGGACAAGGGGCAATGGTTTTAAATTGGAAGAGAAGAGATTTAGATTAGATATAAGGAAGAAATTCTTTACAGTGAGGGTGGTGAGGCACTGGAACAGGTTGCCCAGGGAAGTTGTGCATGCCCCATCCCTGGAAGTGTTCAAGGTCAGGCTGGATGTGGCTTTGAGCAACCTGCTCTAGTGAGAGGTGTCCCTGCCCATGGCAGGGGGGTTGGAACTAGATGATCTTTAAGGTCCTTTCCAACTCTAGCCATTCTATGATTCTATGATTCTATGACTTAAAACATACTGAGACAAATTCAGTGTGAAATTTTTCATGTGGTACTTCTACAAATGTGCTGGTTTAAGGATTAAGTTTATAAACAGAATTCTGAACAATACAGTAAACAACAAAAAACCCACTGTAAAACTTAAAGCAAAGATGTCATTGGAAAGATGTTCATCTTTACAGGAAGGACTTTGTTCTATTAAGAACTCATAAAATGCCTTAAAAACACATCTTCAGTCCTGATGGGGACCTGAAATACTTAATGCTTACAGTAAGCATTTGCTTTTGCAATATCTTTTCCCATACTTTTTTTCCCCCTTCTGAATTTGGAAGTGTAATCCAGATATAATTATTTTTAAGCCAAAAGTTAAACAGCTTAATGAAAACAAAAAAAAACCTGATAATTTGGTATAATTTTAATGAAGGCTATACCTAAAAAGCTTTTATCCAATTGGTCCAGCACCTTTCTGTTCCACCACCAGGTGTGAAAACATCTTAATTCAGAACAACTGAAAATTCCTTCAACATCATGCCAAGAGGTAAATAACTTCTATTAAGTGGCATGGCTGCTAGGGAAGACCACAGTTTGTAATCTTTGCATAGGCCTGATTCTGCCCACTATAAGAAATTCCTAAGCTTTTTTTCTCATATAGCTTAGAACCTGTACATCAATTATCAGTTAAAGATAATTCACCTCAACATTGCCATTTCTGTTTGTATTCGACCTCCAGGACCCATTTTACATATTTGAACTAGGAGGTAAGTCCTATTGCCCAGTGCCAGCAGTACAGCAGAGGGAAGCACACATATCATCAAAGGTTTGGATCTCCACTTACCAGACTCCTCAGTTTGTCCTAATTGGTTTTATGCTAATCCAAAGCACTTGATGCACATCCCCTACATTCAGTTTGCAGAGGTAGTCTGAAAGACCCACAGGTAAAGCGTGAAAGAAGCAGCAAAACACGAAGCCCAGCAATAGTCAAGGACGCGACTGAACCATAGCTCTCTTGCTGGACTGGTCAATGTGTCAACTCAGTAATAAGCATTAAACACTGAGGAAAATATAATCAACATAAGTTGCGTGGAGTCCAGCAGTCAACTCCTACAGCTTGAAGTCATTAAATGGTCAAACCCTAGAAATTGTGTTAACAAAAACTTCCTAAAACTTCGCACATAAACCACAATGCTTCAACATTTGTTACTGGAATGAAAGGGCAGAGGGGGGAGGAGGCAGAGGAAAAAAAACAACCCAAAAAATAAAAAAGTTCAGACATTTTTCACAGGATGAAATGTTCCTCCCACATCCATTCAGTAGCGGTTTGTTGCAGGTCTGTTATATTCCTTGGCTCACTATCTGCTATGTCACTGCTGACACAAACCTACACATTCCTCCAACACACCACAGCAGTAAAGCCAGAGAGAAATAGTTATGGCCATCCACAATGCTCATCTGTCCATGCTATCTAGACGTAGTGATAGAAGGGATGCAAAGCACATAAACTACAACTTCTATAAGGCAATGCAGAAGCCCAGGATTCAGATTTATGTTAGCAAAGAGTATTTATTTACTCCTGCTTTAATAAAAATGAAATTAAAATGTTTGATTCAGTGTATTCTTACAGAAAAAGTAAACAGATGGAAAGATGCTAATCAGCTCAGGGGCAGCAATCTTTTCGTTTACACATCCAGAGATGCATGGAATTGAAAGAAGTTCCAAGTTTAGAGTGGAATATGACACTTCACATTTCAAGAGCGTATAGAGATTAAATCAGCCAAATCCCTGAAGCCGAGTGGTTATGGTTGTGGTCCTTAATCAACAAGAGTGTTCATGCAGTGCTGTGCCCAAATCAACAAACGAGGTTATGAAAGAGGTATAATCAATTGTCAGAGTTGTCAAAAACATGAGTAAGAGACACTAAAACTCTCCCATACCCCCACAGACTTGAAAACATTTTTGTATTTGTTTGGCCCTGACATCAGAGTGAATCATTACTTGGAATCAAAAGAGATTAGGGGGTTTAGAAGTATTGTAGACGCCTACAGAAAGAGCTTCATGCAGCAGTTTGTGAACATGGCTTCTTGTTACCTGCCCTTAAAAACCCAGATATACTATGTTCACTTAAAATTTGCTCACTGTCTCTTTAATTATTCATGTTCTTTCAAAATCTTTTTACTTTGGGGAATGAAAAAAAAAAAAAATAATTAAAAATATGAAGCAACCTGAAACACCAACTCCCAATGCTCTATCTGTTGGGCATATGAAAAAGTGCAGCCTTCTCCCAAACCAAGAACTGAATTTAGATGCTGTTTTGACCTTATATCTCTTATGTACAATTGCATGTAAACTATGCTATTATTTCCAAGTACTTTATCATTTGTTCTGGGCTATATCTGTGTCCACAGAGATGAGTTGTATTTTGATTTTAAATTTTGGAGCAAAAGGTCAACCTGCATCAGCAAGAGATAGAATTACAAGAGGACTGACTGAATGGGATCTGATTTGTTCAGAAAGTAAATACATAGCTATACAGAAATGAAATGAAAAGGCAGTTCTTGTAAAGCAATAGCATGAAATGCAAGTCTGTCTTCCCATAATGAAATCATTTTCCTGATGCATTTTCTCATGCTTAGAATAATTCCTCATACTTTTTTACTCCGTCTTTCAGATTAATTCAGGGAAATCAAGGGCGCCTCTCTCATCGGTTGTGTGCCGCCACGTAGTTAAGATTTGTTTCAAGTTAGCCTGCTGTTCAGTTAGGATCTACATCACCCCCCACAAAGAACAATGTTGCATTTGCTCACAATCCTAAGAAGAAAAGAATTAAAATAACTACAGTTACTTAAAGAAAGTTCTTCTAGGAGAAAAATCCCTTCCCTCGTGAGTTTCAGCATCCCACTAGCTATTTCAGATACTCTCAACTGCAGTGTCAGTGAGGCTGTTCCTCTAACTTCACAGAAAGAAATGGTAGGCTTAGATGGAGACCAACCATGTTCATAACAGAGCTCAGAGTTGAAAAATTACAAGTGTTCTGGACAAATCTGGCCACCCTTTTACACTGCAGAAAAACAGAAGCAAAGCCTTTCGTCAGGGCAGCCATAGACAGTGAAACCATTGCAAGGGATTTCATTACTGCACAGCTTTGTTCACACTTTTGGTCACCCAGGACAGTTAATCTATAGCGATAACTTGCTATTCCCCCACCTTTTCTAACAGCTTATCCTATTCATGTTTTGTTCAATTACCCAAGAGCAGAAACGAATGAGAATACGAATTAATTCTATTCACACACATGCTGAATGGTTTTTTTTTTTTTTTTTCGATGATAGGAAAGCATTCTGTCTTTCCTACTGACAGAAATAAAAGGCTTACAACCAGATATCCTCAGATATGTGATTACCTTTAAGAATGCCATGCATTTTTCTATAGGTAACCATTCATATATGTTCAAAAGATACCTTGGTTTCTGCCAAGAATTTTCTTGTTAGGAAGTCCATGAAAAACAGAAACCACATATACAGTCATCAGTGAAAGGACTGACACCAGCCAATACTTGGGACAGATCGCTCGGTGCTCTTTGTTCTCAGAGCTGCTCTTGATTCACTCGAGAAAATCTTTGGGCATTAGTTCAGTATGTCTGTTTTAAGGCAAGTCAGAACTGCAGCACTACTGAGCGACCCCTCAAAAAGATGAAGTTTACTGACTTCAAGTTTTTCTCTGGAGTCAGGAATTACCAAAAATCATTAAAATCTCTCTTAAGGAAAGGCTCTATTAGACAGGGTCCTTTAGGGTAAATTACTATGGGCTTACCATTTCCCACAAACATTACCTCAACTAACGAAGTGGTAAAATCCCTCTTTCCTGTTTACCCAGCTCTTATTCTTGTCTGGCTCAATGCCCTGACTGCAAGGCTTGGAGAAGTATGCTACAATTACTGAGGAGTGGATTATTTTTAACAATTCCGTCCCTTTCATTTCCAAGGATACGTTGCTTCCTATTACTTGACAGGCATTTCCTAGTACAATTTATCAGAGTAATTGGGGGTAAAAAGGAGTGTTTCTTTTCTAACCAAAATAATAACAGTAATCTAAGACACTTCTGGACAGTCTGATGTAATGGGAAGGTGGAGCATGCAATTCGTGGCACTGAAAATGGAGGAATCGGTTCTTCTTCGATATAAATCCTTCAGCTGCATCGTAGACAAGCCTGAAAACATCATATAAAAGATAATGCAGATGATCTCAAAGCCAGAAAGACCCACAAGACTCCTATAAACTTACACTGAATCAATGAGCAAGATCTGCAGCCTTTTCTGTCATTCAGCTTGAAAACTGGATGCAATGTTAGAGTCTGAATATTTCACATTGGTAACCTACAGGGCAGTCAGCAATACCTTGCTTTGGCTCTAATTACAAGGAATTAGTTCTGGGGCAATTTACTGCATTTTCTTAAACTGCAAAATCTAACAGAAATTTCCAAAGTGTAGGCATTAATTTGCTAATCCACTCTGCCCATGCCTCAACTTGATGTCCCCTTGCTGCTTGGGTCATTCTCCTTGCTGCAACCTCTGTTACTAATGCAAGAAGCACGCTTAAAGAAGTAACTCAATGTGAGCAAAATGTCCGTGTCCTATAGCTCTTGATCTAATGTTTTTGAGATCATTTGCTGCCCAGCTCCACGCGTATCTTTTTATACCCTTTGAAGACTTTTTTTTTTTTTAAACCTGGATTCTAAAACATCAAAATTTGGTATAATAACCTCCACTATGAGAACATGACATTGCACCTCGGTTTTGAACCCAGCATGCACAGCCTTGATACCAGCAGAATTTAATCAGCTTCACTGCCAAGCACAGGTTTCAGAAATCAAACTGATTGAGCCTCTAAGGGATTGACTTAAAAGCAAAGTATGCAGGCCTTTTTATTTTAGTATGGCCGCAGGACCATGGGCAGTAATTGAAGCAAAACAATATCAATATCAAAGGTTTCCAGAGTCTCTTACAAGCTGAATTAATGGTCACTGAGAAAGGTGTCAAGTTAAATTTAACTATGAAAGATACGTTGCAGAGGAGCTCGTAAAAGTAGCTGGATATACTGCACAAAGAGATATTCCTAATTATTCTACACATAAGCAGAAAAAAAATACCCGAAAAGAAAGAGGTACAGTCCATCTTAGTATTTTCTAACCCTTAGTTTCCCTTTTCTTTTAAAGAGAAAAGTTTTCACAGCTATTTCACATGAATAAAACTGAGCTCTATAAACTTTTGTTTGTTTGTTGTTTTGGGGTTTTTTTAAGGAAAAAAGAGGACTGGTTTTTTTTTCCATTGGCCCTATCTGTGAGTGGCTGCTGACATTTAGGTCATTGATAACTCATTGTGGCCAGTGTCTTCTGCTCTTCTGGAGATAAGGCGGGAGATCACTTCTAGCAAAAACAAGGTAAGAAAGTTCACAACTTCAGAAAGCCAGGACCAGTGCAACAAAGTGATAGAATTACATCTAATGCATTTTCCCCCCTTCCCAATACAGACAGGATTTAGATCCTTAAATACCGACTTTTGACTAAAAGCCAGCAAGTAGCTGTTTAACGTAAACTCATCAGTTGTGAGTCTGCTCAGAGGAGTGAGACCACCACCCATGCAAAGTCCCATTTAAGACCTCCACTTGGAGCACACAACTCCTTCATATTGACTGCGTGTTTGTAAATATAAAGACACCTTATTTTAACCCATCGAGTTTCAAAACTCTACTTCAAAATAAAATCTACATTCCAAAAAAGCAATGAATGCATCTCATCCAAAAACCCCACCAGCCCAAAACGGCTTTTACAAAAAGACTCTACAGGCCCGGAAGTGACTGACCCTTAGATGTCAATATACTTTTGAAGATATCTCAAATGTACAAGCTAAGAACCTGCTTTCCTCTGACAAGCCCTAACATCCAGTCAGGCTGAAGACCCAAGTCCTGTTGGTGGCTAGACAGCCCTAATTGTTTAGCCTTTCCTATACTTTCAAAATCCTACTTGTCACCCACATGCCTAAACCCTGAAAATTTTTAAATTTGACCTAGTAAGGCTAAGTCAGAAGATAAAAATCAGTGTGGAATTAGCCATTAACATTCATGTGGAAAGTTACATTTCTCACATTTCTTAAATTATCTTCCTGAACTTTTACCCCCTTGTTGAGCATTTTCAAGTTGAGATCAGCTCTTATGGGCACTTCTCTAATTTCCTTGTCATTGAGCTGAACCTTTGATTGAGGATGACAACTCTTCCAAGGACGATTTAAAACTGACACTTCCGGCCAGCAATTGCCAGTCACCCCTTCATATGCTCTAGTCATGCATTCTGCACAGCTGTGGGGTTTTGACTTAACCTCATTTCACTTCTGACAATCTTTACAAAGGAATTATTTGCAGTCGCTACAACGTGTGATGGGTTTGAACTTAGGTCAGGGAGATTGAATTAAAGCAGAAGGCATCTTCATGCTGAAATCATACCAACTTTTCCAAATAAAATGACTTACCCACAAACACCAAAGGATTGAATAATGTAAGAGGTGTCTATTGCGATGGGGATTTTCTTTTCATGAGAACAGGTTATGCTTTACTGTCAAAAATATCTAAAGGTCATGGGCATCACAACCTTTAGCAATTCATTTCAATCTATGAAAAATGCTTTGCAGTCTCCCCCCGCTAAACTAATTTGGCAGCTTAAATTCAGGTGCTACTTTTCCAGCTCATCTACTCACTTCATAGACTATGCGTGTTTTGTGCTGCACCTCATGACATCACATCACACAACCCTGTGTTCATTTGTATACTGTTAGGTGGTGAATAAAAAGTTAGATGGCTACAAAGATGTGTTTTCTAACAGCTTGCATTTAACATGTTGCTCCACCAGTACCATGTAGACTCAGGAATATGTCATTAGCACTAGAGTAACGCTGCTTCTTTGGAAAGGGAAACAACTGAAACAAAAAGCATCAAAACAAACTGAATACTATCAGATAAATTAACCACAATAAGGTCAGATCAGTTCAACCTCAGTAGGAATCAAGGATGTCATTGTCCATATCAGTGAGGGCAGCAGTGACTGAACCTACAACCAGATACTGTCATCAGCACACCCCTGACACCAGAAGTAACACAGTGGAAACCTCATTTAAGAGGGGGCAAAACTCAGCACCACTGAACCACAGACCTGTTCACTGCTTTGAGCTGATGATCATATTTGAAAGAGCACATCTGAATAGTTAAACTCCTGCTAAGCACTGCTGCATCCGAGATTGCTTCCTCTGCCTCTTTGGCTCGCGGAGTACCACCTCTGGCACACAACCACACTAGCAGAGCTGTAGGGTGTCCCCTCCAGAGGTGGCTGGGTATGGCTGCTTCACTGTCCTCTGCCGGCCTCCTCTGCTACCTGTCCTTGACAAAACAGTAGAAAACACGATAGTCCTGTGCAGAGCCCCACATGACCCTGAGGAATCCGTGTCACTCAGTCTCTGTGAGGACACCTAGCTATGCTTTCCTCTGCCACCAAGACAGAGGCCACAGAAACACTTGATTGTACAGTACTTCAAACATATGATATTTTTCCCATTACATCTTTCTGTCTTTTAAGGGCAAGCCATAGGTGTTTAACACAGAGATGCCACTCTAATGTGAAGCCAAAGTTACAGAAATAATCCAAGCCTTCTATTAAAAACAATCAATCCCCTCACCCCACCCACAAATTCCACACTTTTACAACAGTCTATAAAGAAAGCAAGATACTGGCTTCAATAACTTCATTTTGCTGACAACTACTGCAAGGTGCAGAGTGGGGTCTAAACAAACAAAACAACCATTATTGGATCTCTTTAAAGTCACTATGCAGATTGTTTCCTTAAAACACTATCACAAATCTCTACAGCAGCAGAAAAAACAATGTTGGAATCTCAAGTGGAGCAGAGGGAGTGACTTTAAAAAGTAATAATGTGCCTTTTTGGAATAAGTTGTTTGGCGTTACACCATAATGACTCACTCTTCAGCGCTGCTGCACACAAAGTGGTGCAGATTTCAGCTTCCTATCCCATACAAAACAGAGCCTCCAAGTATGAATATTTTGCCTTTAATTCTCAGCCTGCAAGGAAGAATGTCATTATCAATGTGACTATGAAAAAAAACCCCAAACCCACACGCGCTGCATTACTCAGATCTGTTCTCTACGTGCATTCAAAGTTAAACAAACATTTCTGCATTTCACTCCTGTTATCTCAAAGTCACAGCAGTGACATCTGGAGTCTTCTCTGGCTCCTCCGTCAGCAATAGATGCACAGCTCTTTATTGCACTCGCTTAACAATGAGAAACTTTCCTATTCCCAATAAAGCACAAACAAGAGAGGACTCAGCACCCAGTTTACCTGCCTGAGAGTCTTTTCATTTTCCAAAATGAATATAAGTTTTTCGTACCCAAGTTTTCTTATAAGACAGCTACACAATGCAAAAATAGAAATATGAATTAAGATAGAGTTTCCACCTCATACATATTGCAAATAAGCATTCCAAATTGTAAAGATTCCACTTAATCTAATTAAGTATTAAAAGGGATTGTTCCACTTTAACTTGCAGAAACTACTAACTCACATTTTCTGTTTAGTCTACTTTCTTGTGAATACCAGAAATACTGTCTTACAAAGAACAGTACAAGCTCATCATCTGTAAAAGGCACAGTTTCTTCCTGGTGTAAAAATAAATCTGACAAAGGAATCCATTTTTTAGGAAATATGTCACTAAAGGATTTATCATTTTGCCTCATTCCCCCCTCCCCCGCCCCAGCTAACACAGATTTCTCTTTCTCAAGGTTCATTTCCAGCATTCCATGTAATTAAACTCTGAGGATTGGGTTGTGTTGGGTTTTTTTTAAACACTAAAGCAGTTTCTTGTAGTAAGTAACATCAGCCTTGGGTGCAGACAAGAATTAACACCACCCCAAATACCGCATTTTAATAGCAATCAAATTAGATTGGTCTCATCTTAGGTGGGATTTGTCAACATTACACACAGAACACCCACTGCATGTGTTGTCAATTTACCTAAACTTTCATCATCTGCCCACAAATAAAGGTCTTTCTCGGTCACCTGGCGAAGCAGGAGAGCTCTGCCCGCCCAGGAAAGAATTTGCAACTCCTCTCATTGACAGCTGAAACGCTAACGAGTGTTTTACCTGTCATTATATAAAACTGTTAACACATGTTTCCATGCTACTTATAAATGCAGATCTACATATACAGACTAAATTAACATAGTCTATAATAAGCCTCACTAATCCACCAGCTAAGAACAGATTGACATTTAAAACTGTCAAGAAAAGTCAATGCCTGAAAAGGATTTATCTGCAGAAGCCCAAACCTTTTCAGTTGCTCAGGATCATAATAAAAGGCTATAAAAAGGAAACAAAGACTTGGGAAACCTTGACTCAACCAAAGTCAGTAACACTACAAAACCTCAGAGGAGCCAGGATTTCATTCCTGGTACTTAGGGCTGTGCCCTGAGCTAGTGTACACAAGAAGTTCACAATCCTCTGCTCTCTCCCTCTCCCATCTCATTGGGAGATTTTATTGCTTATTTTCCTGTTTCTTAGCAGCATAAGACACATGCCTGTGCTTAGACATATAAATAGTCTTACTGACTTTCAGGGGCTGTTCACCTGTTTAACTACAGCAGGTACTTACGTATTTTGCTCACTTGAGGACTGCTGTCCCTTCAAGGCACACGTCTTACCATACACTCATACAATGTCCCCCGAGACCATGAAGAGTCCCATGGGGCCAATAAAAAAGTCACATGCATAACAAATGCCAATGTAGTTTCCCTTCCCAGGAAAGATCTTCAGTGTAAGGACTGCCTTTGAATTGTGTGTGCATAATTCGCTGACCCAGGCCTCTACACAATGCTACAACATAAATAATTTAAAAATCCAGGTTGAGCTAATTAGACTGCATCCTGGGGGCAAGACTTACAATGCAGTTACTCCCAGCAGTTTGAGCTAACCTTGTGTGATCCAAGAACATCCCTGACTTCTCACACTTCTTTGATTTCTGGGGTTTCTCCCCGCTTCTCCTAGCTCCCCACCATCACTTACACCAGAATTATTCCTGAAAAGCAGTTCTCTCCATACACAGATCATACATTAGAACTGACTTACAGAAGTTTGATTTCCCAGTTAACCCCACAGCACTGAAAGAAGCTTTTGCTATTGTTTTCTGAAGTATTCAGTTGAGCTCCTTGGTACTGCTATGCTGCATATAGACTTAGATTAATGTCTTTTCTACTTTTTCACTGATGAAGGAGTTGTCAAATAAACGTGCCCTTTAGCTAGCTGTCAGGGAAAAATAAAGCCTCCTGTGGCATTCAGGAAAAATAGCACAGAGCAGAAAGCAGGATTTTGTATCCCAAAGTGGATAAATCTATATCAGCTGAAAGCTGACTTCCATTTGAAACAAAAAAAGCAGTTCCCCACTGAAAACCTCAAATCCTTTGCAAACACATTGTTATTCACAGAAGGTCCCACTATCCAGCAGTACTAACCTTAACTTTTCTGCTCCCTCCAGATGCTTTACCATTCCATACCCTTTGCAAAGGACACAGCACAGCCTCCAACAAAAAGCAGGAGATGCTTTCATGCTGAGTAGGCCCTAAAGCCACCACAAGAAAAGATGGGCTCCCTGTTCCCTTCACTACTGAGAACAAAGCAGAAATGGCAGAGAGGGCAGAGCCAGCTCCTCAGCAGCTGAACCAGCTTAGTTCTTCAGCAGGTACAACGAGCCCAGGTGCACATGGGGCCAGGCACACCCAAGGAGCCTCAGGTGCACAAATCCCCACTGAAGACACACTCAGGATTGAATTGTTCTACATTTATATTTCATACCAAAGAGAAGCGGCATAACTTGTCTTTTGCTGCTCAATGAAGTTTAGGAGAAGCCACAATGCAGAGCTTACAGAGGAGCTGACTGAGGAAGAATGATGAATTTTGGTAAAGGGAGCTAAGAGCACAGGGGAGCACTTGCCCATGGTCACCTTGTTTCTTGATGCTTGGGGCCAGGACTCCAACCACTGCAGAACCATTTCTTTGAAAATTTCCATATCCCGCACCATCCACGTATTGCTAAAATCTTCTCCCTCATCTTCCTCTGAAGATGAGAACAACAGGAGAGTCGGGTACTTTGCTTCTGCTAATGCAGCCTGACCCAGCCACGCTAGAGACTTGTAATGCTGCAGAAACAGACTGTTCTCCAAGCAAAGTAGAACTGTATAAGGAAGGGGAGAGTTACAGACCCTTTGTGAACTACCATCAGGAAGTACAGTCAGACGTTTCACGCTGGTTCTCATAATAAACAAAATCAGCTGAATACTTTTTTACAGCTGTGTCAATTTGAAACAATTTTGCTATTATCCAACTTGCACCACCTAGCGCTAATTAAAAAGTGAACCAGGTAACTGCAAATGAGAGCAACAGTTTTTTGTAGAGTATATTCCCCAGTGAACATAAAAATTAGCAGATGTTTTCACAATACTAGTTATTTCTTTATCTACAGCACTACTTCATTGCTGGAGGACATTCAGAATCAATCTGTGCTTTTACCAGATGTCTCCAAAGTAGTAGCTACTCCTTGATCCACTTGACTTCTTTAATGCCTCAGGATACATTCAGCATACATTTGGCAAGAGGCATTTTTATTGGTTCTACAGTTTTAGGCTGATCATCATCCTGCTTGTTGTCATAAATAATAGGGTACTCTATAAGAGATGTGATTCTGGGTAACAAGACCAAGCAACTGGAAAAGATTCTCCCTAGAATAGGTTTTCAGATTTAAACAGAGATATTGGTTAGACTGTATGTATTTGCAAACCTATTTCTTTAGGCAAAGATTAGAAAGGCAAGGAGAATCACAAAGTCAATTTTAATGGTGAATATGCACTTAAAAAGCACATTAAATTGTATCCTTGTCTGCAGCTCAGGCATTTCTCCAGTGCCCTAGAACATGCTCAAGAAGACTGAAATCTGGATGAATTATTTTAGAACTTGAAGGAAGATTTTAACTGCTGGCAGATTTCAGTGAAGTTCTCATCTGCACTTGCGTCACACATGAACAGGAGGGAGGGAGATGGACTGAAAGGACTGTACCTTTAACTTTGTATCTTGAGCCCCAAGCAAAAATACATCCTGAACAGATTGCACAGATCTGACACTTCTCCCCTGAACTCTGCTCATTTCAAATGTAAAAAAATATCTTGTGAGCCTCAGTTAAAAGTATTACTATGATAAAACAAAGTGAGGAAAAAAATGCAAATGGCTTGAAATCTCCCAGGTTAACTAAACAATTGCCTGAGCCACAGACTAGCCAAGGTGCTTTTCCGTAATTTGAGAAAAAAGATGCAGCTTTTGTATAACACTAGAAAAGTCTGGCCACTTCACTCCTTTCCAGACTCAAACATCAAACGCAACATCTGACGACAGCTGTGAAGCTCTGCCAGAGTCAGCATCTAGCCTTGAGGTCAGGCAGCGTGCCCCAGCCAGCAACCCTTGGGTACCACGCACAGAGGAGCTGGAGCACAGGCAGCAAAGCACTTTGAGTTCAAAGGTTATAAAGCATGTATGGATTCATCAAAAGCTTCATTTCACTGAATGCCCTGGGAGACTCTTGTCACTTTTTTCTTACCTCCCTTAGAGAAAGGAGAGGGTAAAACATCACAAAACCCAGAGGAAAGAACCAAAATAGCTGCTTGTTTGTGTAAGTCATACATCAGCCTTTATTTTTATTTTTCAGACTGCTGAGGAGGCCGGGGATGGAGGTGAGTATATTGAGAGGCCGTCCTTTTGTGCAGCTGTGTGTTCAAATTGATGAGATAGGCCTCAAAATGACAGATGGATGCCTATAGCGATTTGATACATTCACTGAATGAATAATAAATAAAATGGCAATGCAGTGGCATTTAAAGGGCCTCGGACTCTACCACCTCGCAGAGAAATGGGCTACCCAACTTCAGATGTTTCACAACAGAAAGCTTTAAAATTCTCAAGGTGTCGTTTTACTGTTAGGACTGAGCAGAAACTGATGAAGCAGAATTTCAGTTTCTGCTGTTGAGAAGTGGTCCCTTTTTATGCAGGGATACCCTCACCAGAGCTTTCAGGGGCTTTATAAGCCCAGAGTTGGTGCTGTTCTAGCTGTAATTAGCTCAGAATACGTGTAAATGTCTTAGACTTGTGCAATAACGAGAAGCAGCAAAGACAAGCCACAGCAGCTTCACCAAAAGCCTATTCCACTGCAACCAGTGGAATAATTTAAATTAGATCCTTAATATATACATGTATTATCAGAGCTGCTTTTCTTCCACATGGTGTAGGAGGATGGAGCAATGACCATAAATACAGGCATTAAATGGGCTCCTTTCTATTACCAGAGGAACAAAATTATATCAGCAAGTTGGGTCTATTTAATATACATCATACTGCCTGTAATAGAGCCTGGTAAATCCTAGCCAAATACGAGCTCATTGTTCTCCTCGACTTGCCATCCCCTTAATATCAGAGCAAATATCCTTCCAAAGAAGCTGCAGCTGCTACTCCTGAGGTGGTTCATAAAAACTCATAGCAGCCTGCAATTGTAAACACAAATATGCCACTTAGTTTTGCTACAGATTTACTCCACCTCCCCACCCAAGACATTTGCTGTGATGACAAATGCCACTGTCAGATAGCAAAGTCATGGCACCTAACAAAACACAGATGTGACTCGCCAATTTCATTTAAAAAAAAACAAAACAACAAACCATATTGATGCTTGATTTCTTTTGAAAATATTTAAATGAAATTTTACAAATGAGATCTTATTTAATCTACATTACTTTCATCACTAAATTGCTGCTAGCTAGGCTTGAGGTAATAGCTGTGATACACCACAATACTCTCACTATTCCAATTAAACGCAGGTATTTTTGTAAAAATTGATTGGTAACTTGCAAACCAGACTAATTAAGAGGCATAACATTATTATTCCCCTTTGCAGAAGCTGGACACTGCCTGGTACCTACCTGCTCATCGTTCCATGACAGAGAACAGGACATGCCAGCTGGTCCTCCGATTTGGATTATTCTCCTTTTCTGATGTTTTGCACATCAGGAGAAAGCTACTCTGAAGTGTGTCCCAATGCTCTCTCCAGGGAAGGCCTGCACTGAGCACTGCCGCAGGAGGCAGAAGGACCCACAGGTGACAGCTCTACACACCACCAGCCAGTATCTGTCCCTCAGGGATGTTACCAGGTTCATGAAGGAATCACACGGTGTATATCACAGGAAACCAGCAGCCCTAAGTGGTGATTTGCAGAAGCTAAGCTTGATCTTATTCTCAGCAGTCAATTAAACAATTATTTTTGCTTTCCAAGGGAAGAGCGGGTACAGCAGTCTACTTTGACTACACTGTCATGGTGAATAGACGGTATATTTGCAATACAGGGAAATATGTCACATTTGCTTTGCCAAAGCTGCTCCCAACAGACATTTCCACCATCACCAAACAAAAATGTACTGGATATAGTATCTCTTCAAGACTTGAAAGATCTCCTTATTTTCTCCCAGAAATAACTAACTTGCTTTTCTGGAAAGCAAAAGGTTATTGAGGCCATGGATCATTGTATCTGACAGCCTTCCTCCCAAACACAAAGAAAACACAAGCCCGTCCAGTTTATGGCCCCTGGACAGACACCTGACCAGGCATCTGCAGCCAAAAGCACGTCTGTGGGTAGATATTAATGCAGTGCACACAACCACAGATCTCATCCTACTCTGCCTGTACCACTTTTCCTACCAAAATCTTTGAGATGTGCAGTCCTTAATAAACATGGTAACATGTATGTCTGCAGCACACTTGTGTCCCCAGGAAACTTCCATCCTGGAGGCCAACAGATATAACGCACAATTTCAGGTATTACAAACATTATTTGAAAGAGCCATCCTCTTAGAGACTTCAACATATAACCCCACGTGACTCAATTTTTCTGCAGGGAGAGAGGGCTTTGTCCATGGATTTCTCTTTAGGAGACATCGTATACAAATCACTTTGCTTTTGGAATAAGTGAATCTGCAAATTCATTTATTCTTTCTTGAGGAAGTCATCTTCTCCACTACAGAGAATCCCAAAAGGTCAGCCTAGCAGCAGTAACTGGGAAGGCAGCTAGCTGAAAATGACCTAACATCATAGGAAAACCTGCAGCACAGAAGAACACTCTCTCTTTCTCCTTAGCCTTCCAGAAACTGTAATCCTAACAGTTTGGCTCAGATCCTCCAAAAATCCTCCCATCAGTCCCCCTTCTATAAAACAAATAAAACTGCCTGTCTTGGCAATATTTAGCAAAATCTTTCCTAAACATTGCATCTTGAATGAGATGAAACTATACAACTATTTAGATAACAGCGTGAGTCCTGGCAGTGACTTAATGCCTTATTAGGCCCTCTGCCACAAGTTACTGTGGTCCCAAATGGGATCAAGCATTTCTGCCATAGCTTCCAGCACCAGAAACCTGAACAAGGAACATTACACATGAAAAAGGGAAACCAATATCTCCACCAGAAATTCTTAGGAAAGATCCAGCACTGAAGGGGACCACCATGTGCCTTTCTGCCTTCTCTCCTGGGAAAATTTCCCCATGCCTCACCTTTAGGACTAACCAATTCTTTATTTAACAGAAACAAAATAAATAACTCTTTCCTAACAAGTTATCTTTTTTTTTAACCCAGAGTAACAGATCAAATGAAGGTCATAAACGTGCAGAAAACCCAGAGAAAACTCAGACATGCATACTTATCCCAGTCCTGGTGACTGGCCCAGAAGTCTGCACAGCAGAGGTCCTTGCAGCAGGTGGCCGCCAGCAGCCCCAGTGCAGCACGTGCAGCAGGACGAAGCCAGGAGCCGTCCTAGCCCTGACACAGCTTCTGGGTGACAGCCAAGACCTGTCTGGTCATGGGACCAAGGTCGCTGTGCTGACCACACTCATAGAGCCCCACTAGGCGCTGCTGACCCCTTCAAATTTGCATTCAGCAGTGACATAAATAAACATACTTGCATATAGACATTCCTAAAACTGGGCTGTACACATGATGTGTCTTTTGCACACTAACTCAATAATTGCGTTACAAGTTTTCTATGGTTTGCTTCCTTTAATACAAAATCTGCCCCTAAGGAATTAAAGCCCATATAACTGAAAATGTGCAGTACTATCTTGGGAAGCATTGCAAAAAATTATACTGACAGCTTTTTTAAAGGTCACTATGTATGACACCAAAACCTCTGCTTTGATAGAGTGTTTGCTGCTTGTTTCACTGCTAAATTAATAATCATCTCCTACATTGCTTCAGGGATACAGCATCATAAGGCCCACACTGGCTTTTCACTACTGGGGGGATATAATGCAGATCATTAATGGCCCAATATGCACTTGGAACTACCTCTGGATCTCCAGGACCCACTGCAGCAGATCCCCAGCTGGCAATACGGACCGGTGACAAGCAAGCTCAGTGGAGGGCCCCTAAATCAAGACACTTCGCACCATGGGCTGAGACACATCCCAAAGCTGGTTCACCTTCAGGGCACAGCACAAAGCTCATCTATCTGCTCAGACTTCTGCTGAGGGCACATATATGAGGGGGGGACATATAAATCTGTTTACAGAAGACTGTCTGGCTATATTTGGGTTACTCTTAAAGGCACTGAACTAAGTGTAGTATTTTTCGTATTTAACAGAGTTGTTTCCAAAATTGAAAAAAAGACAATCACCTTGAATATTAACCCTGGAGTTAATTTAAACCTATTAACAACAGACTCCATTTTCTGCATACTACAAAATAAATAATACACTTAAAGTTCTCATTCCTATTGACTCCAGTGAGCACTTATTTCTATGGATCCAAATGCCTAAAAAGTTTTGCAAATCAGGTCCTTTCACTCAAGTTATACAGTTGAAGATTTTGGATTCAACTATCAGACAGCAGAAGCAGAATTTTTACATGAAATCACAGAAATTATCTGAAGTATAACAGTTTGAAATATTAAAAAAACTTCCTATAATATAATTTAAATGTTTAAACACTCTAAAATGTATTTTTTTTTTTAAATTCAGAATTAAGTGGAGTCATCTAGGATTTCAGGCAGCCGCAGGACTTCAATGGATTGTACTGAATGGCTCCTGCTGTAGCCATGTTTTCCACAGAAAAGTAGTGTTTGTGACATTTAACTTCCAGATACTTAGGCTTTATCCCTTGGAATGCACAGTCATCATTACTTACTGCATTATCCACGCCAGGAAGTTTTATTACTACACAAATAAGTTTCTCAGTACTGTTGCCAAAAGTCACCGAATGCGCTTCACAAATACCATGGTTTCTCCTAGCAGTCATGCAAAGCAGCTGGGATTATCGCTTTTTTCACAGTATAACCCATCACCCAAACAGCTCATTGGCCACAGAAGAAACGAAAGGCAGAACTTCTACCTCAGTCTGCTAAAGCCTTCAGAAAAGGATTACAGTCTTTCAGCAACAAAGTAAATGCTCATTCAGGATTGCTGGGCTTAACTCTTGGCTATAGTCAAAGCTTTGCAGGTCATAGTGACCAAAACACTGAAAATACTGCATTTCATTTCACCTTCCTTAAAACAGGAGCAATATCTCTCTACATTACTGTCTTTCTACAGTCTTTCTAAAAAGCCTGCTAGCTTTTTAACTTACTTTAATTAGAATTGTCAAGATTTTAAAGCCTTGCCATATCAAAATCCATCACTGAAGATATTCAAATTCCTGTTCAAATGGAGAAGCTGAAAATTTACTGCGGAACAAAAATGTTTTGATAATGTAGAAGTACCTAGTAGTTGGGTTTTTTTTAAATGAGCAAAGTAATACAATGCAAAAAAAATAAATTTTTATAATTTTCACATCAGAACTGTTTGCTGAAATTGGCATAGCTCCATGAAATGCATGATTAAGTGGAGAAACACTTAGAAAAATTTTCAACCACATCTGTGCACACGAGCGAAGTAACTGAATATCAGTTACATTCAGATGTATCAACATTCAGATGCTACTTCAGCTGAAACTGCTCTTAAGGAAACAGAGTTGGATGGTTTGTTTTGAAGCCATTCAATAGTAGAGTTGCAAAGAGATCAGTTTCAGATCAAAACCAACCCAAAATTAAAGATGGAAAATCTTGTCAGAAAATCTGCAACGTTTTGCAGAATTTAAGCTTTTGATGGAGGAAAAAATGCTTACTTTTGCAGAAATAGTATTTTTTGCAGAGCAGCATTTTCTTTCAGAAAAATTTCTCAGAGGGAGGGTCCCAGCCAACACTGCCTTCCTGACATCCAGCCAATGATGCTTCTATAGCTGCAATAAGTATTAAAACTGTGACTCCCAGGGACTAGCAAAGGTACTGCACCTTCTTGTTCTCATTAGAAAATCAAAATAAAGAATAAGAAAGGATGGTTTTAAATTCATAGCCACTTTAAAGGTCACAGAAAGTATTATACTATTACAAGATTAGCTAATTATATTATTTATGGAAAGCATTTGTTCTGGGAACAGAGATTAGACATAACTACAATTGGATGTGTCTGTGACAAATCTAGAAATTAAACAAAGCTCCCCTAAAGTCAAAGCCAAGATATTTTTTTTCACCATAAAACCACTCTGTACATGCTGTCCTGGCAGAAAACCTCTTTTCCATTATGTATTACCCTGTAAACTGCTATTGGTAATGCTAATAGCTCTCAGCATTGTGCCTATAGCTGAGGAATTAGCGGATGCTGAGATTTCAGCTGAGTTGGTGTCCAGTGACAAATTCAGGCTCTTTGTTTACAGATGAGCTGTGACAAATAAATAAATTATTCCATTTGAGTTAATTTGAGGGATGAAAGCTCCCCAAAGGACTAAGTTGGGAGCAACAGAGAAAAAAATATCAGCTTAGTTTAGGGGTAGTAAGGAATTTGCAGCTCTTGTGCCCTGACAAAGCCTCATGTGTTCATAGTTTCAGAAATGGATTACACACTTCTATTTGAGCTGGTTGGCGGGAGAAGCTGTCATAATTTCAGGTTTCTTCTGATTTGTAACTGAACACTTCTAATTTTTGATATTCATTAAGTGGGAGAGTGTACAATTACATAAGCAATATGATACAGGATTCTGATTACCTGTGGTTTGGTCACCAAAGCATTCAGGAACTTTGGCAGTGGGTGCCGAAGTTTAAATAAAAATGTCATGGCTTATGTCAGAAAAGCATCTTCTGCTAGATTTCCTCTCTTTACATAATTTAACTTCAAAGCATTTTAAAGGCCAAGCTTGTCAGAAGAGGTTGATTTTAAAGGTTGAGGGGGAAAGGTTGATTTTGCAACAAAAAAAAATTATAGCTATAATTAGGCATTACAGTAAGCCCATTCTTGCTCACACTGACTGATAAAAAGTCATTACTGATTGTTGAAGGACTGAGTAATCCAAATGGATCTAACAAAGGATCAACTTTATGTAATGCGGGAGATGAGACTATATTAAGCAGCCCAGAAAATTAGAGACAACCCAGAAAAAATCTTACAGAGAAGGTCAAGTATAAAAATAACATGACGCATCTAAACCTAGTTAGTCCCTGAGCAGTACCTTCACCTCCTTGCGGCTCATGTAGTCATTCACACTGGGCAGAACGGATACGCTGTAGCAACTGCTCTATCTATGTTTTATACTCTTTTTCACAAGCACTATCAAAAAAGTAGGAAATAATGCAGAACCATATCCAAATCCAAATCTTTGGGACTTGGTAGCTTAAAAACAAAAACAAACATAAAAAAGACCAGAAAAATGTATTCTTAAGCTTAATCAGCAACTGAGGAAGTAAAGAAGGCACTGGGATTCTGCCCCACAGTGCTCTCCACTCAGCCTGCAACACTGCCCCGAAGAGAAAACAATCACCAACAATATTTTTCAGACCACGTTCTACAAGGGGAAGAAGGCCAGAAGAGTTGCCACTTGCCTCCACATGCAGCAAGGCTACAGTCACTCTTTAGCTGATCTTTAGCTCTCCCCAAGTAAAATTCAAGTTTAAAAATGACCCTGGCAAATCCTGGTCACCTTAAAAAATCAATATGTAGCCTTGGTGAAAACAATAGTTGCAATGTGTTAATTACTCTGTCATAACCTTTGCCATGTCCTACTCCCTTTGTGCCACTCCGGTGGTCCATTACCCAGAGGGGAAAATTTTTTTGGCTGGGTGACAGATGGACTCTGCCTGTCCTGCAGGTGAGAGATGTTGCTGGGACCAAAGCAGTGATAACCTAGACTTGGATGCAGAGCCAGGCACAAAGAATCCAGGATCTTAATGTCTATCGTTCTCCCCAAACTCCATTTCAACACATATAACTGTAGAGCAGAAAATCTGGCAAATGGGGCCTGCTTCTAATACGCTTTCTTTACATTAATGAGATCTGTGTCACCTACCGCCTTCTCCCCTACAACACACACATTTTCTTCATTGTTTCCATTCTGAGCCAAAACAGTTGAAGTCTGAGTGTGTTGCTTAGCAATACAGGAATAGAATAAGGTATGCTTAAAGTCTTCCTCCTCTGCTAGATGTCCTGTAGCAGCCATTACTAGAGAAAAATTGACTTTTCCATTATATTCTTATTGTTTCCATAGCAGTTTCTCCCCTGTTCCCATGGCATTTGCTTCAGCTTCCCCCACACCCCAATATTCTCACATTAACCTTTTCTTAGAAACAGCATCTACTTTCACCCCTCATACATCTAACACATTTCTCAGCTGTAGGCTTCTTGATGGGAATTTTCCACATCATTCTCAGATTAATTAAATTCCTCACAGATGTAAGCAAACAAATCCAGAATGTTGCAGGACAATACCTGCAGAAGAAATAACCTCCGAGTGAGTAAAATACTTCCTTTATCTCTTTTAGCTAATGTTCAGTTGACTTTGTGGTGAAATACTGCAAACAGAAAGAAAAATAAAAGGTGCTTGAATTTCATTTTTGCAGTTCAGAAATGAAAAGGCTTTCTTTCTGAGCAAAATCCCTGACTGTTAATTTCAAAGGCACAGGAAAATGAAATCTGTATTGTACTCTCTCTCCATTTTGGTGCCTGATATTCATATAAGGTTCACAACAAAATTAACAGAACACGTAGGAGTCTCTGAGACTAATCTTTCTTATACAGCATTAGCTTCTGGAGACTTCTCTCTGAGGACCCGGGGTGAATCTTTCAGGCCCATTTCTTGAGGAAAACCATGCTGTACGTCTGTCAAGATCTTGTCTTGTTCTTTCCGAGAGATGCAATGAGAATTTGTAGGACTGGTATTCTGAGCTTTGTTACCCAGTGTAGGGACAGAAAGCTATACCTTAGCTGCAAGTAAATCACATAATGCATTAGCATACTACTTCTCACTCCATCATCATAAAACAGACTGAAGAGTTTTGTTTGTGCATTCAGGCTGCAAGCCTTCTTAAGTTTCCTTTGTGGTGCTTATTAGATTTGTGGTGTCAATAATCATGTTAGTGCAAATGGTTAAGGGACAGTTTCCTCAAGAAAGATCACTGTTCAGGAGGGAATTATCCATATCTAATTACAGTTCATGCTGCTGCTGGACATTCCCCTCTCTCTGCTGTATGTCCACTGTCAACTTGTTCTAAAATGCCCTGACTGTGCTTTAGGCATTGGATCAAGTGTTTGGAAATCAAGACCCCATTTATGAGTTTGATAGCCTATGGTCAGTCAAACATGTGCTGCAGACCAGCCATGGAGATAATGGGCAGTGAACACATCAGATCCTCCTGGGGAAATTGGGAGCTGTATGTGTCACCAGAAGGCTATCTAACAGCAGTCCTGTATGTTTCCTGTTAGAACATGGGTCACCCCTGCGTTTCCTCCTATAGTACCTTTCCCTTTCCCGGCTCTTTGTCCTGCAATCAGCTGCAACCTACTGGAAAACACAGCCTGCACCGACCCTCGTTCCAAACAGCACGATTCTGCATGGAGGCAAAGTCCCTAGCAGGTCTTGGGCCATGCAGTCTCTGGAGCAAGTACTGGCTTTTGCTCTATGTACAGGCACATAGTACAGTGCATTCTTTGCACAAAGCGGGTGTCACTGGATTGCTAATAACAGGTAATGAGTCTGTGGAGCAGTCTGGGCATGCAGGAGAGCCTGCTTCAGCTGCACAGTGAATAGTATCAGAGGGACTGGTAAAGAAACGCAGCTCTCTGCAACTATAGTCAGGTGATCTGAACAACACAGTGTGGTATATAGCAAGATCCTTCTGTGCAGACTCCCGTAGCAGCTTTAATTGCAATTGCTTTAAATTTGTAAAGAGCCTGGAGGCTTGAGGTCCCACTCATTAAGATTTTGGCAAAATCTCCCAGTCCTGGGCTACTTCCAAAACACTCACATCTCTGGCAGAATCAGGTCCTTAGCCTGTATTCACCCTGACTCTAACCAAGAAAATAATTATATAAGATTTATTTTTTTATATTGCAGGCATGACACTTAGATCTAAACATTTTGCAGCTTGAGATATGTTTTCATAAATGCATCAATCATCCAAATATTTTTGTCCAAGAAGTTTTCAGGAAATTACAACGAGTATCAAAGATCACACTATTCAACAGAAATCATTTTAATATTAAAGTCTCATAAATCCCTCAATGAGTAGTGCTGCCTAGATTAAAATCAAAACCCAGAGGAAAAAAAAATGTATTTACTTATTTATTTCAGTAGACAGAACATGAAGAGCTGCCTCCTCCTGAAACCACTGGTTATCTGAGAACTAGCCTGTCTGGGCTTCATGATCCCACATCAAACAAAGCTACAACACCCTGAAGCACCAGGGCTCAGCACACTTGAGCCATCAACCTAATGAAACAGAACTGATAGGCCAGGATCTTCTGCCCGCTCCAGCTGTAATCCCACCATCCCACCAGCCACATTGCCTGACTCACGAGGGGCACACTTATGAGGTGAGAGTAAGATGCCCATCTTTTCCTTTGACTTATTTTATAAACCTCTCCTTTCTTTCTTATTCCTTAAAATGCTTTTTTCTCCCTACAGCTCTTCTAATCATCGCTGTTGCAAATTTTACCTGTCAACTCTTGATTTGTGTTTTTCTTCCATCCATGAAATAGCTTCTATATCTCCAAATCAACATTAAAATTGTATGGTCAACGTTTCTGAGCAGAAAAGATTGTTCAACAGGGGAGATGGCTTCGCTATCCATAATACATGCTCTGGCACCAATGTCATTTATGCATCTGCTTAACCAAACAAGACAAGCTTCAACATAGAAGATGGGGAAGGATATGATATAACAGTAAAGTATTTTAATTAAGCTACAAAAAGCTTGCTGTCTGATCACTTTCTGTGATGCCAGTATTAACATCCCTTTTCAGTCAGATGTGGCTGAGTCACAGCACTGCTGCCTGTGCAATTGTGACCGCAAGCTCCAGGAATATCAAGAGCAGGCAACAGTTTACCCAAGGTCTAATGCTGCATTTTGCCTCATTTTAGGAGGTGTCTTTATTGCAGCTACACTGGAGCATCACCATAAAGCAAATGTAGGGGTAAATGCAGGATCACAGCAAACTCAGGTTTCTGCTACCTGGAATTTATCTTAGATTTCAGTTTCTCCTTTTTACCCAGAGTTTTGTTTTTCTGTTTGTTTGGTTGGTTGGTTGGTTGTTTTTTTGAGGACAAGAGAGACCATTTGAAGGTGAAATGAAAAGTTGGTGCAGAACTTCATCTAGCTGCAGGAAAAATGAAGATTCAGATGCCTTCCCTATATGTAAAAAGGGAACGACTGTTGAAACGTTGCTGATATCACTAGATCCAGAATAAAATGTTAAGGGTCCCTATGGTATTTCAGAGGAATAAAAGGATAAAATGAGCAGTTTGCAAGCTAATTCTCCATATGTAACAGAGTATTTGTCCAGATTTAGACTATGATCTTCAGGGAGACAAGGAGAGACAGGTTCCCAAATCCCATTGAAAAGCAATGAAACTTCACCTTTTAAGGGAATTCAGACTCATATTCAATTTTTTATTTCTACATTTCATCCTTTTAGTACCTAACATTCATAAAATATCTAAAAAGTTTAGTCAAACAGAATTCCATTGACGTATTTAAAAGGATTACATTATCACAAGTACCATTCTGGTGAAAGGGAAATATGAAAATAACAATACAATCTGGATTTTCCATGTGTAAAGTGAAGGGGAAAATAAACTATCTACTAGCATGTTACTAATTCTAAAACATTAGTGACAGATAATGGGAGTTAAAGCAATGAACTATGGGCAGCCAATAGGTTAAATACAGTACAGCAGAACTTGAAAACATAAGAGGAAAAGAGAATTCTAGATGAAAAAAAAATCCATTACTTGGAGCAGAGTTTTATATTTTTTCAATCAATGTAGAAAAGTTGAGCGGATGTTTCTGTTTTATATTTGATGGATACCATTGTGAATGAAAGTTACAAAACCAAGGAATTTTCCTGAAGACATAAAGGAGCCAGCCCAAGCTGCTGCTGTTTCAAAATTAACAGGCCCAGATATTGAGCAAAGAGCTGAACATCTCTCTGAACCACTAAGGTCTACTTTTAGCATGTCTCAGAAAGGAGGAAAATATTAAAGGTAGGGTAGGACTGCCAGCTTAGTTTCTGTATTTAAAAGGGCAAAGGCAATGCAGAAAGGGCAGCAGTGACTAGACATCTTACAGATCAACAGATGGTATAAACTTGATATTTACTGCCAGTTAACTGCCGTAAGTAAAACACATTTTAATACAGCACTCTGCCATGTAATACATTTGGAGACAAGTCATGGTGTTCAATCAAAACCAGAGGTACAGGGAAAAGCTTAGGGACCATCACAGGTAATTGCCTCAAGATGATTTCCCAATAGTCTGCAGCGGCAGAAAGGACTAATACCATCCCAGAATGTTTAAAAAGAAGACAACAGAAGAAGAACAAAATCAGTATCACCTCTAAGCCCAACATCAGTGAACCTGTTATTAGGCTGTTGCTCCCAGACTCATTCAAGGAAGATGTGAAAAAACGATGAGCAGTTTAAAGGAGGGCCACAAATGTGATTCACTAGCTCGGAAACATGCCTTACAATGCAGGGCTTAAGGCACTAAATATATTTAGCTCTCAAGAAAAGCTTCAGCTGTAGCTTCTTCACTGTACATACAGGTAAAGGAGGTAGTTGCAGTGGCAGCTTTTCAAATTTGTTGACAAAGGAAAAACACGACCCAACAGATGGGAGTTGAAATCATACAAATTCAATCTGGAATAAGAAATAATTTACTATCACAAAGGCTAATTAAACACTGGAACAGTTTTTCATTGAAGGTGATGGACTTCTCCCAATGTAAGCCTTTAAGATGAAACACTTTTTAAAAGTTCTTGTTTTGTGATTTGAAGTGCTGCACAAGATTCACCCTCACTAGCCTGGAGGAATTACATTGCCCCTGCACTGACTTCAGTTTCTGCATATTACTTGCAGCTTGGCATAAGGATATTCTACCTATTTAAATATTATATTTAAGGCCAATTCAAACTCCTGTAAGGTTGAGGAATGATTTCTCTTTTTCCCCCTTATGTCTTACAAGACATCAGTCAGATTCTGGATATTTTTTTCTTTCCAAGTTCTGAAATTTCAAGATTTTTCTACAGCTAGAGCAAAGACTGCACATGAGGTTACTCAGCGCTCTAACATGGTGTTGAGAAGCACCAGTGTTTCTGTTTCAAGGTTAAAATGCCCAGCAAAACTGAAGTCAGATATTTAACCTCAGCAGATAAAAATTTTGCCTCATTATTTTGCCTGAACAGCTGCTTTGGGGTTTTTTGCCTGCTCTGCAGCTTTGGCTCCCAGAATTATTTAGGCACATTTCCCCTAATGAACTCCTTACTGGTTAACAGAGTTGGTGTTCTGGAGACAACTCAGTCTTTTCTAATTTCTTCTTTCGGTATGCAAACTAAAAACTAAAATGCTCAAATTAACGAAGGCACCAAGGTCAACTTAAGCATACTTAGGTGAAATGTAAGGAAAACATCACATAAAGAAAAAAAAAGGTGGGAAAAAAAAGATACATATGTCCTTCCTGCTCTGAAACTGCAAGATAAGGGTGCTCGTACAGAGGACTGAAGGTTCACACACACTTATAAAATGCATCTTTATGAAAAATAGGAAAAAGACAAATCTTTTGACCCAGCACCTCTTTGAGCCTTGCTGGAAATGTCATGAGAACGAGCATTCTGTCAGTGTTGCCACTGAATGCTCTAATTATGCACTTTCAGCATGTTACTGTGTTTTGACAAAATTTAGGTTGATGGCACCAAGGACATTTCCACCGCTCAAACAGTTACTAAAATAATCTTGTGCAGCACAAACCACTGGGAAATACAGTCCATAAACTGGCTTCTCAAACAAGCTTAGAATGATCTTTTATTCTCTCCTTTCACCAGATGAAAAAAGACAGAAAAGACACAGTGCAGGAGGTCACTGAGATGTGTGCAGCATTTGACAACCTGGCCCAAAATCTACTTTAATTTCCATGGCTAAATAAGTGCAGTAGTCCTTCCCCCAAATCTTAGATGACTCCCCTAAAGCCACTGCAATCTGAAAGGTTAACGATTGGAGATGTATTTTCTTAACTCAAGCAGAAAAAAAGGAGAGAAAAAAGGAATGCCAGAGACAGAAACTGCATACACTTTATACATATTCAGTGAATCCTATTTGCAAAAAACACTTCAACTGCTACTCTCTATGTTTAAATATTCTATGATTGGAGAAAGTCAATACATTTCTGCTTATGTCATTCTTATTTATAACAGCTTATTACATTTTAATTAGTCCAACTGTTCTATTGGATTTCTAGGCAAAATGTGCTAAAAACCCACATAAGCAATATATATTTTATTAATGAACTGTGATCTACCATCATGGACGAGAACATTTGATTTCTCCATTTTTGCCACACTGATACCACACTACCCTTGTATTCTGGACAGTAGGTTTATTTCCAGATTTTCTGTGCTCAGTCCTTTCCTGTTTATTAATAATAAATGAACTAAACTACCTGCAGATGCCATTAGAAACTGTGATTTTCCCCAACCACCTCTTCCTTTGATGACAGCCAACACAACTAACTACAAATGAAAATCATGAAAAGTAAAGAGATAGGGAAAGTGGAACAAGCATAAGCAAGTCAGAAGCATCAACATCTGCAATTAATACGAATGAAGGAAAACTGCATGGAAAAACTAATTATAGGATCAAAGCTTAAGTACACTGAAATCAACATAAGTCTTTCAACCTACTTGGAGGTCACACCTGGTCTGAGTCCAGAGCTCAACAAAATACCCAATTCAAACACACCTATATTATGTATAATGACAGGATATAGCACCCATCTGTCAACACCATGTGCACCTCTCATCTTTGATGGTTGTGCTTCTGCATGGTTGGTGTTTCCAATATGAAAATAACCAAGGGCTGGAAACCAAATCATATGCCATGGGGCAGCAATTTTAACTCCCCACATTTTCATAGGAAAGAAGTAAACAGACTTTTCTAGTACAAACATCAGTATCAGGTTACAGCAAACTAAAGGGAAAATCCCATGAACAATGCTTTGATGGCTCCCAAATACCTGTCTGATAATCCAGTCATGTATGTTTGAAATTACCTACAGAAGAACTTATTTACAAGCACATAATACAATGAGTTGAGTCCTGTGTCCGCTGCGGAGTTGCGATACAGTTAAAAGCTACAACTCTATTCCTGCTGGATAATCTGCTTCTTCATAACATGCTCTATTAGCATCAGTTTCCTTTTTAAAAGTCCCTGTTCTTCTTTCCCACTGCTGAAATTCTAAATAACCAAGATTGTATCTATGTTTAGTGACCTACCCCACAAATGTGCTACTAAGCTTAATTAGGTAATGTTTGTTCAGTGTTATATAAATTCTAAGCAGCAGTTTTAAGACCAGTGTTAAAGTTGTAATTTGCTGGCTAATAACAAATTTCTGCAAGAGTTGTTATATATGCAAAAGACATTCTGCTCACTACTCCCAGATCTGTGGTTGTCACAGTGATTAAAACTCCATGTTTCCTAAACAATTAACTAACATAGTCTATTAAATCTCATTTTATTACTTTGAATGGATTGAGATGCTACAATAATCCAACTCAGAAGCAAGACAGAATTTACATATCTTTTTCAGAAAATGGATGAGACATAAAATGAACAACATGGTGGATAAAACCAAATCTTCGCGCGTTCTCGGTCTGTTTTCCATTTGATTTTTCTCTTCTGTACTATAAACAAGTTTTAGCAGTGATAGACGCAGATTATCTAGAAACCAAAGAGAGAGAAAGCTCTCTAGGCTACCAAAACAATTCGCTTTAAACAGAACGCACACATCACTCAGTATGTTTTGACAAATTTAAATGTGCTATCGGCTCAAATGTTTGTTTTCTTTGACTAGTACTGCTGGAGACAGTACTGCACGTTTTGTGTCCCATACTGCAACTTAAATTCAATTTGTGATTTGGAAAGTTTTTCTGTTAGTGTTTCAAATGGAATATATGACCTGCAATTCATTTATATTTCCTATGTAATTAGTAGCTGGCAAGTAAAACAAATTAGGTGCTTGATAAACACACACAATTATATTTTCAAAGCAGTTGTATTTATGCTTGGAAGGAAGGACAGTTTTATGAATATGTAATCAAGGATGTAAAATTGGAAAGAAAACAAAATAGAGCATAGTTAATTTGGTGGTAGCGACAAATTAACAGTATGCCAAGCCCCCTGCACATGCACTGCCCTGATAAACTTGTTATTGGCAAAGGTTCACTCTAAGAGGAGCTTGGTAATCCTTCTTCTGTGTTTGCTCTTCTTTATTACTCCTTTGAGAAAATATTGTTTAAAAATAAAGATCTGCACAAGCAAAGATAACGGAGTCCCCATTTCATGCCTAACCTGTTTAATGGCTAACAAGCTTGGAATATATAGCTCTTTCTTTCTATTTCCTTTATATATTTGGCTACAGGTGTGTGCTGCACACCAGTGATTACCAAGCATTCATGAGCAGCTGCGCCTCCAAATGAAAGATGAAACTGAACTGAAAGTTTGTTTGAAATAGAAGTAAAACCTGGCAGATGGCAGCATCCAGAAATAGCACCACTGAAACTGAATTTTTTGTGCAGCTACTGCTCCAGAGCACTAGTGAGAATGGGAGGGGGGAGAACAATCTACAGGGGTAAAAGGGGAAAAATAAAAAGTAAAGGCAATTTTAGGGGGAAGGAGAACCACAGACGGAATGAGAAGAAAAGAGGAAAATTAGCTTCAGATGCCAACACCTAAAAAATGAACAGAAACTTAAGAAGGATGTATTAGCAAAAGGAAAGCATTAGGAGTTTCTATGAGCTGGGTTTATCCCTAGAGCAAAAGAAAAACTAGTGGAAGTATATGGAAAAAAGAATCTTTTAGAGAAAGAAGATGATAACTGACTAGCTGTCAGAATCAAATAAAGAATTTAAATGTTAATATGCTTTTGATATATTGTGGAAAGTCACACTTTCTTTCATATATTGTGGAAACTCATTATGCTGAAACACATGTACATCTACGCTTTCAAAGAGATACAAGGGTAAAGGCATATGCCCAAAGGAGCATTCAATAGATTAATTTTAGGTATTTTGCAAGAAAAAAATGTGACCTTAATTTTTTAATTTTCTTTTTTTTTTTTTTTTAGCAAATTGAAATTATCACTAATATGAGAATGAGGAGAGGAGGAATCCAAACACAACATGCAACTCTGTTGGGTAATTTTCTGTGAATCACAGAGTACAACAAACCACAATATATTGGCAAAGACGCATCTCCAGAAGGGTGTTCCCTTCTGTGAGCGGGCTGCAGGCTCCCAGGGTGGGCTCTGGCACAGAGGCTGTGCATTCGGCTGCCACAGACGCAGAGCTCATGGCCAGCAGCTCTGCAGCACTCTCCGGGTAGTTTATGTCAAGTTGGAGCTTTTGGGGTTACAGTGCCACGAGCAGAACCTGTGTTTCCCTTATACAATCCTGTTTATGGCTGACTACAACTTTGTGTAATTATTTGAGCCAAAATTTCCCATAAATAGCCTAAAGCTGAATTTGAGAAGAAATGCCACCTAAAGGGATTCAGCCTTTGGCCATTGCCCATTGGACTGAAACTACACCCTCCCTCCAGTGATGATAATATCTCTGAACATCACAGTGGTCTTGTAAGAGCAAATGATAATAAATACATTGATGTATTTCTGGATAGCTCCACTCTGCAAGGCCTAAGTAATTCTCAATAGAAGGACTGAAAGTGTCTAAATCACTTCTCAAAATAGGATTTTGCCCAGGAAAGTCACAGAAATCTTCAGAAAAAAACATATAACCGATTCCAGTTTGATTGATTGGCATTAAATGAATCCTATCACTGCTTTCTAAGTAAGCATGCCAGAAGAAGTGAGTTGCTCTCTATACACCCTGCAACACAGAAGGTGGAAAAAATATAATGTGACAGAGTAATTAGAAACTGTAAATTATGATCACATCTGAATGCAGGAATAACCTAAAACTTGAACGTTCCACTTTAGAAATGTCTTTTTCATTTAATGTTGTCTTTTGGCTGCAACTGATGTCAGACCATTCAGTATTCTGAAATCAGCAAAATCGTAGGGCAGATTATTCTGATGACTTTAAGAGATCTCTAATCGCACTGCTGCTATTCTGCATCTCATTGTTTAGGGAAAGCTGACAACCTCGCCTCCCTGACAAAAACTGTTACAGATGATTCAGACAAGTTGCTCGTGACAACCACTTTGCAAAAATCTTCTAATATGAGTCACTTTATGATGATTCATTTACTTTTTCATCATTTTAAAACAAACTTGCCTGTGTGAAAAAGTTTAAAGACCTCGTTGAAGAAACAATTTGCAATTACAAAGCTCTATTTTTTATTAGAGACGGAATTGCTGCTTTGCCAAAACAAAGCTCTTCTGAGCAATTTTCATCTATTTGTAATCTTGTAAACCAAGCCCAATCTGAGTACAATGTTGAAAACAGTGACATCAGATATTCTGCAGCATGGGTGGGTTACCAAGCGACGCTGCAAAGTTCTGCAATGTTATCCAAAATCCCAAGACTTCCCAAATAGACAATCATTATATTGTATTCACACATCAAATAAGTGTCTGGTGCAATGAAGCAAAAAATCTTGTAAAAAGTTTCTTATTTACATCAATAGATTTTCTTTAAAAGTTAATTCTACACATCTTAAATAGCAACTGAGGTTTTCCTGTACAATTAATATTTTTTTTGCCAAGGAAGTGTAGGGTAACTGCTTTACAAAATTAGGAGCTATTGACATCTATTGATTAGGGATTTCTGTATTAGACTTGAGATCTAAGATTTTTTTTAAATGTCCCCAAAAGACTAGAACTCTGTCCAGTCCTTAACAGAGAACTACACTGGAAGTGACACACATATACTTACAAAAAAAATATTGTCTAAATATATTTAATCAGTTGCAGTGGCTGTTTGGAAAAGTCACGAACTTATAACCAAGGGAATACCTGTAATACTGGGAAATTTCACTCACGTTTCAACTCCCTGAGAGCCAACATCTATGATTCCCACATGAATAGCCATACACAGGTTAGCAGAATTCTGTAGAGACCAAAACCAAAGGAAGTTGTCTTTATTGCTGCTATACTGATGGACTTTTGAGTCAATACCATGGATTAACGGGCCTCTGCTAAATACAGAGAAGCTAAACAGACAGCGCTAGGTTGAGGGAGGAAATTAAATTACTCCTTACAGTCAATTAACAATGGGATTGTGACAGGAACACCAAAACCAGGGGAATACAAAGTCAAATTTGAAACTGTGTCCTCATCAAATGCTGCTTTCCCAAAGGATACATGATTGTGAAACAGCAGAAGATTTTACAAATTGGGCGTGCTTTGCTCTGCAGTTGTTAAGTCTAGAGGCAACTGAGGATATTCTTTCAGGAACCCAGATTTTGCACATCACATTTGTAGGTTAGAACAGTGATGTCCAGGCAGAAGAGCCCGAGGCTTCTGAAGAGGCCGAAAGAAACTTCAGCTATGCAAACATAATTCAGAAAAATAATTTTTTTCTTTTATATGCTGTTATTTTAAAACAAAAAAATAACTTGATGTTGTGCAATGTGCAGATCTGTACAACCAATCATTCCAAATGAATGACCACATGTACTAGAAAGGGAAAAATCTGTTTTCCATTATACATAAATTAGTGGTTTGTATTTATCCAATAAAACAAGACTAAATAATGTATTACTATAATGAACTTGTTGAGATGAGAAGCTCTGGAGTAAACTCTCTCCCCTGTTATATTTGTGCCATTCTATCACAGTATTTTCAGTGTGTCCTCATTTTCTCAAAAATTTGGATTTCAACTCTTTTGTGATATTTTATTAAGAAAGCACAAAGTTTTCTGCACCTTCCCACAGGGGCTGAACTCTGAGCTTAAGTAAAACTCTCCAAGTCTCTCTGTACTAAGAGCAAAGTTAGACTTACACATTGTACCTATTTAGGAAAGAAATGTACACAAAACCTATGAGTGATGTGAAAGAAGAACATTAGCGCATGGTTCTGGAGACCTTTGCAGCAAAACTGTTCAGCTATTCCATAATAGCTATTAAGGGCAAGTACTGTTCTTTTGTATTTCAAAAATATTCTCAACTAGAGCTTGCTTTTTGCCTCCACAAGCTTGTTTCCCCTCAAGCCTGTTGATACAAAGTGCTCTCTATGAATATGCGATTTTTCTTGGTATCTGCAATACCCGTGCTAACAGCCTGAAGCAAAAAGGAGCAAAGATGATGAAGGTGTTTCAAACATTCTCCCTATGGTCAGAAAAACCAAGCAATGGAAGAATACAGCACTGCCTAACAAATGGGACAAGGCAGACACCCATGAATACAATGAAACACAAAGGTAACTTTATCTGGCCCACACATATATGCTTCTACGATACGTTAGCATTAATCAAAAGCAGAATTATATATCTCTTTATGTTCATTTCTCATTTCACCTACATCAAAAATATAGGCATTCTTGTTGTTCATGCAATGCCTCTCCAAATCTTTAACAAATTTAGCCACAATCAGCTTCCTGACAAAAGCAAAAACGTTTACCTCAGAAGTTTTTTCTACCTCTTCTTTTCTCTATGCCTATCCCATTAGTCTCCTGCCTCCCATATGTAGCTGGTGTAATACCTATAAGCTCCAGCCCTAGGTTGTATGGCAGCCATAAATTTAGGTATTATTCAAGAGCAGTAATGCTCTCATAACTTAACCTTAATGAAACACTTTGCAAACACTCTCCTTTATTTTGTGTCATGCATCAATTTATTGGTAAAGAGATACCTAAAAAAGCCCCCCACAGATAAATCAAATACATTTCAACTTTCTGTTTGCTCAGACATACTTTATTGGCCAGGCACTAAAACTCGTAGGCAAAGCCTAAAAATTGCAATGGGAATTAACTCAGTGTGCTAATCTAAAAATACTTATTTCTGGTTTCACCCTGTATAATAATTCTAAAAGACAATTTCAAAATGCTATATTTTATTACTATGCCCCTCTGTTCCTTACCATTTTATTCATTGAGCATCTTCAGAGTCGCTTCTGGGCTGCTGAACCATCAACCTGTAGAATTCCAGCAGTCAAATCCACACTTGAGATTTTTGTGAACAGCCGACGCTCACCCATTGTAAGGTAAACACTGAAATCATCATATACAACTAAAATGCACTGCGAATTTGCATGACCGCAATCCAATATATAAGCTGTAACAAGGCATGGCAACCTAAAACTTCCTAAGCTCCCAAGTTTAACAGAATTTTTAATTTCCTCTTCTGAGTATTGATAAATCAGTATCTGTTACAGTATCTGCTGACCTGCTGCACTATCCCAATTACCCACAGCTACTCCACACCTGATGGTAGCATTCTTATCTGCTGCTAACACAACACAGTAGTATATTAATTCCACCTCCAGACAATTGACCCCCTGTCTGAATCATATTTGCCAGATTGAAATTTCTCAGGGACTCAAAATATTTTATTAAGGGCTTCACAGGCTAAATGCTAACAGCCCTAATTCCCTTTTTTGTTGAGTGCCCCCAGGGAGGAATAAAAGAGTCAATTTATCTGACTACCCTTTGTTTTCAGAAGCTGACGATATCAAAGAAGGCTGTAGATAGTGGATATAATCCTACAATATGAGATTTTTTTGATGTTCAGCTCTAAGTGAAGTGGATGTCTAAGTTATTAGTGTACATAACAGTTGCCCCTTGAATTGAACTATGTAATTAATACAGAAATATGAACCCAGTAAGTTAAAAGTTAAATAGCACCAGCATAAAGCTTGATATTAATGTTGCTTTCATTAAACATCAAGAGGAAGAAAAAACATATAGAGGCCCTTTGATTCTCTTTAACTACTATGATTCTCTCAGTGTCTTGCAGTAGAGTATTGCTAACATATATGATCTGGTACACACTGGATTTGCTATCCTTATATTATACACTGTAATACATTTCAATTAATATGATAAGCATCTGATTTACTTCACAGTAGCTTTATAAATAGCAATACTCTCTGATAGATCCAAAGAAGAGCTGGTAGAAATTATTTCAAACTGCATGAATTATCTTGCAACATACAGGCAAAACCATGCCACATATGCAAATGTCTTGCAAATCCCATCTAAAACCACTCTGAAAATAGAAAATTATATTTTATTACAACACTTTTACAGTGTAATAAGTTCACTTGCCTAATTCATTAAAAAATGTCTTATCTTGAAATTAGTGCCTTACAGAATTTGAACAATTCACCAAATGCCACAATGAAAATCTACTTGGACACCAAACTTTACATATTCAGTATTGGGAAGGGAAAAAGATTCACGGGTGAAAGATCATTTCTCATGAAAAATGCCCTGAAAGAATAATGAACCTTTTCTGAACGTCATTCATTATTCTCTACATTTGGGGTTGGCAGCACTAGAAGCCTAACTAGACTCACTTCAGAATCTGAATTCATTGAGATCTCTTCACAGAAAACTAGTGAGAAGCCAACAGGATAGCGATCAGGATGAGATTCTGTGTATTACATTGCAGGACATGATTCTCAAAAATACATGCAAATAAAAGACAATTGAGAAGGCAATCTGCCTCCCTCTGACCACCTGATCAGTATGGTGCAATGGGAGCATCCGCAGTGGGACTCATCTGGGCATCTTGAAGGTGCAGCTCCCCAGAGGATGAAAGCTATCACTGAAGAGCAGCCCGGCAGAGTCAAAGACATTTTTTATTCCATCAGTATTGTAAAGGGTTTGCGAGTTTGTTTTTAACATAATCCTTGAAAACTGATAATAAATTGAATAAATAAATAAAAAAAAAATCTATCAGCTATATAAAATAATACACAACACCTATATGCAAATCTAAACACAATCAAAACACAATATCTAAAATATAACATTCAAGCAGTCACACAGTAACAGATTACAGCATTGCAGGTGAAAGCTCCAGTGAGCCAGCTTTTAGAGGTGGGCAGGAGGACTGGAAGGTAACAGGCAAACAAATTCACTTGGGAGAAGAATAGAGGAGGAAGGATCTGCCTCCAATACACCAGTTTGATGAAATCAGTTCACTACAGTCATTGTGCTGGCAGACTCTGCTGTGACAGCAGAGCAGCACTAACCGTAACCCAATGAGTTATGAGGCAAGGCTGGGTAAGAAGAGTGATTGCAGTTGCATCTTCCAGTGCTCTAGAGATGCTTGTTTATTAAATTTCTTTCAAATATCTTGTCCTAAAGCAACTTTAGAAAATTAACACAGTAAATAAAAATATTGCAACTTTTAAATGGATTGTACTAAACGTCAAATGCAATGACTGAGTTTAAATGCACAAATGTTTAATTAGACCTACCTTACTTCCACCAGCTACTCTCCATTGGCAGATTTTGCCAGAGAACAACATTTTGTCTGCTTCAGGGAACTCAGCAAAACCCATTTCTTTGTTTTACAGTAATGTAACATAGCAACATTACTCTGCATGTGTGAGTGTAAACACTGGGCATGTATATACCTTACCATGGATTCCCTCTCATGTAATTAGCCTTTTATTAGCAATTAGCTTCCTTGGTTATGGAGCACTCATGTATTAAAAGACACTAGGACGTGATCTACTTATTATATACCTTTATAGTATAAGATAATTAAAACATCAGACACAGAGTTTTCCTTTTGCTGAATCTATTTACTAATACTGTGAATGACAGAGAACTGACAAAGTTCTTGCTTAGTTCTACTGCGTGCAGGATGTTGTCATCCTGAAGTGCTGCAGTTAACACATTTCATAATACTTTTTCTCATGGGATGAAGCAGCTTCCTAACATTAAAAAGGGAGAGGTGATTGTTTTAATTAACCTGCTGCTACTAAAAATTTAAGAATATTAATTCCACTTCTCGAACTGCATATAAGATAATTTTTTTTCTCATTAGCAGAAGAATTCTTCCTGATTTCCATTTGTAATACATATTCTTTGCCCACACAAGGACAGTTACAACCCTCCAATATAAGCAGACAACTTTTCACAAAAACTCTGTCTCAAAAATAAAACCAGTGCAGCAAAACAAACAGAAACATTTAGATTGTTGCTCTCCTTCAACTAAAGTATGATGACAGCTGTAGCCACCGAGTAATAAAGAAATGCAGAGGAAGAGAAAATACTTTGTCCATCTTGGTATGACCAGGGAATTGAGTGTCTCAAGCAGAAGAGTGAAAAATATATGACACATTGTGTTCATGTGCTGACTTCACAGAGTGGGCAAGGAATCAATTTCAAAGTGAAAAATAGCCCTGTGAAATTATTTTAATCTATTTATCCACATACCATCTCTAGAACATTCAGAAGTGATTCTGCACATTGTCAGTTATGGAAAACTCCCACTAATTTCAAAGAACATTTAGCACAGCAAAGTCACTCCTTGAGAATGGTTAAGAAAGTCTTTTTAAAATGGTCTAGGAATTTTCACTAAGCAGGCTTTTAAAAGTCAAGTTTAGAAGGAGTTGGCAAGCTTACAAAACACCAGCCAATATTACACAGCTGTAACCAATGCTATTAATCTTTCATTTTCAAGAACACTAATTTAACAGAAAACTTTGTAAAAGGGAATTTAAACAATATACAACTCACCTTACTTTTTAGTTTTCTACAAGGAGACCTTTAACCCACTATTTATAACTAAAGGTAATAGATATATACTATAACACTACATACTATAAGTTACTTAGAGCTACATGCTATAAGTGACTTCTAATTTCACACATTCCCTAGTGGCAGTTACTAGTGATGAATCCCAACATGGTATAGTCTATCAGAGCAAGACAGAGAGATTTGATGTGTCAGAGCTAAGGGATGGAATCAACGAGTTCAGTGAAAATGTGAAGATCTAAAAGACAAGTAAAAACAGGAGGCACTTCCCACTGAAGTTGAAGGACGATGCAGAGAGAGAAGTGTATATCAGTCAATTCTTGACTTTCTAACCTATTGTTTTCCTGTCATTCTTTGCCTTCCTTCTTGAAGTCTATTATAATGATGTATTTTTAACCTGGTTCTTCAAGAAATGAGGCATATGTCGTTGTGTTGCCTGGCCATCTGTCAGTTTGCTATTTTCCCTCAAGCACATTTTGAACCTGTTGAACAATTTCAGCCAATCTGACAGAAGGCTAAAGGTCTCAGACATACAAATTTCTGCATATTTCATCAAAAACTATAGCTAAAAGACAAGAAAGACCCAGCATATTGCTGCATACATGTGCCTAGCCAGGAGGCTGGCACATTACATGAGACGCTGCCGCAGACCCCCTCAGACATGCGGGGGGTGGGACAGGGAGGCTGCAGACCTCAGAAAGGAGATGGAGGTGAGCTCAGCTTACACACAAATCCATTGGAAGCTGCGCTGCCTCAGCAGTGCTTTGCATCAACCAACATAATTTTACTACAGTGGTGTCTTCAGGCTTCAGCCAAAAATCAGGCAATATTCATAGAAGGATATTTTGTTCTTTTGAGCTTGTTCTTTTTTTTTTTTTCTCCAAATAGTTTACAATCCAAGACAAAAAGGGAAGAATGGGGCACGTTAGTGGTAAGAATAGAAAGAAGAGCAGAGGTGGTGTAACCTTTTCATAACCATGTACTGGATATTAACACAGATGACCATGACGGCCAGAGGTCCAGAATTACCAAACACCAGATTTTCTATCTAGCTCATTCACCTCTGGTTCAGATCCATAAACACTGGGCATTATGAATTATTCAACGGCACATAAAAATCTTATAACCAACTTGAGTTATTACATGCTAGTTTTCCAGGTGAGAACAATGGAACTTCTGTACTAGGTCTAAGCAAAAGTTACTTTGGTCTTAAGTATAATTGTCTTCAGCTGTGACCAGGCAAGAAGGAATATATAACAAAAACGAGTGATACTTCCATTGATTCAATACTCATAGCTCCCAGGTATCAACAATTTAGGTATTCCTGACCCAAACAGTGGCTGTATCCAAGCAATCATGTTTAATTGTCATTGCTGTGTCTATTCTCTGGAAAGCTACCTAATTATTTTTTATACTTATTTACAGTTTTATACTCAAAACCTTACAGTAATAATAAATTCTGCAACTATGTACAAAAAGTGCACCTTTTCATTTGTTTAAATCTTCTACGCCTAACAGCTTAGGGAACTTCCAGTTTTCTGTTATGGGAAACAACAATGTTTATTATCTACCTGCCATCTTCACATTATTTGTGATTTTACAGATAACTATCATTTTTTCCCTCAATCATCTCCCTTTCTAGACGGATGAATCCAAATTCATTTGGCATCTCCTCTCTGAGAAACCTTTTAGTGCTTTTGACCATCTTTGACCATCCGTGTTACCCTTCTCCATACATTTCCAACACTAGGTATATCCTCACTGACAGGGCAGAGCCAGAACTGTGCATTCAACACATGGGCAAATGGGGAATATATGGTGGGGTAAAAATGTTCTCAGCTTTGTTCTTATTTCCGTGCTTCAAATTCCATTTTATTGCCAAGAAATGGACTAATGCTTTAGGGAGAGGTCCACCATGACTCCAAGATTTCTTCCCTGAGCAATAATACAGGATTTAGAGTCCACTGTTGTGTATCTGTAGTTCAGTTTATTTTTCCCATGTGCATTAATTTTTGAAACACTAAATTTTATATCATTTTTTCTTTCAGTCATTCAGTATTGTGTTTCTGTTAATGTTTCTATCTTTCTTCCACTCCCCCATTTTTTGTTAACATCTCCAACATATCTTCTAAATCTTTTCTGTATTTCAAATTCAAAAGCACATAAACTTATCTCTATATCCTTGTGACTTGGACCTTGAAGTTTTACCAGGGACATTAAAGTAGATTATAATAGTGAAACCAGTTTGATATTACCAAGAAAAATGTCAAATTAGCTGTAATAAAACATATTAAAAGTCAAATTCATTGTGTTAATTTTCCTATGTAACAATTCAGTAACACTGTCAGTGCTTTCATCTATAACCTTCTGCAGCTTCTGGTCAGGGATTTTGTGTACCTCATAGATACATATAGTGTCTATATCTTTACGTAATATATATTTTGAAAATATTTCCTGAAGTCTATTGCTCGCTATCAGCACCATGTGGAATTACCAAGATTATTTGTAATGTGATTAGGAAGTCTTAAATACTGTTTTGTGCAATGAAGATACACTGACAATATTTGAACGGATACGATGAGTCATCCAGATTTTGATTTCATGAAAGCAGGAACTGCATAACAAAGTGTGAGGCAGCAGTCTCATTGACAGTACAGTCACATACTGCCTCCCTCATTGAAAATACAGTCACATGCCATTATGCTACTTTTTATACAATATGATATCCACCTATTCTTAGCAAGCGTCATGTCGAATGCAAGTGGAATAAAGTATGGTATGACTGCCCCTTGTGCTATTTTAGACAAATAGAGTGAAAGCCAAAGCGTTTTCACAGACAGTACGTTTAGGCAGAAGGGTATTACATCAGGATTCATAAGTACTCTACTTAACCCGGGCTGCATCGTTACCTAACGACAGCAATAACTAGAGGTGTGCTGTTCAGTGGCACATATTTTTACCAACAAATAGAAAAGAAAAAAGAAAATCTATGTTTCAGCTCTTCATTGGAGCTATTATTAGTGTGTGAGGTTTTGCTTCTGTGTTTTTCAACACAGTTGACCATACTAATATGGTTGAAAGAATTCTGCCAAGTTGCATCACGTCATAGGAAATAATTTAACTAAAGACAGGATATTTTGAAGGACTGGGAACATACTGTCATCACCAATAAAAAAAAAACAACCCACTATCTTTCTTAGAAGCAAACACAGCTTGCCTATTTGCTGGAGTTACGGCTGGCAATATTATAAGGAATATTGGGAGAAGAAAAGATCTTTCTTTACTCCAATCATAATAGTAATAAAAAGCTAGCACACATCTGAATCCCCATCTCTCCAGAACTTCAACAGAATATCCATTACCTTTATATCTTAGGAGCTCCAATCTCCAGCCACAGGAAAAAAAAATATGGATCTGGTACTTTGTTAAGATTATAGAATTTGCATCTCTTTACTCAGTTATCAATTTAAAAGAAATGATAGGGCTAGAAGGGATGCTTGGAGGTCAGAAAGTCCGTCTCATTGCCTCAAAGCAGGTTCAAACACCTCTATATCACTCCTGACAGATGTTTGTCCAGAGATGAATATGGCATTAACTCTCAAGGAAATTTATTTCAGTGCTGGAACTTAAAATAGTTCTATGGGAATGTTTCTGAGCCAAAAAAAACAGAGAAAGTTGATAGGAGTAGAACATAACAGTTTAGGATAACAATTCTCCCTGAAGGAAAGTTAGAACTGCTCTGTATCCTTCAGCAAAGCATAGGACAAAAATCAACAGAATGCAAGTAGGAAGCATCAAATAAAAGCTGTAACAAAGTCCTAAATTGAGCCTAAAAATAAGCAACCAGAACAAAAATATATCAAAAGATATATATAACTAAAGACAGTTCAGAACAAAATTCGATAAATAAAATATATCAACAAGGAACAGAATCACTATGGATTACAATTGCAGTTCTGAGTAACGAAAGGAGACATTACTAAGTTTATATCACTGATTTACCAGAAAGATGACAATGACTGTAAAGAGCATCTTTAAGGACAAAAAACTTAACAATAATGGAAGGTTTCAACTACGCTCACATAAACTGGGTAGGTATCAATGTAGGTGATACTGACACAAAATACTTAGATAATATTTGCTTTTTGGAGAAACTTGTCAGGGATCAAAAGAAAAAACCTAACTCGACTTCATACTGAATGCTGCCTGTTACCTTTTTCAGGATATTGCTTTCAAAGGCCTAGTGTTATGGAAGAATCCCATAATGTAGTCAGATATAACATTTCTCATAGAAGAAATGAAAAATCTTTTGTACTTGTGCTCAGTTTCAAAAAGGGAGTTATATAAGAAGCAGCAGCCAAAAACATATATTTTTAAAGGTCACAGATTGTATAATGACATCTGCTAAAACACACAACATATCAAAAAAACCCTTCAATAGCTCAAAAAGATCAGTATGGTTCAATAACAGAGGCTATCAGAAGCAAGAAGATATGCTTCAAAGAGTGCAAATTTCTCCAAGAAGGAAACCAGGAAAGAACATAATATCTAGCAAGCTATGTGAAAAAATGAGAAAAAAAAAAAAAGAAAAAAAAATCTTGTGAACTTTTGTTGAGAAGCAACTTGAAGAAGACACTAAAACTAACAGTAAATCCTTAATGCATAGCCAAAGCATGTAGGCTATCAGTCTTTCTGCAGGACCAAGTGACAACAGAGGTACAAAAGGAACACTCAAGAAGGACAATGCTATAGAAGAAAAGCTAATAAATTACTGTAGCTGGGATATGCACAGCCACTTAGACTCAACAACCTTTGGGAGTATATGAGAGGATTTTTCTTAAACTGATGTGTTAGGAGAAGGAAGCACAAAAAAAATCCCAAACTGGTAAAAGGAATAGTAACACATTATAAGACACACAGGAGCATCACAAATCTTAAATATAAAACTCCTGAACTGCTATACTGATCACTTAAAATATCATTTGCATCAGATGAGTGGAAGATGGTAAATATAAGCCAACAGGTGCTAAGTTTTTTTAAATTAGTTTTTAGGGGATCTAGCAAATTACAGCAAGTATGTCTGCACTCAACCAAATCATAGAATAATGAGCAAAGGAAACAGAAGACACAGGAACAAACCTGTTATAATAAAACAGAGTCAACACAGTTCTCATACAGGTAAGTCATGCCACTGAAACTTGTTAGGATTCTCTGTAGGGCAAGGAAAAGACAGTTTATATGCTGTACTTGAATTCTCTACAGGTTTTCAGCAGGATTTCTCAACCAAAGGTCCATAAAATGCTATGGGAATGTCTTCTTACGGATTAATAACAGATTAAGAGATAGGAAACTAAAGTAGGAATAAATAGTAAGACTTCAAATGAAGCCTATGCCCTGAGGCTTGTGCTATTTAGTATTTTCATAAATGATATGGAAACGGGGTGGCAGGGGTAGCAACATTTGCTAGTGGTGACATTATTCAGGGCAGTAAAAAGACAAGCAAACTGCAAGACTTGCATAGGAATTTCATGATACAGAATGATTAGGCAATAAACTTACAAACAAAATTTAGTGTAAATAAATGTAAAGTAACACACATGGAAAAGTAACCTTAACTATACATATTCAGTAACTAACTCTAAATTAGCTGTTAACTTTCAGGAAAGCTATCTCAAAGTTATAATAGTACCATAAAAACATCAGCTTGGTACTCAAAGCACTTAAAAAGGCAAATAAAACATTAGGAATTATTAGAAAGGAAGAGAGAATGAAAGAAAAAACACCATCATGCCATTTTATAACTCCGTAGTGAGCCTGCTGCTGCATAAAATCTGATTTCCCCATCCTGGAAAGCACCGAAGACCAGAGAAGGTACAGAGAACCGCAGCTGACAACACAGTTTGATAACACTGATCAAAACTCTTCAGGACACAGAGACAACAACATAGAGAAAACTCTGATATTTCAGGATTCCCATAAAGTAGAAATCTTAGCGCAGAGGAGAAATTCATTTTGGAAATGCCAGCATATGTTGATTCTGAAACACAATATGCTACTTAGGACTCTGACAGCTATGACTAAAACTACAGTTAAATTACTGGAGTTTCATGCCTCTAACACTGTAAGGGCAGCCCTGTGACTCAGTGTATCTCGGTACCCAAGGGCACTAATTACTTTAGTTTCCTTCGTTCATGGCCTGCATGGCAGCCCCAGCCCTGGCTACCCTGAATGGATGTGATCTGTGCCACTGCAGGGGCTTGAGCCTAAAGATTCCCACTGCAGACTTGAACTAAGGGTGTGGAGCTCCAGCTTGTACTAGGATTTCCAGGGATCTCACACTCAGGGACCTGAACAGAAAAACTTATCGAGGCTTGCATGTAACATGCCTGTGTAAACATCTTTGCTTTTATCCTCATCAAGCACTCAGCCTCCCCTTGAAACTCAGACACCCGTTTGTCAAACAATTGTCGTAAAGGAATTAAAGCTTGAAAATTATTTTTCTGACAGTCTCTGCGCAGTCTAAGAGATAAGACCAGATAAAACACCATATTATGGTAGAAGAGCTCATATGTACATATAGATATGGATAGATATAATTTAGTAAGTTGGGTCAGACTCTGCTCATTCAATTTTAGGTATATATAATATATTTGAGAACAATACATACAGGCACACAGAACACGAATAACCTGCTCCTTATTCATGGGAATGGCAGCTCTTCCCTTAAGTGAGCTCGACACATGAAATAGACCTGCTCAGTTCCCGTACTATCTCTCGATTTAGAGAAATAATCTGCAGTTTCATGGATTAATGATTATAGATCCATCAATGACAAACTGTGATTAGCTACCTCATTAACATTAATGCACCACCTATCTGGAATGCTGTAGTAAGAAACATTCAAAAACTAATTTTTACTAACTCACTTTTTCCTCTCTTTAGTATTGTGGTAAATGTAATGACTCAATTGTTTTTGTTACTGTGGATGGGTGAAATCTCACTGAGTCCTCAGATATGCTAGCCATTTGTATAAGCATAAATTTAGACAAGTAGATATTCTTTTATATTTCTTGAAAGAAAAGATAAAGAGAAGAGTCTAGACAAACATGCAAAGTAAACATGCCAGGATTATAGGAGATATGTCACAACTTGAGATACGTCACGTATGTATCTAAAAGTATTAGGACCATGATGAGTAATTTAAAGATGCATCATCAACATGATTTCTTAAGCAATTGACGCAGATGGGTGTAGATGTGTGGCCATGGGGGTTGACAGATTTCATTGAGCCCATGACATGTGCCTCGCCTATCTGCAGTTGCTGTATTTGAGTGAACTTTCTGCTGTGCCAGCAGTAATCCAGGCATATAATTACAACATCTTTGAGAAAACTCATCCGAGGAACAAATAAGCTTGCTTTAAAAAAAAAATTCTTCATATTGCCCTGACTCATAAATCTATGGTGCACTTAATTAAATTCAATATGCAATTTTAGGGAGAGATAAACAAATTAAAGAACCTCTACTAAATGACAGAGAAAATTCCAAATAAACATAATCCATTTTGCATTTTAATTCCAGTGTTTCTTGTCCTTGTCGGGGCTGATACCTGCCTTATTCATCCTTTTTCTTTTTGAAAATAGTTCTCAAGAAAGGATATTAAGGAAATGTACTACAAAATACATGATATTTTTTTTTAATTAGGTAACCTAGCCCATCCTCCATGGACACACAGAAGAAGGCTGGAAAAGACAATCACAATTTTTTATTATGCCAAGGAGCTTTTCTTTAATGATTCTTCTCCTCCTAACCCCTCTGGAGAACAGCAATTAGCATGCTGCTTGTCCAGATCCATCAACAATGGCACGTATAAAGCTGTAAATATGCCACGCATGTGTTAGATTTATTATGGTATCTTCTAGCCTGACAGATTTATACATTATCTTTTTCCTTGTAAAGGGGAGAACTGATGTACAAAATAAAGAAAATAATTTGCAAGCAGCAGTCCTCGGCTATGTGTAAGAGCCCATCTGAATCCACCCAGATTCTCATGCTACTCCCATCACCTTGAAATCCCCATTACCTACACTCAGCCTCTCTCTCACCACCTCTAGAGAAGACCATTTCTTGCTGTTGCTGTTGTGTCTCACCATATGTGTTCGTCGTTTTCTGGAATCCTGTTTAATGTATAAAAACCAGTTAAGGCACAGGTTCTGAATTTCGCACAGGAGAGATTTTTTCCATCTAGGTGCCACGGAAGGTTTTCTCTGTGCAGACTGAACCATCCCTCAAGTCTCTCAAGCCTGAGAAACAGCAGACACTTCCCACCTCCCCTTTTCTCATGCCCACATTATTCTTCACACATTGTTCTCCCAAACACCAAAAAGCCAAGCTTTCTGTCACTCCTGTCCCTATTCCACCACTGAGCACTGCACAGAGCAAGCTTGGTCTGTAGGCAGGCGGGGGGATTTCTGTCACCGGCAGCCAGGAAGTGTTACCCGGGGCCATGCCAACTTACTGCAGCTGCTGGGGGAAGGTTGGAGGTGGGCAGAGAGAGCTAGCAACAAATGACAGAAAACATTTGTCTTCAACAACTGAAAAAGTAAAAGCAAAAAAATCCACAGAAGCTGACAGGTGGTAAATCATGAAATGTTTCATATGGATTTTTTAAAAGATATAGGAAACCACCATGTGGTGCTCCCACGCACAGTTTTATAATATATGTGTGTCTATCGATGAAACAAGGAGCAAGGGAGGTATGTGCACTGCAGAAATGTTATATGAATGCTTTTCAGCTCCTTGTCATTGGGCTTCTTTCACTCCACCTGCTAAACCTGGAATAGCATCCCGGTTTCTCCAAGTCTGGCATCTCCTCTCCTCTCTCTCCTTTGAGCTCACAGTCAACCACTCACTTCATTTCTCAGCTCTTTGCTCTTCTCCTCCCTGGGCCTCTGCATCCCCTCTAGATCTGTGGTAGTTTAAGACCCAATTAAACCCTGCACCAAGTAATCCTTTCATACCATCTTTCACCCTTTTTTTAATTATCTTGCTAGTTTGTCTAAATTCTGCACAGATTAAGACTACTTTCTTGATGCCTCTGACATGGCATATCTGAAAAGAGAAACGTTATTAATGTTTATAAATAATAATTGTGTTGAATAAGGGCAGGGCCTGCTATGTTTAAGGGGAAAGTCTATTTCTTCTTTAGACTGTACATTTTCAAAGGCCTTTCAAAGTCTTAAATGTAGGGCTACAATTTCCATTGCTTGGATCTATATTTTGAGCCTACTAGACAGATCATTTCAGAGTCTCCAAACGTAAAGATGCAGCTTCCTGATGTGCATTATGAACAGGAAATTTGTATGGATACAGAAAAGGCTGGATTTTTTCTTATGAGAACAAAAGAGAAAGTAATTTGGGGAGGGAAACAGTTATTCAGACTTTAATATATGAGAAATTTTGGTGATATTTTGACCATATTAAGTTTTTGAGCCTGACCTCAGAGCCAGACAGGTAGTTCCAAGTAAATTCCACATGGAATTTTTACTCTTCCTCCTTTTTCTACAAACATGGAATTAGAATAAAAGGGGAAAAGCGATGCAAGTATTGCTTTGTATATTAAGAATATATTAAGGATTTATGCACTTGGGATATAATATTAAGAATAAACAAATGATTAATGGTCATCGATAAAAAAAATACTAGCGTTTTGGGTGGTGTTGGTTCAGCTAAGTTGTCGGAGGTAGTACGTATATCCTGAGCAATACCTTGAATTTTATTTTTTCTGCATCACAAAGAGTTAATATAGATCCTGGAGTGTTAATATGAAACTAAGGTGCCCTGTTCAGTAGGCAAGATGTTGCACTGTCAACTAGAGCTTTTGCATGATCAGTCCAGCTACTGAAATTGCTCCTAGCCAGGATGTTGTGGTCATTTTTAAGATACTTCATAATGAACAGGCATTTCACATGCTTACATGTCAGCACAGTTGTTTTTTCATCTAATAGGACCTCAGGCTCTGCTATTAGAAGGATCCTGGTGACTGTGAGATACAAGGCTCAAATGTCAGACATATAATATTTATCAGAGGCAGCAGAAGAAAAGGTTGCAGCCACCCTAAGTAAAATGACTTCTGAACTGAATGGAAATGGAATGGAAAGCACCACAGCTCCCAGTAGTAGAAAAGTCAGCAGTTACATACTGTAAAATTATGAATAAAATCCTTAAAATATAAGAAAGCCTTCCATTTTCTCCAGTCAGAACCTGAGGCTATGGCTGAGTGAAAATCCGAAGAAGAATGAATGACTGCAGGCTGTTGTCTGAGATTCCAAACAAACAATGCAGTGTGCAGTACAGCAAAACCTCTGTAAAAGTGTGCACTGAGATACTTCCTAGGACTTCCTGCTTCCCAAATCAGGAATATCTGAACACAGTCTTTTTCATTGTATTCTGCACTAAAGAAAACAGTAAGGTTGGGGAATCACAATTGTAAGTGAAAGTTAATTGGCAATACAAAGTACAGAAGTTTCCTAAACAACCTCCTTTATACTCGTGAGAAGCCTACTGCAATAACACAACTGGATTATGGCTGTGCAAAATGACCCAATACTACACAGCTGTTACAACTTCTTCAGGAGCATTTTGAAATCTTGAATATGCTTGTGAGAAAGTGTATTTTGATTGTTCCTAAAGAAGGTAAATCAGTGTCTGAATTTATATTCACTGAATTTTTGCAAATATTTTATCACAATATATCCAGACCAGTAAATTAGATCCATTCTTCTATTGTTTCCCACCTAGAGTCAAAATCTACATTTGGGGTAGTGGTGTCTGATTCAGATATCTACAAGTCCAATTTTCACCCTGAAATATCAAAGGATTAAGATTTAAAATTCCAGCTCAATTCACCCCTGTTAGCTACCAATCCTTATTGTTCAGTGGAAAATTACTTTGAATCCTGCAGCTCTCTGCCTTCTGTTCCTTAGAATAATTTCTTCCATATGATATTTGCTGCATGTGTGAAAAACAAATTTATCACCCAAATGCATATATTTCCAATAGTCTCAGAGAACAGTGATTCAAACAGTGATTCAAATTTTCAGCAGCAGTAATACTACAGAGATTGGGAAGAAGAAAGAAGAAATATGCAGAAGAATAACTAAATGCAAACAATCCTTCCCATGTGAAGCATGCAGAAAACTATTAGTGATGGAAAGAAATCTGCAGTGCATTTAGACAGCTTAATTTATGAAGCTTGCCAAAATAATTAAAAGAAATCCTACAAACTTTTCAACCCAAGTGGAATCTTTTCATTTAATGAGTTAAAGGAATGACAAATGTCTTGATGAATGTGAATTTTAAGTCCCCAAGCACGATAACCTATTAAGAATCTTGCCCACACAGTCTCTCACATGCACCAGTACTGCCTAGTCCTTGCTCAAAGCAGGGACCTTCTTTTTGTGTGTGCTATCAAATTCTAAGTGTCACATTGCCATCACCATGGTAACTGATGGACCACCAAAATTTCAGCGAACAAACAAACTGCATACTCCTACTTGCCTCATTATGCACTGAGAAAGACAATTTTTTCTTCCTACGTTATGATGGTATTGGGAGAAAGCTGATATGAAACACAGCTACTGGCTCATCCAAATGCTAAATAAATTCAAGACAACAACTGAGATCAGTCATCCCTTGTAGCAAGCGTTGCAGTAGTTGACAGTGGGGGTAGCATAATGTTGGAGAACACTGTAGCTGGAGCTAGGAGGCTAATAGCTTCTAAGCACATTTTTAGCTAAATTTAGAGACTTGAACCGAGAGTCCAGAACAATCAGGAGACAACTGTCATTGATTAGGCTATAGCACGGGTTACTTGTTGGAGCTGTACCATTCACATACTTTCTTCCTTTGGCCTTTCACAGTTGCAGGCAGCATCTTTCAGGAGACAGTACAACATACATGCCAGAACTGCAGCTGGCAGCTGAGGAGTAAATGTAAGATTAAGTTACCACATGTACTGCAGCAAAAGACTTTTTCTCTAAAGAGTCAACATTTATGCAAAATATGATAAAAGACAATACAATGTTCATGAATGCTCTCAAGGCAGCTGCCACTTGTAGGTCTTTGCTGTCTCCCTGTAGGGAGAGATCAGACCTCTAAATCAGTTCACTCCTGAGGACTTAGTAACACATCAGGGTTCACCATATCAAAAAGCACGTACACGTTTGCCTACTGTCCACAGCTAAAAGGAGATATTCACCAGGTAACATGCTCTGCCAAGATATAGCTGTATCCCAGCCTGAAGACCAGCAATGATGCCTGAGTGTAGCAAATAGAGTAAAGCTCTTATCTACGCTTCTAAATCCATTTATATTCTCACTTGCACATGACTTATGTTGGTTTCGGTGGGTGGCAATTCTACTTCTCTGACAGTATTTTATAATAAGAGATCTATCTAAAGTAAAGAGGGAAATACATTCTGATTCCAACGGTGCACTCAGGATGGAAACCAACTTCCAGCTGAAGACGTTCTTGCAGATGTATTTTATTGGTTTGATAGAGCATCAGCAGTAAAAAATGAATATGTGGAATTTATCAATTAACTGACATCAGCCTAAGACAAATCTTCAGCACCTCATGACAGCCTGCAGCGGCTGCCTCCACCTGCGGTGCTGTTGGATGCACTCTGCTAGCTATACACCAGCTCTTTTCAAGCTATTTTCATTTTTGTGAATGTAAATATTTTTATTCTCAATTCTTATGCACAAAGGCTTTTAAGTAAGCAAGAGAAAAAACATGCCAAGATGTACTTGTGTTATATTTCTATTTTTATGGCTTCTCCTTGTAATGCCGAAGTACCACGTGTATATTTGGTTTGACCCAATTAAGCGATACATGAAAACCTACTTCACTAAAGTTCACTGATGCCAGCCACTGCTGCAAATGACAAACACAAGGAGTTATTGGGTTACTGCTGCACATTGAAATGTAATCAAAGGCTGACGTGTAAAAACATTCAATGAAAAATGCAGCTGTCCTCCTGAAAGAATCACAGAATCTTCGTGGTTGGAAGGGACCTTTGAGATCATCAAGTCCAACCACAAAAAAAAAACCCCAAAAAACCCCACAAAAAAAAAACCAAGCCCCACACAAAAAAAAAAAAAAAAAAATCACATCCACCCACCAACAGACACAAACTAACAATCTCGGGCACTAGAGCATGCCCTGAAGTGCCACGTCTACATGATTCTTAAATACCTCCAGGGATGGCGACTCCACCACCTCCCTGGGCAGGCTGTTCCAGTGCCTGACCACCCGCTCAGTAAAGTAATTCTTCCTAATATCTAATCTAATCCTCCCCTGCCACAACTTCAGACCATTTCCTCTGGTCCTGTCATTATTCCCTTGGGAGAAGAGGCCAACACCCACCTCTCTACAACCTCCTTTCAGGTAGGTGTAGAGGGCAACAAGGTCCCCCCTCAGCCTCCTCTTCTCCAAATTAAACATGTCCAGTTCCCTCAGCCTCTCCTCGTATGACTTGCTCTCTAGACCCCTCACCAGCTTGGTGGCTCTCCTCTGGACACGCTCCAGCAGCTCAATGTCCTTCTTGTAGTGAGGGGCCCAGAACTGAACACAGTACTCGAGGTGAGGCCTCACCAGGGCTGAGTACAGAGGCACGATCACTTCCCTACTCCTGCTGGCCACGCTATTCCTGATACAGGCTGTCCCGGTTTGAAGTAAAACCGAACCAATTTTCTGTTGGCCTTCTTGGCCACCTGGGCACACTGCTGCCTCACGTTAAGCCAGCTGTCCACCAATACCCCCAGGTCCTCTTCTGCTGGGCAGCTTTCCAGCCACTCTTCCCCAAGCCTGTAGCGATGCCTGGGGTTGTTGTGACCGAAACACAGGACCCGGCACTTGGCTTTATTAAACCTCATCCCACTGGCCTTGGCCCATTGATCCAACCTGTCCAGATCCCTCTGTAGAGCCTTCCAACCCTCAAGCAGATCAACGCTCCCACCTAGCTTGGTGTCATCTGCAAACTTACTGAGGGTGCACTCAATTCCCCTATCTAGATCATCAATAAAGATATTAAACAAGACTGGCCCCAAGACTGAGCCCTGAGGGACACCACTGGTGACCGGCCGCCAACTGGATTTCACTCCATTAATCACAACTCTCTGGGCATGGCCATCCAGCCAGTTTTTTACCCATTGAAGAGTACACTTGTCTATGCCATGATTCGCCAGCTTCTCCAGGAGAACGCTGAGGGGGACGGTGTCAAAGGCCTTACCAAAGTCCAGGTAGACAACTCCCTGAGTACCCTTGGGTGAATCCCATCCGGCCCCATAGACTTATGCATGTCCAGGTGCATAAGCAAATTATTTACTACTTCCTCCTGGATTATGGGGGGGTTGTTCTGCTCTCCATCCTTATCTTCCAGCCCAGGAGGCTGAACACCCTGGGGGTAGCTGGTCCGACTATTGAAGACGGAGTCAAAGAAGGCATTAAGTATCTCAGCCTTCTCCTCATCCTTGGTCGCAATGTTTCCCCCCGCATCCAGTAAGGGATGAAGATTCTCCCTGACTCTCTTTTTGTTGACATATTTATAAAAACTTTTTTTGTTGTCCCTTATATTAATGGCCAGGTTGAGTTCCAGCTGGGCTTTTGCCTTCCTAATTTTTTCTCTGTATAAACTAACAAGATCTCTGTACTCCTCCTGAGTTGCCTGTCCCTTCATCCAAAGGTGGTAAACCCTCCTTTTTTCCCTAAGTCCCATCAAAAGCTCTTTGTTCAACCAGGCCAGCCATTTTCCCCGCCCTTTAATTTTGCACCTCATGGGGACAGCCTCCTCCTGGGCTTTTAGGACTTCCTTCTTGAAGAGCATCCAGCCTTCCTGGACCCCTTTGCCCTGCAGGATTATCTCCCAAGGGACTCTCCCAACCAGGGTTCTGAACAGGCTAAAGTCCACCCTCTGGAAGTCCAAGGTGGAGGTTTTGCTAACCCCCTTCCTTACCTCACTAAGAATTGAAAACTTGAGCATTTCATGATCGCTAAGCCCAAGACGGCCTCCAAACTTACTACTAGTAAGGATTTACATTACATTCCTCTAAATACAAGAACGATATATTTACTGGGGAAATTGAAAAACGTAATGAGCTAAGTTATACAGGAAAAATCACTCCTTATACAATGAGGATACAGTATTAATGTACTGTTTACAAGCTTTGGAAAAGGTATCTTAAAATATTGACAGACTAGTAGAAATTGGCAGAAACAATGACATGTATAATACCGGGACCTAAACACAACATGCTTACACCTAAAGTTTGATCATCAGCATCAGTGAATGTGTAAGGGCATCAATGAGAAAATTTTGCTGCTTTGTAGTTAGAAACTCATTCTTGAAAAGCCACTCTCCCTTTCCCATCTTATTTCCATCATTTTTTGCTAGTAGAATGACAAATGCAAAAGACATTGATGGCAATTAAACATTTTTCTGCATAATTTACAGGTGCCATAATGCTTGTTCCCAATGAACAAATGCACCTGCATTTACCTGCAGTTGTAAAACTGAAGACTCCATACAGTAAACTGCTTACTTTCACAAAAAAATAGGCCTCCACTATGTGTCCTGTCCTGTGCCAGCCCATGCAAACCTCCACAGTCCTCTTCAGTTTAAGTCTGTCCCTTTACTCTAAGTTCCAAGGGCTGTGCCAGGAGTGAATATGCTTGGTGACATGAGACACTGTGATTCGTCACCATAGAACATGCTGAACAGCATGAAATTTAGCTTGAAATAAAATAACTGCAAGACAACCAGTCCATATACTTTAGCCTTAGCTGTGCTTGTGCTGGAGACAAGCACAAACATCCCTTCTTAACGCAACAGAAAACTTCCTGCTATGTGAGCACAGGGGTGGTAAGTGGAGGGTGGGATGTTGAGCTGGAGTACTGTCCCTTGTGCCTCATCTCTCTGCTTGGCCAGTGTAAAGAATACAATCAAAAGATAAGGAGCATTCCACAGCCTGGGATGCCAGAGCCGGTGTGCAAAAGCTATAGTATGCAACAAAGAACTGCACCTACCAATACAGCACCTATAGTTCTGGATGAACTTCCATGTTTAAACAGGTTCACAGTCAGTCATCCACAACAGTAAAAAAGTTATTCCCAAAGGAATGAAATGGATACATTGCACCATTGCAGCAGAAACATATTATTAAGAAGTGGAGTTTGCTATTTTTTCTCTTAAAAACAATAGCAAACTGTTTAAGTAAAACTTGGGCTCCTATCTCCTGCTTCACTTGAAATTCTTTGTAGGAGGCATGAATCACGCAAGATATGACAACCACCATATCTGTAGGTGTAGCCCTGGGCTTTCCAATTCTCAGCACAGAAAGTAATGATAAGAATACTGGCAAAGGCTAAAAGCAGGCTTTTGGGACTGTGACTATCTAAACTTGAAATGGGATTACTGCCTGCCCAGTCTGTTCTCCTCTCCTTTGTCTATGTGTGGATTCATCACTTCTGGGAGCATCAGTGTTATCCAGCCACTCCTGTTATTGATGACAGAGTGGAAGTCAATTGAGAGGAATGTCTCAGAAGCCCTTCACAAATGGGTGGGGGCCTCCCAGGGGATATAACAGCATTATTGTTACAAAGCATCACGGATGTGCTCAGTGCTTCCTTTTCCCTAAAGGGCTTAGTCATACAGGAATGCAGATAAGGAGAGCACTGAACCAGCTTAGGACTGCTGAGTATACTGCCTTGCTAATTGTGATTCAATGAAGATGAAATCGATGCTATCAATTGTTGGTCAACAGCAATGCTTAGGCCAACAGACACGAGCATATGTTGTGCATATGACCTGACAGGTCACCTTTCTTTCCACAGAGTCCTCAAACACTCATGCCAGTTGCTGTTTCTTTCACTGGTCCTGCTTTTGCTGCTTTTCAAAGCAGTTCTAGAGAGTGCTGGCATGAGCCACTGGTCTTGGACAGCAGCAAAAGTAACCAAAATCCCTAGAGAAGGCTGACCACCCAGGGTAGCTGGACTCCTGGCTCCCAAGAAAGGATCCTGCCAGGATGTGGTCAGGTTGTGTGGTCCATGTAAATGTGTGACCTTGCAGGGAGATTGGAGAGGAGGCATCCTGGTAAAATGATGCATTGCTAAACATACAGGAGAAAATTCTGGTTAGTTTGGAGGGTTTTTTACATATTAATATCTAAGGAATTTTATTTCTGAGATAAGTGTTGTCTGACTATGTCTTTATAGCTTTTCCTTGTAATGTCAAACTACCATGCATTTATTTGGTTTTATCTAATTAAGTAATATATGAAAGCCTGCTGGGGTCAAAGGAATTGCAAAGAGATTCCTGCATCTCTGAAAACATTTAAGTCTTATATTTGATGTTGTCACCAAAGCAAAATCAGAATCTCTGAACAGTATTATCCATTTTTCTATCTTTATTTCTCTTTGTACTGGCATTCACAGTAGTAAATGCACAATGATATTATATCTCTGTCTTCAGCTGATAATGAACAATCCACTAAGATATATAGCTGTCACTTTGCTTCTAGGATCCATGGCATACATTGAAAGGACATTACAGGGTTTCAGAATTGTGAGTTTGATATATGTAAATGTTTTTAAAGTTTTACTGACAATGGAAATTCATTCTGTGAACTATATATCACTAGACTGATGTCAGAGAACATGATATTAACTTTCAGTCATTTTGGCATGCCATTCTCCTAGTGATGTAGCAAAGAACTTGTAAGCATTCAAGCAGCTTCTAATTTAATTTACAACAGGTCCTTTAACACAGCCACAAACTGAGCACATCCCAGTTAAAAATAGCATATGGAAGTTCATTTCCCAGTTACTTTGGTGACATACAGGAATACTTAAGAGCGGGTTTCCTGATTCTGCTCTGGAATAGATGTATCAATAAATTTTAATAGAAACAACTCAAAATCACATATCTGTGATCTATTCTAAGATTTGTTACAAATGTGAGTCCTCGCGTACTAACCTTTCTATCACAGCATATCTTGGTATCCTGGTATTCTTCTCGGGAGTAATCTTCTCAGCTGCACAAATTTGAATTACTTTATCTTCAAGCGGCAGTTATATCAAAATTCACTAATTTCATCATCAAAAATAAAAGTCAGTAATTTCAGTCAATCTTTGCATTGTTCAAAATCACACTGACCAATTACATGGCAGTGATTTGTCTAGTGCTGATTATAACCTCGTGCCTCCATTATGCAAAGTGGATCATACAATAGTCATCAGTCACAGACTTTCCTGCTACCCAGACCTCTCCTGAAGAGTGTTAGGCAATTACCCTCCTATCACGTTTGCATTGTCTGACAGTAAAGCTCAACTTTCACTAGGAAAAAATGACAAAAACATCATTGCCTGGTCCAGATTCACAACTCTTGATAAAACCCCATGAAGAGTGAATCACTGTAAACCCACAGTGTTGCAGGACAACAGCACACACCACTCCACGGCTTGGGATGGAGCGGTAAGAACAAAAAACTTTTCCCTCCTCAAGTATCATCAACTTCATGGGAAGGGCATTAGAGACTGAGATGCACAATGAAAACAGCTCAGTTTTACACCAAGAGTTACACTCACAAAATCCTAACATAAAATTGGAAAAAGCTTTAGTAGGACAGACAAAGGCTTTAGTAGCAGGGTAGGACAGGGATGCATTATGTGTGCTTTAAAATCACTGTTCAAGAAACCAAGCCCAATGCAAAATACAGTCTGAGTTTCCATGAGATCTTTGGCAAAAAATCAGTAAATTTGAGCCAGGACCTAAAGCCATTAGTGGTCTAGTTTCACACACGCTTAGATTTTGGGCTGTAAATGTCACACAGCTCATGCAGTCATTAGTCATCCCTATGCACAATACATACATACAGAGACAAAATGAATGTGGTTACTGACTTACAGCAAAGAGCTCTTGTGAACACCTATCTTGAACATTAATATTGATAAAAATATTATTAATAATATGGGATAGCAGAGTAAATTGGTTTCAATATATATAGGAACCTCTCGAACTTTTTTCCTAGAGCTGGGGTAGAACCGCTGCTGACATTTATATAAATTCAATTATTATTTTTTCTTAAATCTTGGTGATTTTTCTTGCCTCTGTACTTGAAGAGTCTGGATAAACAGGGACTCAATGCTGAAATGCTTTGAGAAAAGCAACTGACATAAGATTTCCAGCCCCAGGTTGAAGAATGAAAAGGGCTGGAGCACCAGTTTAGCATCCAGAGGCTAATTCCCTGCCTGCATACATGAGCACAGCTCCGCTGGGCAGAGAATTTACCCCCCAGTCCTGTGACCACTGATCCAAACTGAATCCATTCTCCTACAGTCTACTGGGGAAATGGCCTGACAGTACCTTGGTCTTGCTTTTTCAATCTCACAGCTAAAAGTGAGATAAAAGAACACACCAGAAACCTTCACATTCTGGTTTATCTTCACAGCCAAAGCTGCACTGATAGCCACCACCTCTGTCTGCCATGTCATGTCCTCTCCCACTGTCCTTGCATATTACCTGCCCTTTCAATGACTCATCCACTTCTCCATCTGGAATGAACATCTCCTTCTTTGTATTCTTTTGAGGAGAGCTAATAAACTGCCTGAGTCATCATCATTTTTCACATGGTCTGCCCTTAATGTTTCAATACTCCAGTTTAGACAACATCCACTTGGAGGAGTTCTTTGCTCAGCAGCAGGAAAGAAAATAACTTGACTCCCTAATGAAAACCTCGAAAACATCCCAACTACTAAAGGGTAATGAGACATGGCCCTGATTGATTGCCTAATAACCTTTATCTAGATACTAATGAATGTAATAAATCGTGGGATTTATAGGTAGCCCCTGCTCAGAGACCATCTTTTAAAGCACCTACTTGGAGAACACTGAGTTGTGAAGTGACTTCCAGCTTCAGTTTTACTGGAAAAAAAAAAAAATGCCTGTGTAATGCGTAGACTTGAACTGACAATCAATCACCTGAGATGTTAAAGTGAAACAGTCTAGGGTAATAAATTAGCATTAAGCAAAGTTTGAGTATTATTGGGGAAAAAAAATTATTTAAAAGTTCAGGCACACATTGAAGGCCACAAGTGCCAGCCTGAATAGTAATATGATTTCATCATTATGGTTATTTATTACAATATTTGATAATTAATTAGTATCTTATAATCAAGTGCCAGGCAGAAAATCTTTCTAGCATGTCAGAACTGATTGTAACATTTGCAAAATGAACTCGAAGCAACTTGGGATACAAAGTCCCAATTCTGAAAGTTACAATTTCTTCAGTCCAGGTTTCCAAAGGTATTTACGTATCTAACTGTCATGTAAATCAATAAGACTTCAAGACTTTATATCTGAAATGCTTTCAATATTACTTAGACTTCCCAGATTTGGAAAATAGGACTTTCAGACTCGCTAATTTTTGTTTGCCATTTATACTCTTACCCCTTATACATTTGTTATAAAGAAGAAAAATGAATAAGAGATCTGGGGTAAAAGTAGGGTAAGCTATACAGGAGCTTCCATTTGGATTTCCAGTTCTCATGCTGGAATGTAAAAACAGAATCGTTAACTTTTTTTTTTTTTTTTTGTGCTACTTGCATCTCCAGGCCTATTTTTTCCTCCATTTCTTTAGGGCAGGAATTTCTGGCCAGTTTTTAAGGGGCTTTTGTTGCTAGAGGAGAACTCCTACATACAGCCTGTTCTATGCATTTCTCCAGTTCAGAAAATACAGTCAAATCTCAGTGTCAAATTGCAGCTGATCATCACACATGTGCTAGGAAAGTACACAGTGTTCTGGCTCTTTCCAGCTCAAGGACAGTGGCCATGCCGGAGGAGCACCTGGCAGCTCCCTCAGGCAATGGGCTCTGCTCCAGTCTCATTAAGAAAGCCAGTGGGTAAGGTGAATCCAGCAGGATACAATTGGGTCTAAAATGCTTGGGGGTAGGCTGATGCAGAGCATCTCACAGTGGGACAGAGCACAGCCCGTAGCTCTTGATATGATATGCTAAGAGCAAGTATTACCCCATGACTGCTATGAATGGATTCTCTGTATTTGGGGAACAGTTTTAACATTAGTTACTTCCAAAAGAAACCAGATAATGCTTCAGCATGCTCATTGCAAAAACAATTTTCCCCTACTCTTTACAAACCTGAGACAAGTCCTAACAGCCCCCAGGAAACTGAAACATTTCATACGAAGGCAAGAACAGTAACATCAATAATGCCTATTTACAACATCACTTATGAATCATCAGTGCCTCGTGCTCAATTTGATAGTGCAAATGTTAATAGCCTTTTACTTCTTTTTATGATAGCATTGCTTGCCACCCAAAATCAACGTCAGTACAAGTGAACAATGTACAAAGGAAAGCTTCCAGTATTGTCTCCATTTTAAGATTCCAGTGTTGGTTTTCCAACTTTCAGAAAGTTTCAATATAAATCGGTAGTAACTTTGTGTCAATATCAAAGCTTATGATTATAAATATTCATAGAAACAGTAAGAGAAAGAGCTTTACTTTTCCAAAGACAATTGATTCTCTTGTAGAATTTACTAATCTGCACTCTAGACCATCTAGTTTTTATTCTTTGAGAGAGAATATTTAACTCTTACTAGGTGGTGGCCTCTGCACAACTGCCCATTCCCTGTGTTGGGAAGAACAGTGTTTCAGATGCTTTGTGTGGTGTTAGCAAACAATGTCTGCTCAAGACTGCAGAGAAAGCCACAATCCTCTGTAGTGATGATTTATGAGCAAAGTGCAGTCATGCAGTCTCACCAGGAAGCGCCTCTCAATGTGCAGGACTTGGTCTTTTAGAAACACCTTTGCTTGCACCCTGTTTTTCCTGGTCCCTAAAGAACTTAACTTACAACTAATCCTGAGTTCAAACGCTGCTACTGCAACATTACAGTATCTGCTGCATGAAAATAACAGATGTAGCTCCAAGACAGGTCTCACAGATGTAGCTGGGACTGGCAATACATGAAAAGCCCCAAAGTTAACCAGTATCAGCAAAGTTACAAAGGAGACCTTGCTGAGGAAGGCAAAGCTCATTTATCACTTCTTCTAGCAAGCTGTAGCCAAAGGTCCAATTTTTTCCAATTTCCTTTCTCTTTTGAAACCTTGAATAGCAAATAGTATTTGCAAGCCCTGTAAAGTATGAAAATATTTCCAAGAAGAAATTTCAGATACTAGTCTGAGTGAATAACATTATTAATACTATTTTTTAAAATCCCACATTAACAGCTATTTCCAGAACTAGAAACCTCAGGGGGTTATTTTCTGGAGAAATGCATAATGTACAAATTAAACAAATATAAAAATTATAAATTTTTTTAGAGGTAAAAGTAGAGCTAAGGTTCAATTAATTGTTAAGATGCATATACTGTCCTCTCAGCACTATATAATTCCAAACTACAAAATGTTCTTGTTTATATTTTTCTCAGAATGCAGAGGAGGGAAGAATAAGAAACATATTTTGCATTTTATGGCATCTAAACACATGCTCCTCCTTCTAAATACAGCATAAACATAAATGTACCACACACTATGACTTTAATTATATTATAGCTCTGTCAAACAACAGAGCTTTAAAATAGTGACACTAATGACCAGAATATGCTCTAACTAAATCACCATGTAATCCTACCAGCACAAATATTATCTCCTTTATCTTCACTCACCCTTTTTGTTAACCTTGTCCACTATACTCAAACTATATTCCACAATATCACTTTCCAAGCTGAGGACTTTGCCTTTTGTTACTTTCTAGAAATTCACAGACCAAGAAATTAAAATGATAATCAAAATGCTTCATATTAACTGATTAGATAGCCAATCAACTTTTAGCAAAGGGCATGATAAATTTACTTTTATGTTGTTGCTAAATATCAGACAAACACTAAAATTCTCTGCATTTCTATTAGTAATGCTCTCTGTGAAAGAAAAGAGTTAAAGAAAGATATCCTGGCTTATATATTAAACTGTGGTTCGGTCTTCCTGCCTCATCATATCTAAAATGATTGGTTTAACCTTAACAGCAACCATTAAGTATTAGGAAAGCATTACTGCAACAAGGGAGACACACGTGGGTGCCACTAGTTCAGCGACAGTATGTGCCCTGTATAAATAATGGGCTCAGAGCTAGATTCATCAAAGGGAGAATAGGAAGATGTCTTGAAAGGGAGAGGGGGAAAATGAATTCGATGAATCATGTAAGTGGCAGCCTACATCTTGAGGGACCAGTTCTACATACTGTAATTATGAATGTGTTACATGCAGAGTTTCATCAGGAAATGATGAAGAGGAAAAAAAAAAGGCTTAAAAATAGCATGTTGGTGGATACTCTGCCTGGGTGGTTCCAATTCAGGGCCCATGAACACTTCTGAACCAGGCTGGGACGGGCCTCAGTGGGACTAAGAGTTTGACAGTCTCTTCTGCAAGGCATAATCTGATAGAAGGATGGAAATACAGGACTGCAGATGTGCTTTATAAGGGTTATTATCTTGCCCCAAGGCTCCTGCTGATCCCAGGTCAAAACTGCAGCAGCCAGTCCCTCAGCCAGGCCAGTCCTTCATGTAATTTAGGGGAAATCTTTTGCAGCTTCTTTCCAACTCACGTGTGTTGGACAGTAAAGCATTTGCATTTATAGAATAAGCCACACTGAAATACTTTAGAGAACCTATGTCACACAGTATTTGTGGAAAATATGGTACTAGGCCAGTTAATACTGATGCTGGCTGGACACAGGTTCATCTCTTTCATCTCTTTCTTTCTTTCAAGGGTGTCAGGACAGGGAGAAGAGCCCCTGTCTGCCATCCATCCCACAGGACCAATTCCTTCATCACACAGACTGGCTACCAGAGCCCACCATCTCCCTCTCTTTTTCAGCAGGCCTAGGGTTCCTTCTAGGGCACATGCCTGTGCACAGAAGGTGGGGAGCACAGTCTCTACATTCACAGCCAGGTCACATCTGGAGCAAGAAACTAAAATTCACTGAGTTCCCCCCAGTTTAGAAGTATCCTGTGGCTACTCGTATTGAGAAAGATATTTGGAAGCTCAAGAGCCACTGAAAGAGAAACAGATGCAATACTATCATATCACTGATTGTGTCATACAAACAGCAAACTACACAGAGTGAATCCCCACTACAGCTTTCATAGCTGATAATTTATAAGCAACTGAGTTGTAATTACATACAGCATTCACTGAATAATTTCAAATTAATGAACACGATCATGAGTGGCTCAAAGCCCTTGCACAGATCATTCATAAACAATAAGGGCTTCAGAAGCACCACAAGAACTTTCAGGAAATAGGCTTTCACTGTGAGTGGCATTTATAAGTTTAAATTCTCATTGACGCTTTGCTAAATTAAGAGAAGGTAATTTTCTCAGCCACATTTAGGTTATACACTAGGTTGGATTATCAGAGGGTCTAAAGGAAGCTCATGCTATTGAAATCAACAGAACACCATGTTAAGACACATTTAGAATCTAGCTCACTAGCATGGCAAGCCTCTTTAGCCAGAGTCACAGCTGTAGGGGGAAAGGGTTTACAATGACCTCCCTCCACAAACTCATGCTTAAGCAATAGCAACTATTTTGGGAAACAATGTTCCGTTTTGCCCTAACACTTTCAGACACTGTAGCTGAAAATGAGTTGGGACAAACCTGATTACCAATGAAGCCTAAATAGTATTGTAGGAACAGCCTTTGGCTTTGCAGCCATCTTAGATTCTTTACTGGGTAGAAAACAAAATTCATGAGATATATCGTAACATTTTGTCACTACCATGCCATTTCATCCTGCTACTTGGCTAGGAGGCTATGCCCCTTGTTGTTAGACAAGAACTTGCTCAAAAAAATTCAATAATACGTAGCTTCTGGAATTGATTATAGTGAAGTGTTACACCAGGACCTAAACAAGAAAAACTAAAAAAGTTGCAGCTGGTGCCAAGACAGGAAATGGAAGCTTCTTAACCCTTATATTTCCTTCTCTCCTCTGGCTATCCCAGAGGAAATTAAGAACAATTTGAGATTTTAAAAACACCCTAAAGCACTTCCAAAGCTCTTCCAGGTGTTTCCAGAGGCCATTTCTCCTTCAAATTGTGAAACAGAGGTAGGCGGGATTAGAAAGGATCTCCTCCTGAATTAATTTTCTGGGTGTGAAGGAACAATAAAAAAACATGCAAATTCACGGATCACAAGACATCAGCAAGCATTTTTTTTAAAGAACCACAAGACAGGAAATGGGATAACCTACATTTTTTTATCTAACTTCTTCATATCCATCTCAGAAGATTCCCATGCAATAAATTATAAGGCTCTGCCCAGTTTTTAATTGCTGATATAGATTTATAATATCTGGATTTAAAGGTGATTGTTTATTGTCACAGCCACACAGATGCCAATGGACTGCCAGGGGGAGAATACATTATCTTGTAAACAAAACAGAAGATAGAAATATTTTTCAAAAAACAATATTTAGGATATATTAGGGATACTTGGTGAACATACTGCTGAGTAAAATGAGCAAGCTTAACAACATGCAGTTGAAAATGAAATATTGTGTCATCAAGTGTTCAACTTCATCATCTAAAACTGATTTAGTCAATACCCCTAAGTCAATGATTTTGCCCTTCTTCACTTTCAATATACTTTATACGTTAGAATATGTTGCTCCAGGTTTCATAGGAATCGCAAGCTGATCCATTGGTCTCCCAGATGTCCACAAAGGGCTGACACAGAATTTCTGATTCACATTGGCGTATATTTCTAGATCTGGCCTGAGTTTACATTACAAGGAGATCCATGAGAACTGCAGTACAAATCAGTGACAGGAAAAGTAAGTAGCAAAATAAATTACATTTATCACCACTTCTAGAAATAATCATGAAAGAAAAGTCCCAGGAGATAGTAAGTATTTTTACTTACTTTCCTCAGTTTTTGTTTTAACTGTTAACCCATCCCAGACCAGAAGATGATACTCAAGCCCTTCAAAAAAACCCACTAAATATACAAGATGACAACACTGTTCCAACTGAGCTGGAATTTCTCTCTATGAGAGGTAAAGCAGGGGCAGTAGCACATCGGGCTGACCCGATGGTGCAGATAGGGTGGCTGTTGCCTTCTTCCTGACACATGACACAGAGCAGGCACCTAGCTAGGAACACTAACAAGGTGGGGGAAGAGGGTTGCATCCATGCTTCCTTCAGAAATCTGCTCCTGAGGCTCAACTGAAATGTTTCCAAGGCCTGATGAGACTTAAATGTTAGAGAGCAGTTTGGATACATCCACAACCAACCACTGACCTGTAGGCTGGAGAGCCAGGTCCCTTTAGAATGGGGAACCTGTGGGCCCAGGCAGTACGTACACATAGAGTACTGCCCATCAGTAACCTTTCAATATCACAGAAACTGAGAGGAAATAAGCAATCATCTTTTCTGCTGAAAATTCTTCTGCAAGCTGTAATATTGATATGAAAAAATATACATTTTTTTGGAAGCCAGGAAGAAGGCAGAAGAAAAACTATTACACAAATACCATGATAACTACTCTCCAGTCACTTGGTAAACACATTCCGGAGAACACTTGTCATCATCTTTTTCCTTTTCATTTTACTGAACTTACAGTGTGTAGTAAAAGAAACACCTGTGAAAACAAATGCAAGAATGATTGCACAGTCAGAGAAAGTTACATTTTGTTATCTTGCAAAATCAATGAAGAACATTTAAAGCAGGAGGTCAATGAGTGACAGCCACTGCTGTTTGATTGGCAGAGCAGCGATCTGTGTCAAATGGCAGAGACACACTATACCTCTCAGCCAAGAAGTGACCCACATCCTACAAATTTACCATGTAATTTGACAAGTTTGATGATTTTCTTGACTTCACATTCCATGAAAAGATGCCGTGAATCCACCTTCACATATTTCTCTGTGGAAATTTACAGACCTGTGGACTCTCCATCCTCTTCAAATCACCTCTTTGGGATGATTTGTTGGTGATGGTGAGGGGATGGCTTTGTAACAACCACAATTTTTGAATATATGGATGGATGCGCGGGTACAGTGACCAACTGGTCCTCAATTCATGCTCTTAAGCAAGCCTGTAATATGTCAAGAATTAAGATCTGGGGAAAGAAAACTTAATCCCTTTACCTTCATATAGAATCATAGAATGGTTAGAGTTGGAAAGGACCTCAAAGATCATCGAGTTCCACCCCCCCCTGCCATGGGCAGGGACACCTCCCACTAGATCAGGTTGCTCAAATGGCACACCTCATCTCAGGAACTGAGAGCACTGGATCATACTGGCAAAATCCTATCCTAGAGATGCAGAAACTAATCAAAGGAAAGTAATTTTGCAAAGGTCATATTGAGTTCTATCATGTCTCCCTGAATTAAAATGACAGTATCTGTGCAAACCCTGAACGCTCTTCTTGGAGTAAATCATGACTACATGCAAAACTTCTTTAACAGGGAGACAAAGAAAAAAGTTGAATAGCGTCTAAATGTTCTTTTAAGAAAGTCTGTGCAGATGTACTATGTCTGTTCCTTCATCCTTCTTCAATTTTTTACACCTATAAAGCAAGTCCTTTCCAAAGCTCCTTTTGCTTTGCATTAGCTGAATTTAATTGTAAGTGCTAACTGAAAAGTCTCAGAGTCTCTCAGCTCATTAGCGAAACATGCACCAAAAGAGTTAAGTAGGCAACTGACATTTTATCATTTTGTACCTTTAAGCTTATTTTAATGAGAGCAGATCCATTTTTTTAGTAAATTCATAAATAACTTTCCTCATAATGAATTGCCTCTCCATGAAATTTTAAGATGGATTTGAATTTGCCAGGAGAAGGATGATTTCCTTTGTAATTAACTAATGTATCAAAAGGGATCATTTATAATATCTGTGGTCAACGTCAGTCAGAACTGTTACAGGGCAGCACAGTAGGGCATGACTAATGAGCACATGATGGAATCAAAACTGACAGACAGAAAAGTCATAAATCTTTAATTTGCATCCTGAATTTCACATTGTAAATGGGCAGTTTGTATCAAAGTGATGTGATTTGTGGACAAGCTACAAGCTTTAAGTCAATGTCAAATCTGAAACATGGCTAGCCATTCCTCTCTTCAGCAAGGGGTTGGAGAATGAGAACTGATTCTTATAGTGTCCTTAAGTACCCATGTGAACAAAAAGGCACCAGGACCTATTCCACTTCCATCAGCAGATTTTCTAAAATGTTGTTTCTCATGAGTGCCCCTGAAAATGGAAGTATTGATTACATAATATACTAAAGTGATGGGTGCTCTATAAATACCTAAGATCAATGGCATTTTTATCCTGCTTATCCTGGACAACAGCAGTCTGCATCTCCACTCTAAATATTGACTCTTCTCTCGTCTTCGCTCCTCTGCCTAACCCAATTTGTTCCACCCCAGCACTTTCTTACTCAGTCCTCCATATAACCACTCTCAAAATAAGGCTGCTCAAGCATCTGTCACTTATTCTTATGAAAGTTCTAGTAACTCTTTTCAGTGTGTCCCAATCCTTCTATGAATGGTTATGAACAGATTGTTATCTGTTGGAAAAGGAACATAATGTTCACTCAGTTCTCTTACTGTAGTTCAAGATTTTGTTCAAGCCTGTGGTTAGTGCTGTAGAGGATGTCAGCCTCAAAGACCACATCTGCCTTTATGACATTTTAATATCAAATGGGCTTAATCATATCATAGTGTGGATGGGATAACTCTGCAATCATGGAGCTACACCTGTGTCACGTGGCCAGACAATGCTCACAGGAGAAAAAGGGGCTGAAATCTCATACTCTCCTCCTCAAATATCACTGGGGTTTTTTTTAAAGTGATGGCTATTATCACTATTCATTATCAAGCAACATGGAATAATAGCAAATCTATTGAGGAAAAACATGCAGAAGTCCTGATATCCATGATATAATTGCCTATTCCAGCGTGTTTCTTCCACTTCAGACTTGTTGAAGTCTGGTCCCATGGACCCATGCCCATTTGCACTTGCAGTACTTCAGCTGTGCTCCTGGAGTATGTCTACTAGTTTCATTTCATCCAGAAGGAATCCATGTGATTTGAGACTGCTCTCTGATGCTAACCAAAGTACATATAGAGGGATCATCAGAAGACTATCTTCAAAACATGCTCCTGATCCAAACTAAAACCACTAATGTAGACACACCGCACATCTGCCTTTTATCCAAATAAGCCATCAAAAGAGGAAGATGCGCCCAAACTCACCTTCATACACATCACATCACTCAACTCAGTGAATGTCAAAAGGTCCAAGAGCTGGCTTCACTGTTAACATGCATGCTTGAACACAGTAAGCCATGCCACATGCAGGACAATTCCTTTGTCCAACCATCAGAGGCTGAGGCAGGGCATGGTGCTGTGTTCATCCAGGCTCTGACCAGCACTGCGCATCTCCCCAGCTGGGCATGAAGTCATGCTGTGTCCGTTGCTGGCTGCCCAGAGAGCTGCAGATGCAGCATTAGGGGAAGCAAAATGGTCATAAGAGGCAGGGTCACAGATAACAGTAGGAAAAAAGGGCAACATTTATGGCCTCATGTTGAAATCAGACCAAGTAACTTTATAGGCCCAATTACTCGTGTAAGTTAGCTGCACCTGAGCAAGTTCTATTGCATTAATTTTGTTTCTAACACCACAGAAAAGGATTATAAATTCATATAAATATTGTAAAAAAAGTCTCCACGTCCATTCTTTATATAGTTTTGCTTCTAATACTTCTTACTCCTCATCCAACCTGCCCACTCATTCCTGCTTTTTCAGAGTCTTGGCAGAACGTAACCTTTTTACCACAGTCAATATTACTATTAATAACAAAGTGTGACACACCATCCAGATTTGAGTAATGTCTTTCTGGCATAAAAGTTGTTTCTAGGACCACATGGTGCTAGGCCTAGCCTACACGCAGCTACAGAGGCTGGACAGAGATGTTCAGAGCTTTATGCACCATATGGAATGAGGAAAATTAACCAGAAAGCACACAGAGGGGCTAGGAACATTGCCAGTATTTAGGGAAGGCATTCCCTCGAGTTTGGGGCATGCAGCAGATGAAGGAGAAAGGCTTTTTGGATCAAGGCCTTTTGTATTGTGCAGCAAGGGCTCATTTTGGGTCTACTTGCCTTAGAGGTAAAATTTTGGTCATCAGCTGCCACTTTGTGTTTAAAAAGCAATCGTTCAAACATGATTTCTACACAGGGATAGCAAAGCTTGCCCAACGTGAGGGTTAAATAAGGTCTGTGATCCAAGAATTCCACTTTGTCAATGTCAGGAGACTACCCTTAATATTAAAGCAAGGATTTACTCCTAATGACAGCAGCTTGTGTACATGGCAACATGCCGTATTTACGAAGCTCTTTTACAAATATCCCCAATGGTTCCAAGCTGGGAGCAACCTAATAGAAATGTATTCTACAATCTACATGCTAAATCATCCTTCTGAAGGTCATGTTTTTCCACCTCATTGTGTTTGAGTCAGCTCCTGGTAGATGGCCATATTTCCTGAGACACAGTGCCACAGAGAGTGAAGTAAGGGGAACATTTTGGCCTATACTCAGAATATTTTTGCTTTCAGCAGTTTAAATGCTTTAACAGCTGCTTGGAGTCTCACATAGGGCAAGTAATAATGAGGCTTGTAAGGAGCACTCAAAAAAAGAAAAATACAACCAGATATTTGCTGCATTACTCTTCAGTAGAAGATGTTTTTTTACCTACTGTTTTGGTAATGTTAAGACTAATTCAGTGCCAAGGAACTCAGCAACATTTTTGAGAGGAGGATGTATATATGCTCTTCTTTATTTCGTCTTTATGAGCCTGCTGAGAGACAAAGAGGAAGAAATCATTTTAAGTTCTTGTATTTAATACTCATTTCAGGACACAGTACTTAAAATGTTCTGTACTTCAAATGTATGTCAACTTGGGTTTAAGATACCAGATTTTCATTTACAATGTCTGTATTTCTCATTGTAGATCTTTAAAATCTATTTACCATTGTCTCCAAAAGTACATGATACATTGTGTGGAAGACATAAAAAGACACACTGATTCTTTTGGTTTGGTTTGGTTTTTTTGTCTTTTCGGTTCTAAGTAAAACAGTATGTTACACTAAGACCAATTCAAAACCTCTGGTAGTTAATAAAACTCTCTATTTGTAACTTGGATCATATAAAACTATTTGCAAATCATGCTGAATTAACTGAATCATTTTGGTCTAAAAACAGAGGTTTTCTATTTTTTGAAGTAAAAATAATATTTTTAATGGTTTCAAAGATAGTATTTCTTTTACTGTGTATCAAAATCAAGCCTACATTTAATTCTAGTGGGGTTTTTTTAAACGACTTTTTCTGTATTTCAATAATTTTGCAAGCCAAAATATCATTTGCTCATACAGGTCAGAGTACATCTAATCCTACACAAACCCAGAAGAAAGATGTTATATTTCGCATAAGAGATAACGTCTCCTCATAGAACCATAACTACACATGCATATGACTGTGTGATCACTAAATCTAATACAATCTGATTTAATCAATTGAGACAGAAATTAATGCCACTTGCTTCCCTCTCCGCTGAACAATTCATCAAACCATACACTAGGAAGTGTGCTCTCAGAATCATAGAAATGTTGGTTGGATGGAAGCTCTGGAGGTTCATTCAACCATGTCAGGAGTATCTGATACACTTGCTTTCTTTAAATAATGTCTGTATACAACTGCCTGTTGAATATCATTCTGCACAACATGTAAACTGTGACCAAAACTGGACCCTAAGTAATTGTACTAAAAGTTCTTAGGCTAAATTTAGTCAAACACCACTTTTGTCTACAGCATACCTAACACTCTATTTGCCAAATACATTTCTCTGTTTTCTATTTTTTAAATCCCAGCAATATGACTAATCTTTGCAGTACAATAGATGATTGTCACTGCAATAATTAACATACTACTGCCCCTTAACCAAGCACAGAAGAGGGAAATCTGAGAAATCCATCCACACAAACAAAAATAGGGACTAAGTGAACTGACAAGCTCTCTCCATCTTTAGGTCCCATGATTAAACCCTGCCTCACCAGCAAACTGGTGACCTCCACTGAACAGCAGACTGCTCATTGCAATGAGGTGAACCACAAAGCCCAGCTGTTCCTGGTCTAAATTAGAGATGATAGTGAGCACAATGAAGGTGGGTTGCTACAGAAGGCTACTAGAGAAACACTGTGGTGAATGCAAACCTCAGGGGATGCATTTGTCTTGCTACAAAATAGGTATTCTGAAGGTACTTTTACATATCTGTCTGTTTTTCAGTTGTGATTCAGGAATCACCACAATGTACATAGATATACCCAGGTCAGGTTTAACATAGCTAGCTATGTCAGTGAGGATGTCACTAAGCAATTAATGGATTTCAGTGCCAGGGTCCCTGGCAGGTTTTGTGTGGTTCATAACAAACCACAGTCTTCCCTGCTCTGGGGAGCCCATGGCATTTCAACAAAAGCTACCTCAGGTATGCCACCTACGTGTACCCAGACAATGCATGCCTCCCACATGCAGTGTAAGCAAATGCAGTTTTGTTTCATGATCCAGCTCCTACAAATTTGTCAAACCTTCACAGCCCAGCAGAACATCGTGCAGGACTCAACCACAGTACACCATTCTAGCTGACCACAAGCTGCTGGCAAGATGCAGGAACCTATGAGCACACGTTATAAGTGAGACTGGACTAGGTGAACAGTAGGGTCTCAGCTGACCTTCAAATCCACAAATCTATTACTTTAATTATGTGGTCAGTTAATAACAAACTCGTAATTCTGATGCTTTTCGTGCAGTTCCAAAGGTTATTATCCCTTTGCCATCTGTGATTCATTTTGTCTCTTAATTCAATAACTTATTTTTTAAATCCAACAAAGCCTTGCAGTCATGAGCACCACAGGTAGACTCCATTTTGAGAAGACTACGACCTATTATTGCTCTTAAATTTCCAACTTTTTCATTTCAAGAACTATCATAAGCATTTTAGAGAAACATGCCTCCTAGAATCCATAAACAAACAATGAGGTTTTGCACTTATCTCCAGAGTAATTTTGTGGTTGTATTGCTAAGCTCTTTAATTGTAATTGATTACATCCAATTTTCCTTGAGAATTTAATCCTAGGATTCAGCACAGTTACTCTATTCTGACTGACCTTGACTACATGAGATGCAACACTTGTTGAAAATGAACAAAATTGGTTCCCTCTTTTGAATGTTTTGAAAGATTAAGTGTGAAATTACAGATTGAATATCAACCAGAGTAATACCAAGGTCACGCAAGTTAAATCAGTTACATCTAAGCACTCAGGATGTAATCAGGAAGCAGACGCATTAAAGGCTTTTACCATGCTTTCTTTAATCCACAAAGCACTTAACTGTTCTGAAGAAATGGAGAACAGCACAGGGGAAGCAACACCAGCTCCGTGAAGTTGTTAAAGAAATTCACTAACCACAAACTGCCAAATACCTATTCCATAGATTAAAAACTAGTTAAAGAAAGTTGACGTCTATTATGCCCAAACTGCCAGTTTTAATTTCTAAAAAAAAAAAAAAATTTATCACTTAGCAACAGCAATAACAAGAGCCAAACCCTGCATTCCTGAGGCAAGCTTTAGCTTTCATACGCAGGTAAGGATGTTATGGTAGGGCACAGGGAAACCAGGGCATTTAAGGGATTAACACAGAGGGAGAAATAAGCTTCACTGCAACATAGACACACCCAAGTAGCCTGTAAATTAACTCTTGTGCCAGAGAAGCGATCTGATCATGGCAGCACAGAGCTGAGTGCAGGCTGCTGTTTCGCTCTGCCTTGTCAGACTATAAAGCCAAAGGGACTGAGGACAGGAGGCAGATGGACAGTGCATAACGTAAGGAAGTCCTTACGCTGCTACAAATCCTTTCTTGGATTTGGTCCTCCTGCATGTCAAGAACTTCTTTTTCCTAGTACAACTAGCACTATATTGATCTCTGCTTCCTTGCATGTTGAGTAAACAAAAGTTAAGACTGCCTGCGAATCCCTAACCAATGCTGTGTACATCCTAAATCCTGTCCATGATAGTCTGAGTTACCCAGATGTCTTTCAAGCCTTTCTGACAAAACGTAGAGGTACAAAATAAAGAATTCTCCAAGGTGCGACCTCTTTCATTCACCTTCCTTGAACATTAATTCCTCACTACCTGCCTCCTTTGCAGGTTTTCTGCTGCCATGCTTTGCTTGGGGGAACTTTTTGACAAGAATCCTTGAGCAGCGGGGCTGGAGAGGCTTCCCAGTTGCCATGGCGACTAGTTTACAAGCCATTTTGTTAGTCAGAGGAGCGTGTGCTGTCTTTGGAGAGAAATCTAACCCAGCTGCACCTTGCCTTTCCATTTTCAACAAAAAGAATTAGTGTCCAGTTATACAGGGGGGTGATGCACTGAGGGCAAGCAGGGCTACCTCTCTCATGCAGCTCTCGGAAGGATGGCAGCTGCTCCATATCCCCTGAGCTTTCCCTCTACCTTCAGTAAGGCTTAGCTGGATCCCTGTGCCACTCTGCAAGCTAACAAACTCAAAATGCTAAATGTTCAGACAATACAACATAGCATAATGCAGAGATGTGTTCTGATCCCAAATAAAGCTTCTGCATTACCTGGATCAATAAAATCAATACTAAATTGCATAACCAATTTGTGCATACCTGTACTCTCAAGTTTTATATCTTACACGGATCAAGAGTTCCCTACTCGGTTTGTTCTCGCTTCTGAGATTTTCTGCTATCTTTCTCCCATCAAAACTATAACGTAAAGCTCTTTGGCTACTAACCCTGATGCCAAAGAACAAAAAGCTGGAAAACTCCTTGCTCTAAAATCAAAAAACATTTGGTAAGGAATGGTAATACTTCTTAAAGGGAATACAGATAGAGTGCACCTGTCTCAAATTCTTATTTCAGTTATTTCAGCAAAGTCTTCCCACATTTAATTTCCGCTACAAAAATTATTGTACCACACAGATCTGGCAGCATACGTTCTGTCATTGGCAAACTTCATTATATTTTTGTAAATAAATCCGTAGACTCAGCCTCCTGTCCTTAAAATGCTTCAGCTGAAGCAGTATTATACTGAAAACAGTGTAGGACATATTCTCAAAAATCAAAGACCACCAACATCTGCAGATGATAAAAAAATAAATGCTTGGTTTTGCATATCACCCAGCTGATAACTTAATACAAAGGGCCATAATTCCCAGCTGCTGGATTTTGTCCCTGGTAATTACATGGCTTTTGCGGACAGAGTTCCCAAGTTGCACACTACCTTCATGTATCCGTCCTCACAGCATCCGTGGTAGTTGGCAATAAGCTCCGGAGTCCTTGGGCCCTTGCTTACATCAATGCAACGTCATGGACTTAACTGAGCACCAACAGAAGAATTCAGCACAAAACCTGGCACAGTTTAGCTGTGCTTTCAGTGCCAGGTAAGCCTGTTAAAAGTAGTGCCAACAGTACCACTAAGACATAATAAATACAGTAAGAGTGAAAAAAAAGCTTTCGGTACATTTACTTTGTAGACCAAAGGGAGTTTCCATAGATGAAGAGTGCAAAATAATTTACAGGAAGCCAGCATTTTCTCGAGATATTTTCCAGACAAACATGCTATTTCCTCTCAATCCTGCTAAAATCACAGCAGAAACAGGATTATGGGCAACTCTTCCATAACAAACATTGTATATTACAAACAGTTAATATGCAGAAAGTGGACCAGGCTTTTTCTTTTTATTAATTGGAAAAAAAAGCAGTATGAAAACATATGTACTGTCCAGGTAGGTCAGTTACTTAAAATACAAATTAAGGGTAACATTGAAAAGTGTTTATTAGATAATATAGCATCTATAGCCTACTGTGAAATTCAAAAAAGTTAAAAAAATTAGTGTAAAAATTTGGTACTTCATATTTACTTGCATATGCACACATGCTTAGTTTTGCATAATAATTTATCTTTTTATTAAAACAAAATACAACCTTTTTTAAAAGGGATATTGCTTCATTTTTATAAACTCCTGGTAACACTTTCTTTATTGGCATGTCCTATGGTAGAGTTTATGAATTACTAGTAATTTCCTTCTTGATCTCTTTAATTCAGCATGAGAAACGTTCAATTTCTGTAAAGACACTTTGACTCCAATTTATATGAAGTCGTTTCTATTTACTGATTGGTGGTTTTTATTTCATATCATTTATACTCTAATTAGATTTTCTTCCCCTTTTGAATAGGGCTTATGAATTCATCACAAGGACCGTGGGCAGTTGTGAAAACCCCCTTAAGATAGACATGGGTTAATTACCATTATGGATGGGTGAACAAGTATCAGCTAATTTTCTAACTAAATCATTCTTGCTGAGAATTCAGATCTTACCAATTTGCCTTGTACCTATGAAGTATTAGGGAAAACAGGAGTAGCAAGCTGGAAAGCTAGACATGAAAGAAAGCATTCACAAAAGAATAACAAACTACACACCATGATCTGTCCTCTGCTTCTGGCTTTAGTTGCTTTTTGCAAGAGTAAGAAGTTGCAGACTTTATCCATAACTAGAAAAACTGTTCATGGGTAATCCATAGAGCAAGCCAACTACTTGTATTGGCAGTCTGTGGATTTTTTATTTCGTTTTCCTCCTAATGTCAGTAAACCACTTGTAACTCTCTCCCCCTCCCTTCAGAGCACACCAGGCTTTTTAAGTGCCATTTTCTTACTACTACATCATTTTCTGATATTTAACAAAAGCATCAATACATGCTACATATTCTCTATACAATCATTCTTTTATTTCTTTTAAAAAAGGATACACACTAAAAAGCTTATACTGACAGATCACATACTAGACTTTCCTCTTCCCTAAACACTAGCTTTTAACTCTGGTAAAACTTAACTTCTAGAATAATCATGGAATCATAGAATAGTTTGGGTTGGAAGGCACCTTTAAAGGTCATCTAGTCCAACCCCCCTGCAAGAAGCAAGGACATCTTCAACTAGATCAGGTTGCTCAGAGCCCTGTCCAACCTGGCCTTGAATGTTTCCAGAGACGAGGCATCTACCACCTCTCTTGACAACCTGGGCCAGTGTTTGACCACCCTCATTGTAAAGAAATTCTTCCTTATATCTATTTTAAATTTACCCTCTTTTAGTTTAAAACCATTATACCCCTTGTCCTATTGCAACAGGCCCTGCTGAAAAGTTTGACCCCATCTCTCCTGTAGGCCCCCTTTAAATACTGAAAGGCCACTGAAGGAATGAAGGATCTTTCTTTCCTGGGTTGCCCTATAGCAAAGAAACTAGGAACAGCAAAATTCCTTCCACTACAACTGACTGGCCTGTTTGTGCTACATCACTGTGGTGTGTTAAATAAGTGAACGTCCATTAAGCTGGCTTAATATGAGTGTAGCAGCTGAAATCAATGCTATTAATTCCTGATTTCTACCAGGTAGAAGCCAAAGGGAAATTAACCTTGTAGCTGAGAACTGAAACATAAATCTGATTTCCAAAACTTTACACTTGATAGACTGCCTTGGGGGCAAAAATTAGGTGGGTAAATCTCCAGCGTTTCCATTGCAAATTCCCACTGACTTTTGCAGTACTGCACACAAAACGCATGCATAGAAATTAATCATGAATACAGATGTCGTAAATTAAACTCCCTCAGAGATTTTATTAGACAAACCAATGAATGATTTTCCCAGTATTCTTCAATAAAGCTGTAATTAGGAGTATATATTCCAAAAGATTTTCAATGAAATACCAGGTAACCCTACAATGTGAATGCTAGTTGTTCCAAAATATGGCAACTACAATTTTTTTTCAGTAAAATCTTTTGCTAACTCCCAAAACTTTTTACCATCCAATATATTCCAGATTGGTTGTGTTGGTATGGATGACTAAAGAGAACTAGACCATAAGAAATCAAAAAGATTAGTGAAAGCTTCACCCTGGTTTATGATCATTTAGTGAAAGGAACTGCTGCAATTCCTCTCTTTTACTGGTTCTCACATTTATAGACGAGTATGGCAGTTTTTCACATAAAAGGAATGTTCTTTTATGAAAGAATGAATAAAAGGACTTTTTCCTTCACAGCTAGAAAAAAGGATTTGGAGGATTTGGAATACTGGAGGAAAACATTTTTCCCCGACTGCCATTTTTTGAAACAGCCAGCTCTTAGGAGGATAGTTGTTGCATCCAGCAGCGGAACAGATAGACCACGATGAACTATTTTACTCAATCTGCCAGAATTGGTTGACGACTGTAATATGCTAGTAGACCTCCAAGTTCATTTCTGAGCACCATAATAAAGAGAGAAGGTCAGAAGGAAGCCCATGGGTAACTGTATAAATTCCATTCCATATGGAGACAAAAATGTAAATTCTTCAAACTGCTACCTGTTTTGTTTCTAGTAAAGACGATAGTTCCTTTAATTTGAAAGATGCTTCACTGGTTTTTATTTCCAGGTGAAATTCTTTCAGCTAAGTATTTAGCATAGATTTAGCATGTCATCAAGACATATTTAATTTTTTCAAGTAATTTCAAAAAATTATTTACAACTGAGAATAAATTTGATCATTTCCCTTCAACATTTTCTAATCCAAATTCAATATTTTTAATTCAAAGCAAACCTTATCTGAAATGTTCAAAATTAAAATGCAGTGTTTTCTTTTGCAATGTACTCCTTTTATCAAATACCAATATATGTTGATATTTGATAAAATAAAGAACTTGACAGTATCCATATTTTACTTTTACATGCATCAAAAATATTGAATGGGTTTGGGTTTAGTTCAACTCAAAATTGCATTTTCCCAATTTCAGTGAATTACTGGTGACTAGAAGAGCTCAAGTAGTCATCAGCCAAGTAACTTCAAACAGAAATCCAACAACACTATCTGTTATCATTAGCTAAGAACACGAGTATATGCTAAAATGCTTGGATGAATAAAGCTTGTTCTTAAATGCTTTGCTAACTCTAGGCTTTAAAAGTAAAATCATAACTAAACTAACTAAGATAACTTTTCCCTCTAGTCTGTACTGCATTGGATGCTTACTCTACAGGCACTACTTCTTTGCTATTTGGCATTGTAAAAAGAACATGCACAGATTAATTTACTAGCACCTACCACAGGAAATAGTGGGAACTATTTTTATACTTCAACGAAAATAGTCCATGTTGAAATAAAAAATCAAAGGTATTTAAAACTCTTTTTTAAAATGAACAGGGGTTAAAGGACTGCGTCACTCTGAATGGCACAGATTAACATTGTATTGGCCTTCAGTACATTTATTGTTAATGGCATTAGACAATGACATTAACGTAACCAGGCATGGCGGGCTGAGCTCACTCCGGAGACTGAAAAAATTGTAATTGGGAGTATAGATTTTCAGCAGTACACGCTCTCAGTGTGAGAAGCCAACTCCATGCTCCATCACACTGACCTTTAGGAAAGGAAAGATTTGGAAGGCTTATGGGAATAGTCCTGGGTCTGGCATTTAACTCCTCTAAACACATTCTTGTTAAGCAATAACTACCTTAAATAAATTCATGGTGGGACTACCTAGTTTATAGTACTGCTTCTTCATTTCCTTTGCCTTGTTTTCATCTCTCTGTTATAGTTCAATGCTCTGCTCACCTGAAGAATGACAGACCTCTCTGCTGAGGCGTGAGCAGGCAGTGACAGCAGTCGGGAAAGCCCAGTGTTTGTGCGCTGCATGTTCGTGCAGGTACCTCACATGGCGGTGGAGAAATAACACCACCGCCACTTGGGAGAGCACACGGCTCCACAGCACAGTCTGTCATTTAAGTACAGGACAAAGGAAGGGCAGAGAAAAGACAACTGCCTGTGTGCATCCCCTTGCTCACCTCAAGAAGCATTATGCTTATGATTAACTTTATGGACATAAATACTCTCAAGGAATGCACAGGAATTCCTGCCAGTATTAAAGAGCTGGGAAAAATGTCACAGGGACTTCGTGACCCAACAGGATTATCAAGGGGTCTAGAGCCCTGCAACCTCACGGGTGTGCTAAGTGTAGGCTCTCGTCTTGGTGGTTTTGTGCTTACCATCATCTGAAACATTACCTTGCCTTTGTTTCTTCCCTCGTTCAACTCTTTGAGATAAGGCAGCAGATTTGAGAGCACGAGCCTGAGTATTGAAGAACCATCCCCTTCATCAGGCTGCTCCTTCCTGGAGCTCAAGGGCCTCAAGAAAGGCACATTTCCAAAGAGATACTGTTGCTTCGCTTTTTCCTACCAGTCTTCCCTTATTTTTTCCTTTTTATGGCTTTCAGTACCATAACCTTGAAGAGTCTCTTCATCTTCAAGCTGATTAAAAATATTTTTCACACCCAGTAAGCAAGATGTGACTCCATGCTATGTGTACTTAATGGAAGAAATATGCTTTACATGCTTCATTAAGTTATTTGTGAAATTGCATTAGTGCCATTCCATTAGTATACCTCTTTCAGCTACATCTGTGGCCTGTTTTTGACAGGCAAATTACCAGTTTCATAAGTCTATTTTGAGGTAGTAATGATCTTCTAATACGCTGAAAAATATCCATCTTAATAGCAATTGGAAAAGAAAAATAATAACATATTTTTCAATATAATGGGAACAAAATTATCTGCCATGGGGCAAAATAATTATCAGATTTCTGAAAACAAGAAATTATGGGTTATTTTGGATATTTCATTAAAATTACAACCTTATGCAATACAGGAACATTAATCTTGAAATAAGATGTCATAGTGAAGTCAATATTGATTAGAAGAAATGAAAGTGTTTACTGCATCAAAATCTTTTAAGACACCTGGGAGATATTAAAATAATAAAAATTATGATATGGTGACTAATTGTGAGAAAATTTTAATACTTTTTGCTCTGCACAATAAGAATTCCTTTAAGAGAAGTGAAACATTACTGACCCTGGTATGGGCAGTAACAAAAAGCTAAGATTTAATATAATAGTAATTATTTTTTTACTTTCTAGCCACTGTTTTATAGTAATCATACCAAGATAGATGTCTAAGGTGCGAGATGCTATTTTCCAACTTCTTTCTCAGATTAATGATAACACACTGTGTTTGGTTAGCTCTTCACTTAAGATCAAGGTCTCATTATGTTAAGCATCATAAATATAAACACAAGAATTTCTAGCCTCTGGCCTGGACAACTTACAGTCAAAGAATTTTGAGCGTACTCATCTACACTGTGCTTTCCTGCTGTGCTGGTGCAGAAGTAACCATGCACAATACATATTTCAGAATTGTTATTAAATGGGCTCCATGTGGCAACAACCTGCCAGAGTGAATGGGGGAAAGAGGATGAGGGCAGCTGGCATATTCATTTTATGTTCCTTTTGATAGCTCTTTATCATCCAAAATGATGGCTTTAAATAAAGAAACAAATAGCTACATTTATCATTTCTCTGTCTAAGCTATCGACTATTCCTGTCTTTCTTCTGCCTGGTTGCTGACCTTCAAAATGAATGAGGGACCTTCTGTCAGATTTTAATTCAGTTATATTAGGTGTGTTAAGACACTGAACAGATAGTAGCTATTTCACCAGACTAACAAAGATTACCTGAAGGGGAAAAGAAGCACTGAAATTAATAATAATTGGAATCAGTAAAGCTCGTGGTTGTATAATAATTCTGCGTGCCAAAAATCCCAGTTTAGAAGCAGGAGTACATATCTTAATTTCTTGAGAGTCTTCTGATGTTAAAGGAATATATATTGTGTGGAAAACATACTAGAGGTAAAAGTATCAAAGACTGAAACAACACGAAGAATTACAGCATCACTTGAAGGCAGCTTTCCCAAACATTTTGATTTTACTCTCAAATGAAAGACTCTTGGCAGGATTCTGTCAATGACAAAAATACACCAAATTGGATGGCTTTTTAGAGTGCTATATAGCAAAGTAGGGCAATCAGCCACTACACAATTAAAATTAAATAGTAAATAGTTCAGGCTTGTTTCATAGCTTCTCTGAACATGTTAGTGCTGCCCTTCAATGTGTAGAAGTACAGGAAGTCAAGAAGCCCTTCAAGCTGATCAGTTCACAACACTGACTCTTCGCTTACTAAATCTTGTTGTTTATCATAGAAGAGCATAAGATGTTTCATGATGATGAAAGAAAATAAATAGTCTTGTTAAGCTGAGCATATAGTGCATCTGTATTTAAAAACATCTCATTCATTTTATTTCAACTTATGACAGCTAGGACATCTGTATTTGGTATCATGGGGTTTCAAAATTCTCAAGAAAATCAGGCTGATCTATAATCTTGCACCACCATCACAAGAAGCTTCCGCTTTTGTCTTCCTTTGAGATATGTGGTGTATATATATGCATAATAAGAACCAAGCAGATTGTTCGCATGCATCCCTGTAATACAAAATATCTCTGTCCTTTACAATTCCTGACATTACCTGACACATACTTTCCTTCAGCCTTTGCTAGGAGAACTGTACCCCAAGCACAATGAGAGAAGCCCGACCATAAAGGCAGGAGTTCTGAATTACTGCCATTCTCTAGTTTTACACCTTGAACATTTTGTAATCTTTCAATATCTTGCTCACTCTGGACTGATTATCACTTCCTTTTAGTCAAAAAATTAAAGACAGGCATCTGCAGTGGTATATATATAAAATGCCTCACTTATTTACAGGCATGTACCATACCCAAAGAATCACGCAGCTTGAGCAGCTTTAAAGGAACACAGTTAAAATCAAGGGCAATGCTACTGAGAATTTTCTCATGTAAAGCCATATGTCAAGTTCATTAGTATATTTGCTTCTGCCATTTACAAGCACAACTGTAAATTGCACTCTTCTTACTCTCTCGGATTTTAGAGAATATTGACACAGGAGAGCTTCTGGCCCCAATTACAGCTCACAAAAGTCAAAGCTACAAGACTCATAAACACCTACAACAAATGAACCACAGGGGAAGAAAAGCGCAATTCAAGAAAGCCTGGAAACAAGGACTATTAATAGCTACAGACCCATGGGACTAGGAGAGCAGCGCACATGGGTAGACAACAGTGCCCTACATTCACAAAAAGGTTACAGAGAGCACCAGCAGGCCATGAATCACACTCACAAATCGAAGGGCTGCTCCACAAATGAGTGGGTTGTTTTTTTTAACTTCTTTGTGATAAAAAGGTTGGGTTTGCTCTTCCTCTATTGAAGCCAAATGCACTAAATGTTGTCTTAGTAGCACAGAAGCAGGACACACAGGCCAAACCTGACTGCTTTCATGTAGAATGTATAAAATTCAGTATTTAAATACAGACACTGATTTACAGACTGCATATAAACTTTCATTTACCTCTTGAATTCTACAGACACAGCAGCTCCATGAAAACTGTTCATTTTACATATAGGATAAGACGAAGATCCTGCCAGCATTGTTTATTCTGTACGGAGGGATACCTGTCTAAGTCTATGCCTGTCTGTATGACATTCTTACTATATAAAAGGCCCACTACTGCCGCTAACTTTTTACTCCATGTTTTAAAGAACAGCCACATGGGTTAACCAAGTGTTACTCAGATCACACCATGTTTAGGTTGTGAACAGACAAAGAGACACGTGAAGGTGGATGAAGAGGTAAGCCTTGGCCAGGCAGCACGGTGGTGGCACCCGACAACAGTGACTCTGCTCCTTGTCTCCACCTTCTGCAACCTGAACTACTCCTGAAGTAACCTCCATAAAAAGCCTGCCTGAGGACATTGGAATCTGAAGCACGATTTTTTCACTGTACTAAACCTTAAAATAGGGTGCTTTTAAGTTTTGTGGATTGTTTTTTCCATTCAAAGACTGAAGCAGACTGGTGTCAGAAGAGCAAGAATTACTTAAACCACTGATAGTGTACAGTATATTTTAATGTTGCAGCTCCATTCAGGTACTAGAATAATTATGCGTATTTATAGCAGCACTTTTAGGGACCAGAGGTTTGGATTTTGGCATATGTGATCAAAGCAATTCTATAAAGAGGTGCTAAGGACAGAATTTCTTGACCTTTATATTTATGAAAGTTGTTGGTTCAATAAAGGTCAAGATGTGCGACAAAATTCAAGCCTGTCTGAGCCAATTAATGACAAGTAACCAGACCATTAAAAATCTCATTTATGCTGAGCAGTCAAGTGGGATATGTGAGGGCAGTCTATGCCTTAGATAGCCTACACACTCAGTTGCAGGCTTGCAATAGAATAATAAAGGACAGAAGAAGGCAGAATAAAAGAATACTCAAAGTTTTAAGAGGCATAAGATAATCTTTCCAGGATAGAAGCACATAAATAATAAAAAAAAAAAACCAAAACATTAAATAGTAGCATTTCTTTACTTCATTGCAAATACTGGTATTTCACAAGAGAAAATGAGAAAAAATCTGAACATTAATAATTCATCGATATATTATATTGATAAAATGCATGGGAATAAACTCTTCAAGACAGCTATATGCAGATCAGCAGGTATCAGCGATATGCAGCAACAAGATATTAAAGAAATACTTTGAAAGTACCAAACTGCTCAGGGATCTCTTTCAAAACTCTGGAGAATTGAACAAAGTAATACACTAATCATGAGGAAAATCAGGACCTGAACTAATTTTAGGCCCTAACAAAACTTGGGCTAACATTGTGTCATTTTTTTTAAATGGTTGGGAAAAGAAAGTGGTGTTATTAAGCATTTCTCCATTTCAAGGTCCTAAACATTTGCATTTAACTAAAGTCTTTTGAAAGCAGTGGACAAAAGAGCCAGCAGGTTTCTTTTATTCAGACACCTTGGATTTTACAATAATGTCAAAAATATTTCACTTGTTTAGATTTCAGTTTCTCCAGCAATCTTCAGTTCATAAAAATGTAAGAAATCCTGCTTTTTTAGATAACGTGTGATGTTGGTGAAACGAATATGTCCAAAAATAAAAGCCAGCTTGTACATATTTTCTGTTAATAGGGACATATAAACTATGGCTTTTCTTTCAACCTGGACATAACTCTCTGTTAAAACCAACACTAAGTATTGGAAAGAATCAGTTGTATTTCTAGTAAAATTGCGTTTCCAATAGGTACAATAAAAATTACACCCATCACCATCTCTGCAGCTAAAACCTTGCACTGGGACTAACTGTGAAGAGGAGGAATGCGTGTTGTCACACTCACAACTATCAACAACTCTGACTGTGGAAGGACAGGCTTACTAACTCCAATGTCCATGCTGCCTGCACAGACATCGGACATGGGCTTATACACAGGCAGGAGAGAGCATCTGGCAAGGGTAGGAGATGCAGAGCTGGAAAAACAGATGAGATGCCCCAGTGCTGTGGGGAGGGAGCAGGAAGGGGTCAGACCAGCATGTCTTGAGGCTACAGAAACCTCAGCACAAGCAGCTGCAGCCCCAGCCCGAGCAATGTGATAAAATAGCAGATAACCTTGTATTCAAACAAGGAATGCACCTCCAGCAGCCAGGAAACACTCTGGAACAGAAACGAGATGCCAGTCCTCTCCCATCCTCAAAGACACACAAAAAAAACCCACATTTGCAGCATTTTTGCTCAAAGTTGCTTAAGTTACCTGACAGTGCCCTTTCTTTTAACAGCCCATCATAACTTCCCTGAAGGCATTTAGTTAGCTTGGCAAATTCCAATTTGCAGTATGTTGTTTTTAAAGCAGTCTGACAGACACCTTTACATAAGGATCAGTACGTTTCAATTTTTATACAGCAGAGGAATTTTTCTTTTGTAATTGAACACCGTGATTCACATCTGCAGCGCCTCTGGTGCCACAGGAGGCAGGGCTGAGAGGGCTGTGCCCAGGGCCGGCGGCCATCTTCAGGCATAAAATGGATTCCGGTGCCAGACACAGGCCACTTCCGTGGCCTCACGCTTTGAGTAAGGTTTCTACTTCTCATGCACATAAACTTAAGCACATATGAGTCTCTGATAATGCAAATATATGGATGCTCAGTGCACTATATAAGTAGCTTCCGAGACTGGGGCCTGGGACCCAACATCCAGCTTTGGTACTTTCTGGAAAAGCCTTTTAAATAAAACTCAGTCATCTCCAAGGGAAACAGATACTTACCTCACACTTTCTTTTTTCTTGTCACCGCATGTGTCTCCAGACCTATTTTAGCTGTAATTCAGCATCTCTTCTCCCTTCCCAGTTCGTGCCCCGCAACAAAACCTTTAGACTCGTTCCTCACCCACATCAGCCCAGGCCGGCTCTTCCTGCCCCTCGTCTCCCGCTGCCTCCCCTTCCCTGCTCTCCCCTTTCTCCTCACCTCTCTCCAGCGTCCTCTCGTTAATAAAATAAGGGGGAATCTTAGAATCATAGAATCATCCAGGTTGGAAGAGACCCTTGGGATCATCGAGTCCAACCATCTACCCTACACTACAAAGTTCTTCCCTATATCATATCCCCCAACACCACATCTAATAGCTAAATCAGCGGCATTGTTGAAGTTGTCTCTCAATATTCATGAGATTTATAGATTTAAAATAGTGCAAATTTTTCTATTTTATGATGGATACAATGATATTTTATTCTCCATTCCACCTGTGACAGCAAAACAAGTCCTCACTAAGAAAAACACATTCATTGTAGGAATTTGAAGTAAACACATGAAATACTTAGTTCCTTTACAACTATTATTTTTGTGAGTGTTGCCAGAGATACACCTAAACAGAATGTCTTTACATAGCATTCTGCTAGACTTCAGCTTTCCTTCAAATAAGATCCAGACAGGCCGTAAATATAAATAAACCTAAGAGTAAGATGCAACTCTGGAGTAAACTATTCTTCTACTCCAGCCTTTACCAAGAAATCTCCAAGTAAATTATCAGCCTAAACTACTTACAATGTTTCAGGTTTGGGTTTGGTTGTTGTTTTCCTAATAACAAGTGGCAGACATTGCACTTTGGAATTAGGAAGATCTGCAATTTGTATCTACAAAATCTCACATCTGCTTTGTCCAAGACAGGGTCACCCACAACATTCATGAACTTATATATGGCAATGAAATACTATTGGAAGATAACATCTTAGACAAAAGAAAAATTAAAGGTTCTGAACGTGCTCTAAATTCCCCACACAACCCAACAGCTTCCTATTCAGAGCATGCAAAAAGTCTGTATTTCTAGGAATGAGACAGGAACAAATTTATAGTGTAGAAAAGCCCCTGATAATTTCAAACTCTAGAAAGCAGAAATGACATTCCATTTTGGGGTTCGTGGTTTTTCTTTGTTTTCTCTAATCTGGAGCATCTCAGGGACAATACAGCTATGCGTTTTTGTTTTTGTTTTTTTTAATCCAAAAGACATGTTGAATACTGGAGAATATATGGTGTCCAAATCGGAAGCTCTGCAGAGCACCAGTCCATTCACAAAGACTTGATTCTCACATTCTCGGCACCTCGCTTCCTCTGAATGGTATGACTAAAGGAACTGAAAACTCTCCATTAATATTTCTGTAATGCAATTTAAAACATGACTCCGCTCTGCTTTTGCGGGGATTAGATAGTACAATCGCTTTTCACACTGCATGGAGTCGAAGCTCTAGCTTTACAAATAGATACAAGCCTGAGCATCCCAATATGAAAGGTAATAATGTATTTGTATATCTTTCCAAGCCTAATTCCTTTCCTCATCTAACTTCAGAATGATTGAGGAACAAACAAGCTGCAGGTAAGCTGGCAGGTTTTCAGCTGAATAGTGCATTACAGTTTTCATATTCTTCACCTTAGCCGGCATTTTATTTTGCTGACAGCATCCTTCAACAGAATGCAGCTTAATTATACTCAGCATTACCTGATCAGCAGGACTTTACTTCTTTGCAACTCTTTTTGTTGGCCACTAAATGTATGAATTAAATCTAGTCCATAGCTACCTTTACAATCTGCAATGCTTCATTAACAGCCTATTTTACATTATGTTTATAGTCACAAAGAAACGTAATCTCAAAATCATTCATAGATGGTCACAGTTGCCTACATAATGAGTACTCAAAAGAATAACAAAAATTGACTGTGCCTTGGGAATCAGTGTAGAGCATATAAATTCTCCATAAAGTCTGAGTCAGGCTGCAAACTCCCATAATGATGGCACGGCTCATCTGTGCCATCCCTCACTCTGAACTACAGTTCAAAGGATGATGGGACAAGATAAACACCACAGAGGGGACATCCTTAGGTGGCTCTGTTTTAACAGACACACAGCTGGACATCTCTTATCATAGGCAAATCTGTTTTCTGAGGTTTTTTTCAAATTTGAGTTCTGTGTGGGTGGCAACTAAACCAAAAAACACCTGGCGAAAGAACTCCTGAGAAGGGATAAGAACAGAAGAGGATGCCACATGAACAAAGAAATAAAGCATTATAAATCGAGGAGTCTCTTGGTACAAAGTTAGTTAAGCAGAGTTGGAGCAAAATCAGCCAGGCAAGACTCCAGGTGTCTGAAGAAACACTGAAGAGGGTTGTCCTTGACCTTTCAAGGGACTTTGCTCTCAGCCCAGGTACTCTGAACAGCATGGAGGTCACAGCAGCTCGATGCCCTGTATTGTCTCTAGCACTGCTTCTGTCTGTGGCCACCAAAGCAAGGAGCCATTTGCTGTAGAACATCTTTTCAACTAGTTCTGCTTTAAAGCAGATAAGAGTTATTCCCAGAGCATGGATTTGATCAGATTGTCAAATGGGGGCTAGCATTCTGCTAAAGGCATGGCCTGAGCTCTTATCTACTCTCCCAGAGACCAGGTACAGGATCACAAAAGGAAGTAGGGAGGGTCAGAGCCTCCCTGTCCCCTCTCCCCGGGAACACAGCAGCCAGAGCTCTCACCCGGGACACGGTGAATTGGGTTCAGTTCCATCATCTCTTGATGCCAACTCAGACACGCGTTCCTCTCCAAAAGGGCCTTTAATTGTAAGGTGGGACCTAAAGAAGTCCTGAACTGTGCAGGTAGTCTTGACATTTTGACCTTTGTCTTACGCTTTGAATAATCTCCCCATCACCTTTATTTTGCAAGCACACTTTCCCACTGTGATGCCATAGCACATGATGATGACATTTGCTTCCTATTCCTTCTCTCAAATTTGTTCTACTTTGTAGACCAGAAATTTTCACAGAGCCAGTGACAGAGAACAGCAAGAAGCACAGCTCTGCAGGCCTACAGCCTAAGCGCGGAGGGCTGTAGTTTCTACAGCCCACTCCAAGGCCACTTACAAATATCATACATTAAATAATAATTGGACAATATAATATTTTTGTCACATCTTGGGAAAATATCTACATCAGTGGCTCCAGAACTTCACTGAGTCCTCCAGGACTAACATACCAATTATAATAATAATGCCAGTACTGGCTGCACAACTTGCAATTCAGCCAAACTTACGCTTACAACTTCCCAACACTGTTCTGAGGATTTCAGCCCCGGTGTGAAACTATTCAATGCCAGGGAGGATTGTGGTAGACAACTATTTCTAGATTCTGTATTAATTAAATCAGGGTATGGTGTTTTACTCCTCTTGGGTACATCAAACTTACTAGGAGTAGGTGCATCCAGGCTGCATTAATGCTCTCAATTTCTTGCTAATCTGCCTCAAAGGACAGATACACATAAAATCACTGACTTCAACATGCTCAGATTAAAACAGAGCAAAGTTTAGGCATCTAACTTATGGCGCTGATTCAAGAAAGCTTTCCCACATATCTTTCACAATAAACACAGATTCAAGCCCTACTTCTGGTAATGCTTAAGTGCTGTCCTAAGCTCAGGAGGACCTAACTGCATCTTGGAGTACTGTTGTGCTCAGAGGGAGTTTGTTTTCAGACATTATATCCAGCAGTCCACACTCAGGAGGACAGTCGCAGGTATAATAGAAATCAGCCAACCTTTCCCCAAGTTGCCTGCCTGTTCCATGTGCAGAAACTCAAAACCACCCCATCTGCCTCACTGGGAGTATAATTGCTACAAATTGAAAATAACAGCATTTCCTTTCTACATTGTTTCAGCCTCAATAGCTGCACAGACACCCGAGATTGAAATCAAGAGTTGTAGATGAGAAATTTAGATATAATTGAGTGTGAAGCATCTCATTTCAGACAAATTGTTTCGCTTTAATACATACAAGTGTACGGGTAAAAGATGTTTTGAATTGCAAAATCCAATCAATGAAAGTGTAAAAGAAATTAGTTACATTTTGCAAAACACATAGGAAAAATGTTTTCTATTGAAGTAAAAAGAACATTTCCTTTCTCATGAAATAGGATTTTTTTAGTAACTATTCTACGGTACATAAATCACATTCAGCCTAAAAGTACATGTATTAAAGAAAGAATTTCAGTAGCCAGTAGAGCTCAAGTTCTTACCTTTGCTGAATAGCTAATTAGAGGAGTCATTTATCATTCAAAAAGGCTCAGAAAAGATAAAAAGGGAGGAAAAGAAAAGAAACAATAAGTACACGTGGTGGCAAGATGACTGAATAAGCTATGTCATCAGCTGAATTTAGTAAGTCTCAAAAATTTAATGTCAACAGAAACAGAGTGAAAACGCCATCACATGGAGAGTCTGCCGCGTGGCTGAGGTGGTGCTGGCAACCTCTTGGGAGCCCATGAGCAGCCTCTGTGCAAAACTACAGTCCTATTCCTGAGTTTTACACCTGCCATATTAGGACTAGCATGAATTTGTAGTAAACTGATGAAATTAATGGACTGTTTTACCTAGGGCTCATTTCTTCTTAGACAAGTATCCATTTAAACAAAGAGCTCTCTGACTCTTAGTTTGTAATGGTGGGGTTTTATAGAACTTACAGAAAGGCATATTCCTTTCCAATATTTTACTGAAGACTTATGGAGTTGCTCTCCCTAAAGTACAACAGCAAACACGGAAGTGTTTACTGGTTTGAACCATCAATGCCTTCACCTTGCCTTCTACTTTCATCTATGTAAGAAAGATTGCCCAGCATATCTTTTGGGCAGTTTGTTGTGCAAGCTGCTCCAGTTTTGGTACAGAACAAAAATCACAGTCAGTTCATAAAAACCTATCTTTGAGATGCTCAAATCTCACATCTCGCTGTAAAAGTCTTGGTGAAGAAGAAAGGGGTCAGAGGAGGCAGGAGGGAAGGGGCCAATATATGAAGCACTAGAAAAATTTCAGAGTCCTGGAGCAAGTAAATGAACTGGAAACGAGCTGAAAAGCTGAGAAAGACAAATAAAATTAGAAGTTCGGGTAGTTCACTGAAGGCAGTGCCCCATTGCATTTCCAGCAAGTGCCAAAAATCATCATGTTCCCATCCCCACTTCTAATCAACCGTTCGGGTGGTGACACCACTGGAGAGCACTGATTGAATCCGCAGGATTTGCATGACAACACAGGAAGTTATTCTCTGTGATGGAGTCCATTAAAAAATATGTGCACCTAATCATCAAATTTTGCCTATGTCCAACAATCTCTTATAGGAAAAGGTAGTAACAAGAATTATGTACACAACTGCAAGTAGTTATAGCTACATAACCTATTGCTTTGCAACTGGAGACTATATAAGAAGTTGTATGTTATCCGAGGCCATGTAAGCACCAAAAGTTATAGATGTAAACCAGCCATTTATATGGTATTAACATACTAAACTCAGGAGTGCTCTTTGACATACTTATTATAAAAAAACTGATTTATCTGGTGTGCAAGTAACAAATCAATATAATGTAAGCACCAACTGTATGTATGACATGATATGGGAGGTGTTGGTTGGTAGCGGATGAACACGAGCCAGCAGTGTGTCCAGGTGGCCAAGAAGGACAGTAGCATTCTGGCCTGTATCAGGAACAGTGTGGTGAGCAGGACTAGGGCAGCGATCCTCCCCCTATACTCAGCACTGGTGAGGCTGCACCTCAAATACTGTGTCCAGTTTGGGGCTCCTCACTACAAGAAAGACATTGAGGTGCTGGAGCATGTCCAGAGAAGGGCAATGAAGCTGGTGAGGGGTCTGGAGCACAAGTCTTATGAGGAGCAGCTGAGGGAACTGGGGTTATTTAACCTGGAGAAAAGGAGGTTGAGAGGAGACCTTGTTGCTCTCTACAACTACCTGAAAGGAGGTTATATTGAGGTGGGGGTCAGTCTCTTCTTCCAGGTAATAAGCAATAGGACAAGAGGAAATGGCTTCAAGTTGCTCCAGGGTTGTCAAGCATTGGAACAGGCTGGCCAGGGAAGTGATTGAGTCACCATACCTGGAGTATTTAAAAGACCTGTAGATGTGGTGCTGGGGGACGTGGCTTAGTGGTAACTTGGCAGTGTCAGGTTAACAGTTGGACTTGATGGTCTTAGAGGTCTCTTCCAACCAAAATGATTCTATGATTCTAAGTAGTTTTTGAAATATGCTTACCACATTGTGATGTAAAAATTAGACAACAGTAGTTGATTTTGTGAATACAAAGTATTCTTTGGCCTACCAGTTTTTAAGTATATTTTCTTAAAAAGACCAGATAACTTGTTAACTGGTCTCATCTCTAGGGGAAAAAGCTCTTGCTTCATAAAACTTCTACCCATAATTTGACACCATTTAGCAATTTCTGCTTATTGAAGCTGAATTAATTCACAAAGTACGTGAATTACAGCACTTGTTACTTGACCAGCAAATGTGCCCACATGATCACTATTGAGGTCAGTGAAGGGACACTAACAGCACCTATAATTTATTAGTTTATACAGAAGAGTTTCCAGCTCAATTTCTTTAAGCTCTTGAGTGTAAGTACACACAAAACACAAGGAAACAAAGCAAAACAAAACAATCAAGGTAAGGTGCTCCTAACTTTTCAGAAGTAAAGAAACAGCTGGCTTTGAAAATAGAATTATTTTAGGGCAGACAATATTATTCAATACAGATGTCTTATTCCTTTTTGGATGCACAAATACCCATGACTATTTTGTGCACAGATCATGTGTTCAAGCACTTGGTTCTAAACTGTGAAGTTTTCTTGTCACCTACAAGTGGTTTATACTTCGTTTTACTTCCCTATTTAGTATAAACTCGACAGCAGTGCCTGAAGCCACTATTTCCCAATATGTAAACTGGTGATCCACTAGCATTTAGTCCTATTTTCCACTATGGTTCTGACAAGTACTAGATGGACCCCATATGTCCATTTTGTTTTGTGGATGTTGAGCACAAACCTGAACCACCAGCTATTACTACACTACAGAATTATAAATTCCTGATCTGTCTGAGCATACGAAAATCCCTCTCTGCTGATAAATCTACTCCTATCTTCTCAAGAAACGTCTGATTCTGAATCACAGTATCTATGGAAAGATCATATTTATGATGGAGGATGCTATCTTTTCTATCACAATGGGATATGGCAGATGACAACAGCATCTCTTTAGTGAATGCCACTTGAGCACAAATTCCCCTTTATTTCTACATATTTTATTTTTTTTCCTGCTAAAAACTTAGTGCAAGTGATCTAATACTGGATTTCGTTACTTTAAATATTGTTTAAATGCAATATAAACTAATTGTCTGAACCTAACATTCCCCACTACCACCACCATTTAGAAACCACAGTTTCTCTATAGCTTTATTTTTCTGAGTTGTAGATAACAGTTACATCAGTGAAAAACGCCATCATGAACTGAAAAGACTTCTGTTAGTTGATATAGATGATACTTCCGTCCATCATATATTGTCTCTACACGTATAGATCAGCACCTGCATGTATCAACATACCAGACTGAAAGGGGAATGAGGAAAGGAGAATGATGGATACAGGTATATTGCCAGCTAAGAGACAATGCCACAAGAAGGAGGAGCAGGATGCTGCCTTCCCAAGTGAGGGTTGAGGCAAGATCAATCTCCTCATAGTACTGAGGTCTTTCACACAAAGGAAAAAAATACCATCTGTACACATTCTGGGAAAATTCCAGACAAAACCTCCCTATAACATAGCAATGCTTAACACATACTTAGTTGAAACAACGGCTGTATCGTGTCCCTGAGGCAACAGGAAGTCAGTGAAGATAAAACAATTCTTTGTACACTGTATAGTTTTGCCGTGGGCCTGAGGATCCATCTGCCTAGAAGGTGTTTGAGAAATGAAAACTGTTATCTTGATTTTAATTTTTCTGAATGTTTTTGATCAAACAGCAACCCTTTATTCAACAAACACGGTTATCGCTCTGCAGCTCAGACTCACTACCTATTCTTTTTAGAAGAAACTTAAAACAAATATTTAAACCGAAGGAGATGCAAGTTTCTCCACTTACTGCAACCCCCCTGATTTCAGATTCAAATGCATCACTTTGGCACACCAGGCACAAACTACCCTTTCTTTAATGACCTCAGCAGCAAAAGCACAAGAAGCATGCTCGAATCTAGAGTGTTATAGCTCAACAGCAAGCAATGTGCCTTGGGCTGATACTGTCAGGAGAGGTCATGGACTGGGAAGAATATTCAAAGAAAAAAAAAAAAATTCAATTCTCTAGGCAAGTTCAAGAAGAGTGTAAGGGGCGTAACAGAAAACCTTTAAAGTCTCCTAGATCTATGCTTGTGTAGTGGAGTGAAAGGGCAGAAAGGTAGATTATTTGATACAGAAGGGGGGGAGTTTTAATTGGTTAAGAAGTACCAAAATACTCAGCATGAAAATTATTGACATCCGTGAACAAGGAGAAAAAAGCTAGCCAGGCGTCACTTAATTTTAAGACAGTTTCTCACACAGTGAAAGGCAAGCAAGCCACCGGCTAACAATAAAGCACAGTCATGAAAACAGGCATTACAGCAATGCCAGCAATTTGATGGGAACTCAAAGATGCCACAATCAGGCTCCACCATTTTGTGTCCTCCTATTGCTAAGTGTAGCAACACTGTGATTCTCACGTCCTTCAGAAACAGCTGTGCTATCGGACACTGAGGACAAATGAGCTTAAACTTTCATTTCCCTTCCCTCAGTGGAATTAAATTATGCTACACTAGAGTTTTTTGGCACTCTTTTCTGTCTAGTTGTTGGATGACTGAGGATCCCTGTATTTGGAACTGTTAACACTAACATGAACATCATTAATTTCAATCTTTTCCTGTATAGAATGCACTCCCAATCCTTGTGTTATGTGTCTTCATCTGGGTGTATTTCTGCCTCTATTTCAGATAGTTGGTGACAAAGAGGACATCTTAGAGCTACTGCGAAGACCTGGATGAGTATATTTTTTACAGATATATATATATACACGTGTGTGTGTGTGTGTATATATACGGGGGGAGGGGGATGTATAAAAATCTCATGCAAAATCTTTCTGAGACTTAAGAAAAAAAGTACCTGGGGAGCCTTTTCTGGTCTTGATGCAATTCCTGCTACACTACTTTATTTATATAAATAACAAACACCTACAGGGCAAAGGAAATTAAACTGTTTCCAGAGTTGACTGATCGGTCAGACACAAGGCTTCCCCTCCATGTTTGATTCATCTTTCAAGTATTGATTGTAACTTAAATCAATGCACTATATCAGGTTACCTGATGACTGTAGTCTCTACAACACACAGGCACAATGGAGTAAGTGAAAACCAAGGGAAAGTCTTAATACATTGCCACGTTATTTCTCAAAATTCTTTTTTACCTTCTTTATCCTTTTAACCCCAAACTGAGGTCTCTAATTTGCACACTCAGTTCAGAAGCACGCAGCTCACCCTGACTACTTAATAAACCTCAGCAAAGCCATATTGCTTTAGTGCTAAAAGATCTATACAGACTTCAAAGCCTGTTTTTCTGAGCTTGTTTAATGACAACAAGCCCACAGTAACAAGTGAGCCACTACAGCTAATCTGCAGTCCACCATCCTTCTTTAGACCGGTTTTCTCCTCAGTTTTAAATTTTAAAATCATCCCCACCACACTGGGCAAGGTGTAGGAAAGAAAAGAGTTTCACTTAAAATATTAGAGACAATTTGCCTTTAGTGCAGCACACCATTAGCAAGTTTTTAAGACCCAGACACATCCTCCTTTTAAGCAAAGTGAGACCTCCAGCAGCAGCAGCAGGAGATTATGATCCTCTTCATCTACATTCTGTGCCAGCCCTAAATATTATAATGTAAGGATTGCTCTGAATATTCCACTCATTTTTTTACCATTATCCTTCTCTCCCCTTTCAGGAAAGGCTTTCAGTGTGTTGATTATATTTCTGTGCTGAGTTTCTAGAAACATTTAATCTAAAGCGACAATTTGACTAAATACAGTAGCTGCCATTTTACATCGCCAGCAGGAGAGGTGAAAAAGTCAGTCTGCTGCTTCAATCTTTGTGAAATGGATAATATAGCTCAGAGAATAGACATATAACATTTTCTGTCCATTAGTCTCCTGCTTTCATTTTACAGTTTTATCTGTTATCTAAAAGCTACTTGTTTACCCAGTCATTCTTATCTTCCTTCTATGTGAAACTTCTTTGCAATAAATAAAATGCCTTGTGTTTGCCATGCCTCCAGATCATTTTGATTTCAAACACACTCAAGATTTCATTTTGATTGCCCTTCCAAAAAATGATATTTTATATTATGCCATAGCATCAAAATGGACCAATATAGGATACTATTTCTAGTTTGTTTTGTTTTTTTTTTTCCTGTTTGTTTGCTAAACAAAGCTAAATATATGGATCTTTTAAAAATTTTTCAGAGCATTTTCACTGAATTAAAATGAACCACTATTAATGGAGCTGCAGTGGGTGGTTCCAAAAGTAAATAGAAAGATGAACAAAAACTAAGTTGATACCAATAACTTCCTGTAAGAAAGAGAAACTATTGTACTGAATAATCTACTAGTAAGACAGGTCTTAGCAAGATTATTTTCACTGTTCATTGAACCTCATAAAATATTTAGATGATCTCAGAACTTCAGCTGACAAACACACTGATGGCAATAAGAGGAGTTTTAGTCTGATGCAATGATGTTAGAAGTAAGAATGAAGAAGTTCCTTTATCGATAGTGTTAGAAATTAGCTTCTTTGCATGAACCTAGGAATATAATTTAGCTTTTTCCATTCACATGCAAATGCACTATTCCAAGTGCACAAAAGATATCCCAAGGAAGAAATTAAAACATTATAGATTCTAATACTAGGGTTATTACATGCCAACTAAGTTTTGTGCTATGCTTTGTTTCAGGTTCTGTGTGATATGACAGCTGTTTCTATTCAGATGATATTTTAAAGGAAACATTTTCTGTAATTTCAGCTGACTCATTCAAACCAGCAATACTCCATTTTAAAATACCATTGAGAAAATGCAAAGCATTTCTTCACTGAAGACAGCATTTACTGTTCTAATCTAATGCAAATGTTAGTTAGAATCAACAAGCCTGCACAAATGCCAATATCACTTGTCCCCCTTAAGATGATTTCACACCTACCACAGCAACAGACACAATTTGCTGGAAAACCCATTAAAAAGCAGTTTAAAATGTATCACTGTGTATTATCTCTATGGTAAATAACACAGTAGGTCCCAGATGGCTGTTCTAAACAAAGAAAAAACACAAAAGCAATCCCAAAACAAAACAGGGTCTGTGATACAAATTCAAGTAGGTCTAATATTCCAATCCCTAACAGGGACACCGCCTTGACCTGAATAAAAGTTTCTTTCTAGAAAGGGACAGCCAACAGGTTGTCAAGTTAATGCATTATTTTCTTCTGAAGATAGAAACGTTAATTTAAGTAGTAAAACTATCCCATTTCACTAAGCAAAAGACAAATGTATGGACTGATAAAATTGAAGGATTATTTATGTGAAGATGAAGCACATGTGGAGGTCTCAGGGAAGGACTCAACACTGAGATCACTTTGCCTTGCCAGAAGGTGTTTAAGCCTCATCCCCAAACAGTGCCGACAGCCCTGTGTCTGTGAGAAACAAAAGGCAGCAAAGCTCGTTGACTGGGCAATACACAGAACAGTGTATGAAGCGCTGAGGGATTAGCCATATGGTAATAAGAAAATGGCAACCATTTAGGTGGTCATAGGAGGATCATTTGTTTTGTTGGTAGCGATCAAAAATAAAATGGAAAAAGCAGGAAGACTGAAGAAAGCACCTGGTGCTGCCAACTGGAACAGCTGATGCCATAAAACAGGTTGGTGATTATGCAGATGTAATCCTTCATAAATCTGTCCCAGCATATGGTGAACAGGAATATGAAGATGGCCAACATACCAAAGCATGGCGCCTATCAGAAGCTGCTGAAGGTATGTAAAAGCTATAAGTAGTATGACCAAACATGACTCTAAGACTGGTGAACACAAATGTGCCTTCAAGGTGAGGATGATGAAGGCCAAAACCATTGCTGCCATCCAGGTACTATCTTTGAGGGGAAAAAAAAAAAAAGAGGAAAGAAAAAAAAAAAAAGGCACGAAACCCAAACTGAGGATCTAAATCCATGTTAAGTCATGAGCCTGAGCACTGATGGGATTGTTTCCAGAGCCTTCACAGCAGGGTTAACTGTTCTTGATGCACTGGGAGTTTCTCACCATTTGGACCTGGTTGAGATCCGCAAGTCAGAGTTGTGCAAAGTAAATACTGACATATTGGAGCTCTGGAACCTGCATTTACCTAAGCTTCGGTACACCTCTCATCTCAGCACTCCCTGAGCCTTTGATTTTAACACGGCAACTCCTTCTTGCCCTTCCATCACTCCTGCCTCCTTATGAGAACACGACCCCAGCTGCTAACCCTCAGCCTGGCATTGTGTACTGCTCCCGTCTCTTTTTCAATGAAATCACACATAATTTATTCATCTTGAGGCTCAGAACAGGGACCACAGCAAGAATGGCAAACACAGCTGGGTCAGTAGCAGGGAAACTGAGTCATCAGCATACCTGGGAAGCCATGTTCTGGCTAGCCCCAGCGCTAGCTCTTGCTCCATTTAGCAGCACGGGCGCTGCATGTCACGCTGAAATACTGATCACATTAATTAAACCAGCACTTGCCATCACATCAATTGGTTACCAACCAGCACTTACGTGGCACTGAACTGAAGATACTCAGTTGGGAAATCTTGCCTGGATGAAGTTTTGACATTGTTGGCTTCTATACCATGCATAATTGTGTTTCCTGAAAGCATCAGGCTTTGTACTCTATCCTTTCTAGAACAAAAGGCAGTGTACCCAACAGGAAAAAAAAAAAAATTCTACTGTAAATTCAACTTGCATTTCCCCCAACTTTCTACATAGAGCAGATCATCATCAGTATGCACAGCAGATTGTGTCCTGCAGGACACAAAGACACTCCCAAGGCTGTGTCAAATCCATCAGTGGTTTTGCTAATTGATAAAAGAATGTTTGAGGCCAGAAGCCAGTTCAGGTTCGTGTCACATCCCCCTCCCAGACGGCACCGAAATATTATATTAATGCTGGAAGTAGCAACAACACGGTTCTCCTCAAAGACCTGTTGCCATCTGTTCCCAAACCACATCAGAAGGGGATGACAAGAGTCTTTAGCCCATCACCCTCCCGTGTGCTAAGTGGAGAGACAGGAGGCAGCAGAGACATTCACATGCTGTCAACAATTTCAGCAACAGATTAATTGAAACTGGCAGAAAGAAATGGGCTGATACAGACTGACTGGAGTGAAATTGGCCAATATTTGGCCAATTCAAGTATATGCAATTTTCACAGAATTTTTTGTAAAACTATTTCATTCAGCTTTAATTACTACCAAATAGGTAAGATGGATGGGGAAACAGAGGCAGAGAGATAAAGCTACACACACAACCCAGGCGTCATGGTTTAGTGCAGATCCTAAAGCAGAATTCAGAACTTCAGTTCTGTGTCTCTTGCTCCAAGCTGGGATATACAGATCCTTCCTCAAGTGAGCTCAGCAGCTTTAACACATTTCACGGGGAAACACAAATCCATCAAGAACCATCCTGCACTGAGAATGGAACCATTTTATTCTACATTTTCCTTATATTTGCTTCCAGCTCAGTTGAGGTTTTTTGTCATATTTTCAGCTCTTATTAGAATATAAAAGTTACAACTTGGCTCTAGTTTGAATTTATTTCTACTCTATTATAAATATTTGTCAGAAAAAAGATACAAAGTAGTAAGAGTGAAAAAATGTAGTATTAAAGTATAGGATAAATCATTATGTCAAAAAGCTTGCAAGAGGAATCGAGTATTAAATTACACTCGGCATCTGTTTGTCCTCTCTGACAACAGAGTTCCTTGACAGTCCCTCATTTATAACAGGCACAAATTAAAGCAAGAAACACAAAGGCAATTTCTTCAGGTGCAGAGGAAGAAAAGCTTATAACTTCAGATTACAGCTGGCCGAAAGCAGACACACTCACTAGACTTTCAGTCACAGGGCACTGGAAACTGATTAGCAGAGCCATTACTGCACCAAACAGTGCCTGCTAAATTGAAAGCAAAAGCCAAAATGTAAAATCTTTATCCCATCTTATTAAATGGCTATTAAATAATAGAAATGCACCAGTAAGTATTTCAGAATGACATTTACAAGCAATAAAGCACAGAAGACAAGGCAGACAATTTTCTCCCAAGTGTATTACTGTAACACAGACAGTTTTTAGGAAGGTGCCAAGGGGCAGCAGCAGGTCACTCCAGGGATTATGGCTTTGTACCATCTCTTACAGCTCTACTTTATGCGGTTACTCTTCATACACGTTGCCGCTCCAGACAAGAGCGATCCATGTCCAGGCACAGACAAGATCACAAATTTACAGCCAGCAAGGCAAAAGGTCACCAACCAGATTGTCTCTGTCATCACTAAACTGACTGTCCCCATCTCCGGCAGTGTCTGGAGGCAGAGTGGGCATGCCGGCGCTCCATCCTGCCCTCCCGCAGGATGCACAAAGTCTGGGGGATACTTAAGCTACCCGTAAGGAGAGACACCCTGGGTGAGCTGCTCTGGGAAGCCCATCCCAGTGCATCTCTGGCACCTTCTCCCACATGCAGCTATTTTGAGGTCAGCTCATAGCCCAGCTCACACAGCCCGTGCCAAGGACGCCTCCTCGAGGCAGCTGCCCACCCCACCACCAGAACCTCCCATGGGAGAGGAGAGGTGCACCAGCCCTGTTAGAAACGAGGACAGGCAGAGGATTGCAGATGAGGGCAAAAAATCCTTCTGCACCAAAAGCAGCCCAGAAGCAGAGACAATCAAGGCAGGAGAACAGCAGTTTCAGCAAAGTTTTCTTCCCAGCACCTGTGCTCTGTGCAGAGCGAACCCCAGCAGCAAAGCAGACCTCAGGAAGCCACTCGGCATTGTGTGTCTGAGAGGCACCGAGCGTGGTTTCACATCCATTTAACGCCAGGTGAATCAAACTTACTGAACACAGGGCAAATTCTCCCAGGTAGGAAAGACTCCTCTGAGCAATGAAACATAAACGCAGAAACTCTTCTAAACACCTCAGCCATACTCCTGGGGCGTTCCCCCTGCTGCCGTGGATGAACCCACAAGCAACGCATTTCTGTGCTCTGCAGAGCACCCGCTGAAGGGCTTTGTCATCAGGCCTGTAGTGAATGGCTCTTGTTAAAACAATGGGATATTTTCTTTTGTAACAGAACTGATAAAAAGAAATGCAAGAAACAATACAATACCAAAGCGAGAGAGGAAGCAAGCAGATGTGCCTCAGCACCACACGGGCTTCCTGGCCATTTGCAATTATTTTCGTTTACAGGATGTTTCCAGCTACAGCTGAGAGCAAAGAGAGCTCAAGGGTGTCATCACCTTGTAAGCTCAACCAAGGCCCTTTTTCCTTTGCCTCAGGTAGAAAGCTTCCCAGATATACGTGATTTCTCTGGAATTGCTCCCCCACTTGACACCTCTCAGAAGACTGTGTTTTCTAAGTGAGTAGTACAAGCGGTTTACTGGAGCACTCACAGAGGGCTGAACCACTTCTCGGTCCATTTGTCACAGACACCGTTTACCAGGCTGGCATCTCTCTATGCATTGTCTTTCACACAACTTTATCCAGTAAAATGCTAAAAAGCATTTCAGAATGGTAGGCTCACCACTCCGCAGGTCAACTTTCTGCAATAACACAATCCACGCTGTTTCTCATTTCATATCTGTTTTCCGACTTCTTCCCCCTTCCCTCCAGTGGAGCAGGAGGTGACACTGCTATGCCCACCCTCTAACCTAGCACACACAAGCACTACAGCAGACTATTACCTCCACAGCGACACCAGGACCAAATGTCAAACGCATTTCTTCGTCTGTAACTCTTCCCCCAGACACTGATCAGCCCCAGCCCTGCCCTGAAAAGCTGTAGGAATTCATAGTGAGAGACATGATCATACAAGACTGATGGGGAAATAGCCTGGACCACCTCAGACTGCTGGTGCTGGCCCTCCACAAAATAACACCTGGCCTCTGAGAAACAGCAGTATCTGACACTCAACAGACAGCAAACATGCACAGTTATAGTGCCATGATGCCTTTCTTGCGCAAGTTACTTCCAAGATACTTGGCTGATCTGTTCTCTTGACGGTTATGCAGCTCAGTTGCTTCATTTTCTTATTGGTTATTCAACAAGATGCTTCAACATGCGAGGGCAGAGCTTGAAGTCATGTGTATGCTCATGGCACATGGCTCATGAAACCATGGCTGGTGGTTTTAGCCCCATCAATTCTGCCTGCGCTGCTGAGAGCAGTATGACAAGCTGGATGCAACAGAGAGGGCTGTTGTTTAAACAATTTAGCAATTAACAAACCAAAAGACACTGTCAAATGTGTTCTGTATATAGATGTTTTCACAGATTATTGTTGCTGTCTTGTCTTGGAAGAAATCTGTCACAAGATGAGCATTATTTCCTTTTTCACTGTGGCATAGCCATGATTTGATATTTCTATGAGCAAGCAATGCAAATACTTCATAAAAGCCTTTAATAGTGTAATTCAGCTAACAGTGGCAACAGTAATCAGCAGCTTGCTTCAGACATTGAGCAATCTGACAGCTTTGTGTGATTGCATCTCAATATTTTGCTAAAAGCAGAGATTGCTGTAAATGGATGGATTAAAAAAAGAGAAAGTATGATGGAACAGGTGTGTACAGGGGACAATCACGGTCACTATAAATTATTCACACTGTGCAAGAGAAAACAAATGGGAAGGGTGAAGAAAAATGGGCATCTTCAAATTTTGTCCCTATTAAATAAATATCAATTGTATCCACTTCAAATGAATTATAAATTCTGCCACTGAGCAGATTTATGTATGCTTTGAGATGGTACTGAATAATCTCATTAACAAAAATAGCTCAAACGTGACAGATTTTTAAAAAAATCTGATTTAGGTGCCACTAACTATATTTTAGAAGTTCAGAGAATGGCATATATATGCTGGCTCTAACAGAGGTGGATATTTCAAAAATAAAGTCAACAAAGTCAAGAGTAGCATCATTTATTCATTCATGCTTTTAAAAGGTGAATTGCCCCAGCTGAGCGGTAAGTTGTTTCTCACTTAGTTATGCCTCCTCTGTATTTAGCAAGGCATAACCCTAAACTGTTTTCACAAAATATCTCCTGTGTTTTCCTAACCTAATGCTTCACCAGTTCTGTGACATCCCTTAACTGTAATTATATTTCCTCTGGAATTGCACCCTAAATAGAAATCGAACTATTCATGCTGCAAATTGAAATTCTTCAATGCGAAGCCATAGAAATAACTTGCATTAGCATTAACCTCCTCCCAAAATTTGATAAGATCACTCCTGTTTCTCAGAAAGATGATACTAATTGCTGCTATTTTATCAAGTCCAGGCAGACACATTCAAACCAACAAATAAGTGCTTGAATGATCCAGAAAAATTTCCCTTTAACCTTTAGCATATGTGGATGACCTCATGTGAAGGCCCACTAAGCGCATAGCCACAGTCAGAGCCTCTGTCTGTACAGGGGAGCCAGGGGAGTGACAGCAGGCAGCATTTCAGCCATTAAAATCAGGATTTGTGGCACTATGCACTTAACAACATAAAAACTCTTTGGGGATTGTACAGCAACAGAGGAAGAAGTGCCACAAGAGTGCCATCACAAGCTTTGTTAGACCAAGGTCCAAAGCAGCCACAGACTTCAGTGGTGCTAAGTCGTAACCCTGCTGCCTTGCTCCAGCCCTCTCCGAGCCCCCGGCATGGGCTCCCCAGCTGCTCATAGGGCAGCTCCCCAGGAAGGACCCAACCAGCACCTGCCCCGGCCTCTCCAGTAGCTTGGCCTTTATTAGATTAAAGGACACAGTTAATTACTGTTTCATCCCCACCGTTTATCTCTTCTCTTCTGTAGTCTGTACCCTCCCTTCCACTTCCCTGCTAGCTTGTGGCATTGTAAGCCACTCCTTGGGTTAGGCTCAGACCTTCCTCATCATCCCAGCCTTTGGGAGAGCCAAGTCAAGCTGACAAGACAAGGCTTGAAAGTACAGCTACAATAGACATCAGTCATAATAATTGGAGAAATACTATATTCCCTTGCTCATCTAGAAAATATTACTGTTGAATGTTAAGCAATTATATATTTTTTCCTAATCACTGATATCAGCAGCAGATCTCCCTGATCAAATGATCAACTTATTGCCATGGGTGTTAGCACAACAGGACACACACAGAGAGGACATTGTACCTCTGCACTTACATGCCCACCTGAATTTCCACTGAGAAAATCTGATCACCCCATCCCACTGCATCTCTAAGCCAAAGTACAGAGAATTCCCAATTCTTTCCTTGCCACACTTAACATTAGAGTTGATTATCTGCCATATGAAATCATCACTCAAAATCAAGAGGTCTGATTTCAGTAGTGCCAGATTTTAACACGCTGTGTGCAATATGCAGAGGAAAACTCCGCAGTAACAAAAACCAGCGTATATTCTAGAGGAACCAACCCTGCAAGGGAAAGAAACTAGGCTGCAGGAATAAGTACAAAGTTTTCACCTCTAACTTCTAGAATTTCATTATGGAAGACTTTGGAATATTTGCTTGGAGTAAATGCATTACTCCTACGAACTAGAAAGGCTGGAATTAAATTATTTCAACAGAAAAATTGTATTAACATTTGTTCTTGAAATGCAGCATTATAATAATACATTTTACACTGGGAACACTTCTACAAACTTTTTTTTTTTTTTTTAAATAATAATGCCAGTTCTCCTCCTGCTGAACAGACTATAAATATCGTCAGGAAATTAATTAGTAAGAGAGTCCAACTAATTAATTACTGCAGGCCTAGTTATACATTGTTATATTTGTTAAAGGGACATGGTCATGATAACATCCACTAATCAAATTCACTATATTCATCTGCAGGAACTGGTAGATTTACAACAGAACCAACTTCAACATAAAAAAAGAAAAGCCAAGGAGACACTGACATGGCCTTACATCAGGGACACCATTTACTGCCTAAGCCAGGAGCAGAGCTGTCCTTCCATGAAATGGCTGGAAATGCTTTTCCTGGTCAAGGAAGAAGACACAGTAACACCACAACTCCTTCCGAATAGCTCTCAACCACAGAGCTAGATAATTAGAGATTATTTACATACCAATATAGTCATACTAATTGCATACGTTCATGGTGTGCCTCTTAAAACTCAGTGACCCTTCTTCCAGCCCATCCCAGGCGTGGAGCAAGGACTTTCCTACTTTGCAAGGGACCCACTTGCAGGGTCAGCAGGGGAAGGTGGCTCCTGAACCTGCCCCAGCCAGGCAAGCGAGCGAGGCAGCCAGCAGCTATATCAGCTGAGGAAAGACAATTCATTTTGTGTTGCCTTGGGAGGGTTTTTTTGTTGTTGTTGTTTGAATTAACAAGCAGGGTCCTCAGGAAGAGCCAGAAAGTGATCTGAACACGCTGTTTAATCCTTCCTACCTGTTTCCATAGCAGTCTACACTAATCACGCCCAGCACCATCTGAAAACTGAAATACACGGCTGCCTAGCTGCCTTCATTATATTTATTAGCAGAAACAACCGCCTGCAAAAAGATAATATAGAAGGAGAAATCTTACATCTTAACATTACTGCAGATAACTCTAGGAAAGAGAAGTATACTGTACTCGTACAGATATTTTCAGGTTAGATTTGTGCTCTTTAATTAAGCAAAACATTAAGAACAAGACCAAAAGACAGTAGAAACAAATGTCTGTGGAAGTCAGCTTACGCTACCTATCCTGCCAGTTGTAAAGCTGAATTTTAATAGCTCACTCTGGTATTCTCTTTGCTCCAGTTTCAAAATCACATTACAGGCAAAGACAGTGTAAGGTTAGCATCTTCAAGAGTCCTTTGCAACTTGTTTTTCTAGAAACAGCATCTGTGAATCTGACTGTTATCTGAATCCTTGTGTTACTTTACATCAGCTGTGAAACTGCTTATGCTAACAGGGGATAACAGAACATTTCCCTGTGGATTTGTGAGCCTAAACTCCACATGCGCTCTATGGACACTTCGCACCTGGTCTCCTTTGTGAGCCGTTTCATATAAAGTCATGAGAGTAACAAGAGGATCCTTAAAAAAAAAAAAATCAATATAAATCCCGATGTAGCTAACACTGGGAAACTTCGCTCATTGAAATGTATTACTACTTTGGAAAGAGAAAAAATATCTGAAATATCCTTAACTGGGCTGAAATATTCACATACTCCAAGATGGGAGGTATGAAAAGAATAACTTTCACCTATAATTATGTTACTTGGCTTAAGATTTGAATGCAACCCCTGGGAAGTTAACATCTCTAATATAAAAGGAACTTACAAAAAGGGATCTGTGGGCAGCAACTCTACATACAAGCCAGTATCCACCACTGCAGTGCTATGATCCTGCAGCAGAACAAAGATTTGCCATCATGCAAATCTGGTGTCCTAAACCTCCTACGGGATGTTCTCCATCTCAGCAAGATAATACATACCATTAAGAAAAGATGCTTCAACTTGAAAAAGCTGAAAATAAACAGAGAACAGGGGAGCAATCCAAAGAGATTGGGTACGCACACTCAAAAAACCACCCAGATAACAACGGTCCTATGACTGGTGCTAAAATACATTGCAGGAGCCAGGGGAGTGAAGGGCGGGGGGAAGATGACCATCTTTCCAGAAGCTGCCTGGGTTAAGTCACTCCACAGCTACTAGCAACTGAGATGAAGCTTTAATGGGGGACAGATTGTTCCCACCTACTTATTAAGAACAGTTCTTGTCCTAAGTGGAGTGGACAAGCGCAGGTTGCTCTGAGGGCTGGAGAGCAGTCACAGTCCCCCAGCTCCTCTGGCCACCCCAGGGAGCTTAAGTCAGCAACCCAGTTTTTCAGACCTCTCCTTGCATCTTTCCCTGTCCCACTTCTGCTTCCAGCCCTTGGGCCAGGAAAGGAAAACATGGGTTTTCCTGCTTTCCTGAGAAGTGTTGAACCAGTCTGAAAAACTCTACAGAGTTTTTGCACCTTCCATCGACATGTCTGGGCTATTATACTCAGTTTGCAAGTGCACGAGCAAAATGCACGAGCAATGTATGGCAGAGACTGTAGGACAGCATAACTCAGATGTTAGCTAGCCTAGGGATGGTTGCACCAGCCATTTGGAGGATCCTGGGTTGCTAATACACTCTTATTAAAACCAAAACCTTAGCAACAAAACTCAGTGTCCAATTACTACCACAGCACAAACAAGTAATCAAAAATATAGCACACAAAGGACTGATCCTAAGACCCAGCGATCCTGAGGAGAACCCAGCGGGCCCCCAGACTCCCGTTCCTGACCTGCATCTGGTCCTCACCCGTCCCCTGCATATGTGGGACAGAAACCAGACAGACAAGCTAAAGAGCAGAAATCACCAGCAACAAAATTTGCCACCTCAATTCTCCAAGCAATATTTTTTAATACCAAAACAGCTTTCTGCCCTATAATCCTAACACACATTTCAGCCAGAGTAATGACAGCCATGTCAAGAATAAAAAGAGCCATTATTATTGATCATAAAAAGAGTAGTTTATAATTCAGCTATAGCACTTACTAGCCTCTTTTAATGGTCTATTATACCATCTCATTTTTTTCTTTTTTATTAAAGGACGTAATTTTCATTGCTTGTGGGTTTATGAAAGGATAAACAAGAATTGATTATTTAACATTTTTGAGAATCTCTTCATTGATAACAACATGGTCTTCCAAAGCAGCAGCCAAAAAGTTACAACCAGTAAATTCAGAAACTTTTATGTTTTTTCTTTGCCCAGCTTTCAAGCAGATATTATGACTTTTTTTCTTCTTTTGGTTAATTATTATTGCAGCCAATCCACTGCAGAAGGGGGTAGTATAGATTTTATCGAAAGTGCCATTAAACTATTTAACATATACTTATGACAACTAATAATTTAAATCTACTTGAAGGTTGGTCTTTTAATCTTTCACATAAGTTAATTCAGTTGTGACAATAACATATGTGGAAATATGTTGCCAGTGAACATTAACTACATTTTGTGTCTCTATTATTTTGCATTTTACCGGGTTGTCAAGAAACAGATTTACAATAGAATGCAAAATATGAACATTTCTGGTGTCCAAACATGTCTAGATGGTACAATAGCTGCCATTAGTAAGAAAATGTTCACAATTTACTTTTATAAGGCTCAGTTAGTAGCAACTAAGCCTATATATAAATGCATATGCATCAAAAGCCCATTTTAGTATTTTGTGTGAGAAACGCCATTTCTTTACTGACAATTCCTTGGTTTTAATGAGTCCTGTACTCCATAAAATGCACAATCTGAATTTCATGGGAAAATGCACTACAGGATATAAACGTATCAACCAGAACACATCATTGTAAATTTTTCTTAAATCAAATAGTACAACATTTCGGCTTCAGTCAGCAACAGCAAACAGGAGGGAGGATCACTAGAGCAGAGTACTTCGAACACTGCGTACTGTGTCCCCAATGCCTGGAGGCTGCCTGATCACCGCGGGTCCTCAGACAAGTCAGCTCATTGCTGGATGCACCACGTTTCTGTGTCACTGGGAAAATGTCACAGTTGGTTTGATTATACTTTTTTTTGGATTTGTGTTGGTACACAGTGTTTTCTGTGTCTGAACTCTTTGGCTTGTGCACTGCTTCATTCCCATGAATGGCTTCCAGTTTGACTAGAATCCTACTCTTTGAAATAATTTATATTAATGAGAAAATTAACCCATTACCAGTCCCTCAAACTACTATAACTACACATGACAACATAGAGAGAGACACCAGACGACTTCATTATTTCATTCACTACTTTTCACCTTCTAGAAACTCAAGGAAAGTTTTGACCAAGTCATAGGTAAGAATGTATTTTTAACAAGGATTCTATTTCTTTTGTCTGTATCACAAAATTGTAATGACAACAATGATATAGGTGCCTAAGAAAACAGAACTGGGATCAGAAACTCAGATCAGGACTGAGCCTCTGGTGCAATTAATACTATTCAATCTTATATTACTGCCACATAGAATAAAGTGTTTGTAAGGCAATAATTAGGTATTAGTATTTGTTTTCATGAAGCATCTGGGAATACTACCAACATTACATCCTCTTTGAAATACCTAATGAAAGGAAATATAACACAGCAGCAAGTCACTTTTTCTTTAGATTATTAAGTGTGCATCAAACATTTATTGGCTTTTGAGGCAAAATTAATGTCTACAGCGAAACACCAGCAGTCTGTTATTACAGGGTTCTACTGAAAGGAACAGAGCTAGATGTAAGGTTTATTCTCAAAATCTGAGACACATACTGTATTAAACTAAGATGCTTGCCTGGATTAGCACTGGATTTTACAATACAAAGCATAAAGATGATTTAAAATTTATCCTCAGTGACTGCATAAGCAGGTGATCAGGTAGAACACTGGTCCATGCTTCTTTCAGCAGGCCACGAAACCACAACAAAGAACTGAAAAGAAAGCTTGAGTATCGATTGCTGAACATGCAGATGAGATACTGATAAACACACTGCACAACTAGAAGAACAGTCCAATGGTGCTTAGAAAACCAATTTATAAACAACCTTTGCTGGCTCTTCATTACTTCATTCCACATAACAAATCCCTGCTGTGCATCCTAACACCTGTGTCCAGGATTCCTCAGAGAGCTCAGAAAAGCACAGAGTGAAATAAGTGTAGCAAGGACAGATCTACCCATACCAGTGAGAAAACATCTACGCATACAGGTTCAGATGTCCAAAATGAACAGGTATATTACTTAAAATATCTCTTTTGCCTACTTTTTTAAAGTCTTACAGGATTGCAACACTGTGAACTATTTTCTGAGTCAATTCTTTCCCAAATACTTTCTCAATGTAAGGAAATGAGCTCAAGACAGCAGGTGGGTACAAGGAGAACAGTTCAGGGCAATATGACCCATAAAGTACTCTGCAAGAGAAGAAATCAAAGCGTTTCACATAACACAGCACAGCAGTGTCTCTGAAGGACTGGTCTTCCCATGTGCTAAAAATCTCACTTCCCAAACCCTACAGGACAGAACACCACTAATAACTCTATGTCGATCCTTTAGCATTTTAAAGAGCTGCAGGAAAGGAAAAATAAATCCACCTCTCCTAAACACAATCTCAAAGAGAAAGAGAGGGAAAAGAAGGGCCACACCTCATGTCAAAACTCAACATGGTGAAACAATAAATTATCACATCTGGTGTCAAGTGTGCTGTGTAAGTGGATGAAAGATCCAGCACAGTGAGCTCTGACCAAGACCTGGCCGGTGGGTCAGATGGGGCACAGAGCAGCTGAGCAGGAGCTGGTCTGGAGGACCCAAGCTTTGCTTTATCTTCCAAGGAAACAGCCATGGCCATCCCCGATTCAGCGATGGAGGAAGAGGGGGAGCACATTATTGCTGCTGGAAGCAGCTAGCCCTGACACAGAAGAAATTGCAGGAAGGAAGAATAGAGCAGCAGCAAACCTCCCTGTGTGCAGCTTCAGTCAGAGGTTCCTGCTAATGGTAAGAGAGCTCTGCAAGTTTTCCCTTATCCCACTGAACTGGGTTATTTGAAAGATGCTCCTCTTTCATTATTTGCCCAGCAGAAAATAACTACATTTGCTCTAACAGAGCACAACAAAACATTAAAAAAAGTTACTAATCACTAGAAAAAAGTAGAAAAGTGCCCTTCAAAATTAGCTCTGCATAAACCAAAGGAAATTCTTGCTATGCATGAATGAGGCCCAGCTCTGGAGAAAAAAAAAAAAAAAAAAAAAAAAAAAAAATCTCTGTTCCCTAAACAAGTAAGGCCATTCCTTCTTTCTTAAGGAACTGGAATGTTTTTTCTTTGTTTTTCCCGAAACCCCCCTTCCCTGCAAATGAATGCCCATGATAACTATTTAAGAACAGCTCTGCAGTAAAATCTTGCTGCCACCCTTCAGTTTTTCATAACTTTGGAGTGCCGCTGCAGTGCACGCGGGTACCTCTCACAGTTATGGGTCCCTCTGGAAACAACCGTGCCAGGCAAATGAAGGAAAAAAGGACCAGGATTTATTACATGAACACACTGTCTGCTTCTCTTCACTGACCTCCTCTTCAGTACATGCTATTTTCCTCTGAAAGCTCTGGGCCCTGCAGCATACAAAGCCCCAAAATAACAGCACCAGCACCTACTATAAACAAATACAAATAGGATGGAGCAAGGTTGTCCCAAACCTGGTTTCTAGCCAGAATCCTGGTGTGCCTGGCTCTCTGATGCACCACCCAAGTGACACCAACTGCTGGGTGTGAGGGAGGGGGCTGTATCTCTCCCCACCAACCTCTGTGGCCTGTCAGCCTCTCAGCATCCCTCTGTCCTCCATGTCCCAGCAAGAGACACTCACAGAACAAGAAAGGGACATGAAGGAAGATGAAAAGGGACCTGTCCCACTTCAGTGGGATGGAGAGCTGCAGCTGGCAGGTTTTCTTCCACCTTCGCTCAAAGCCAAACAAAGCAATCATACATTGTCCATGCTTGCTTGATACGAGTACTTCTCAATGACAGTCATCTCCAGGAACCAATAGATAAGATGTCCCAAACTCCACCTGGATATTCTAAGCTAAACCACATACAGCAACCACAAACTCTGCCACATCTGCTTGCTGATAAAACAGCACTCTGTATAAAGTCTTTATCTTTCTGTTTAGAGATTTCACACATGGATTTGGTACAGACTCCCACATTTCTCATGGTTGGTTCACACTTAAAGACTGGAATTTAGCTTTCAATTATTCTGTGTACAAAATCCCCACACACTTTTGGGCTTACATCTGTTCCACAGCTTTCCTTGGTTGCAGGCTTGGGGAGAAATGAGACACAAAGAGCTCACAGCATTTTGTCCAGTGTGTTCTGTGTTTCCTTGCGACATCTCTTCAACTGCTGCGCACATTTTATTGTCAAAGGCAGATGGTCAAATTGGAGACATGAAAAAATCTCCCAACTGCAATTGCCCGAGAGTGTTCCTGAGCCACTGGGGACAACTGAAGTGAAATCTCAGATCAGACCAGGGAAACCTCTAAATTCACCCAACTGGAAACTGTTTACACAGAACTCTAAAAAAAAGGACCAGTAATGCTTCCCAGCTTTGTTCAAAGTCACAGTGATGCCCCCAGGCCTGTTTTATCCTCCAACTATTCTTTAATATGCTGAGAAGTTTTTCAATTGTTCCACTTTCTTCTTGCTCTCATTGGGCTTCAAGAGGAAAACTGAATTTGTTTCTCCTCACGATGTGCAGGACTTGGGAGGTGAAGGAAATCAGAGGACCAGATGTATTTCACCTCTTTTGCCTCCCTAACAGATGGGCAGCTATTCTTTTACTCATGAATCTCCTGTTTCAACCAGGAAATATGAGCCAAAGCCCTAAGGGAAATGGGCTCAAGGTTTTTTCATATTTTTTGGTGAGCTCAGGTGGAAGGGAAATAAACTGCTGCCCCTATGCATTCAACCTGATTGCATTCAGCCACACCATTTGGTGCAAGTGCACTGAAATAATTTCAAAAGTGGATGCTAAAATTAATCTTCTCTCACATTTCATCAACACAGGATCGCTCACTGCCTGGTACAAAGATGTGGGTCTCTCTGGGATGGATGCCCTTCTCACTAGAAGGCCCAACACAGTCTATGCCAACAGCTGCATTCTGCCACTTGCTTATGAGATATGGGGTTTGATCCATGTTTCTTCCCATTTCTCAGGCTTGGGTTGCAGGACACAGCAGAGGCCTTAATAAGCATTCAGAAAGAAACAGGACTCCTCTCCCCACAGCATCCGTTCCCCTTATCCCCCTTATTGGGACAAAGACAGAGATATCAAAGAGGAGTCCTGTTTCCTGCCTGCTATAGATGGGAAAAAAGAGAAGGGATAAACTCAGAAAGTCCTCTAGGCTGCAGGAACAGTCCTACCCACAAGTTCAGCTCTCCATCTGCTAGACTGGCTACAAGAACAGTCACAGAGGCAAAGAAATTCATTTACCACATTAAGCCCTAACCACATCTTTTACACTTACATTTTGACTGTATAAAGATGAAAGCAAGGATCCTTACACTGAGAAATTATAAAGAATAGCACTTCAATATTAAAAAAAGTTTTTCTCCAACCAGCACTACAAATTGCAGAAGGTCTGGAGCTGTTGTTCATGCAAGCGCACAGTTCCTACCATCAGTGCTGCTATTAGGCTGAAGGGAACAAACGTTACTCTGCTTTCAAAAAGATACAGGCCAAGGTCAAAGCTTATGTCATCACAAACGGAAAACATGAGAAGCCTACACATTGCTTTCAGCAAGAGTTCATTTCGCTGACATGCAGTTTTCTATTCATTTAGGACATTTCCGTCTAAGATTAAAAGCCAGAGGGTATACTCTGTGCTGACCTTTCTCCAACAATTAAAGAGAACACAAAATCTTCAGGCTTCAGAAGGAAAAAATTGATGCCAATTTAGTCTTAGATAACACAGCATCAATGAACCCAATCGATATTGCACACAAGACAGTCAGCAATTTAGGCATCTTGTTACATTTCTTTTTTGGGGGTATGCATACTAGCAAAGGGAAAAAATGCTCTAAGGATCAAAACATAGTAGACAAAAGCTGATAATTGACTACAATTGCAGCTCAGTATTTTATTTCTGAAAGGATACTACCAGAGCAATTTGCAGCATTCTCTGAGACTCATTTCCTCCACCAAGATCTCAAACAAGTGTTCTTCATTTTTGGTTAGCTATTAATTTTACTGGAAACTTACTTATCCTGAAGGATAGCAAAGCCAGCACAAAAGAAGTTTATTGAATATTTTCATCTAAATAAAAAGCATGGTTCTGTTTGGGAGCAGAGCTACGCGAGCTGCATTACATTATTCTCAAAGCCAAGTTCAACCGATGAGTTTTCCAAGACTGCAAAAAATAAAAGGGACAGAAATCGAAAGTACATTTAGACCCTATAAATCATTATAAATAAGGCAAATGCACATGATTACCCTGTATTAGAGGCATTTTACTTCATTACGTTTCAATTTCAGTAGATTTGGATTATTTTTTTTCCTCTCCAGAAACAGAAGCTGTGATTCATCATAATTTGTGAGACTATTCTGACTGTTGCTTTGTGGCTGCCTGACCCATCCATGTTCAGCTGGAGGGTCAGCTCTTTCCTAGAACTTGGCTCTTTTTCTCTTTTATGTAGCAGATCCCCAATGTCAAGAAAATTCAGAGTCAGACCACAGAGGGAGCATCTGAAACAACTCTCCCCTTGCATCTCTGAGTGACCTTTTGTTGGCAAAATTTGATGGCCAAATTCTCAAAAGCTGGTTTGTCTGTTCTGAAAATGCTGACCTCTAGCAAGTTTCTTCGGAACTAACCGAAAGTTATCGTACCAGGCCTTGAGCTACACTTTATTTTAAAATAAGACTTTTAAGCACAGAGGCCTTCCGCTGCCAGGCAGATATGAAAAACTCTTCTCAAAAAAAAATGGTAACAGCAGCTATAATGAATGCCTCAAAATGACCTGTTTAACAGGGAGGATGCAGCAGCAATCCTAGTTCCCAAAGCTGGAGATTGTCAGGATGAGATCTGGCAGAACACAGGCACTGCAAGTCAGGTACCCCAGTGTTAACCATTTAGACTCGTAGTTCCCAGGACTGAAACTCAAGCTTAGAGTCAAGCCTCTAGGCAAGGGCTAATACTACACAGTATTGTAAGTCTAAATGACTTCACACGCTCTGGATCCACAGAAGATGCTTTCCTGATAACAGACACCTATAAGTAGTTTTTGAAAGAAATGAAGTGTCTCACTCAAAATGTGGCCACCACTACAAAAGATATTCTCTGTCTCCAATATAAAGGCAAATACCTCTACCTGCCTGTATTGTACACATCCTAGACCAACACCTCATAGCATTCCAGCCCTCTCTGAGATAGGACGTTAATTAACTGGGCATACACCAACTGTTACACTAAGTTCCCTTTTCTGGCTCTTCTGATGCCTGCTCCCTCACTACTCGTCTTAAATAGAAACAAGCCGGTGTTGGGGAAGAGACTAATTCTTTTAAGATCTCCAGTGTACACACAGACAGCTGGATCTGGACACAAGTCACCCAGGTGACTAGTTGCATGTTGATGGCAAAGGACAGCCCAGACAGGACAAGAAGGAATGTTTTAACATCAGAGTAGCTATCTCATTCCCCCAGGAAATGAGAGGCTTCACCTCTGAGCTTTGGTAAAGTTAGGTGAATAACAAGGAAGTGCAATCCCCCAGAAATTAGATGTTGGCAAAACATAACAAATAGTGGCATAACTGGTGTATGCGTTTCCTGGTTGTGGACCTCTGATGTTTAATAAGAACTCTGGTTGCATTACGTACATGTGCAAGGAGAGTTCATTTTTCAAACAGTCACTGCCAAGGCATTAAATTAGGAAAAGTTACTAATTAAGAGACAGTGAGGTTGTCTAGTAGAATAAACTGATACTCTCTTTCTACAAAGGCAATAAACACAAACAAAAGCAAGGTTTCACTGAAGTGCAGACCATGGCATATTAAGGAGCTAATTAACACCAAGCAACACAAATTTATGACCTCCATTTGGAAAAAAAAAAAAAAACAAAACACCACACCACACAAAAAACCCACACCCAAACCCACACACATACACGAGAGAAATATTTATGATTGCCTACTTGAGAAACAATTGAGAATTGGATTGCTAACATCAGACTCCCTCCATGTGTTTCAAGTAAACATTGATTGCAAGTGTCAAAGAATCAAAATCTCATTAACAGGAATTTGCCCTGCATCGATCTGACCCTCTGTCCAGTCAGCAGAAGTGTTGGGCTGTGCTTCTGCAGTGGAGAAATACCATGAATGGATGGTTAAGCAAAAGAGCAAAACATATTAAGCAGAGAGACAGACACGTTTTTACCCTCAGGCAATCCAATTGATCTATGATTATTTCATTACTAAAAGTTTTATTATCCAAGCAGGTTTGGGGTTGGTTTTTTTTTTTTAAAGCTAGAAAGATGATTTATTAATCCCGTTATACAGTTCCCATCACAAACTGAAAAGATACTGAGCCTGAGTCGGCTCCCACTCAGACAAGTCCTTGGAGTTGCCCTGGTATAGAACTGAGGTGAATATAATCAGGCTCTCAACTTACAGCAGTCACATACTTTCTTCCAGTGAGAATACTGTATATGGTACTCATCAACAGGCAAGTAGTTCAGGGTTTTTAAAAGCACAGAGGCAGTCTTTAAAGACTTCAAAAATAAAGAGCATCTCATGCAAGTCCACATAATCACTGTATCACCTCATGCCAATGGAAGACGTCACTAAATTTTTTTCTAAAAAGAAACACGTTGAATAGCCAAAGAAAATTGCAGACTGCAGTTAAAAGGAAAGTTTCAATCCCCCAAAACACATGAATTAAATAATTCGCTGATATGAAAAAGAAATGAAGCATGGAGTTTCTTAACTCTCAGTTTAGGCACAGCACCAATACTGGCTTTGGCACCCACGTACCATGCCCTCCTCTGCCTTAGGAAGTAATCTCGCTTGTTTTCTACCCCCACCATGTTCCCCAGCCAATGGACTCAAGCCTCTCTAAGAAGCCCCATTTGCTTTTATTGAAAGGAGGCACCTGCACTAAAACTTGCTCCAAGTCTGCCTCTATTGCAGCCTCCCTGCGTGCCCCCAGGCACTGCCTTTTTCCCCCTGAAACACCACCCTCCCCAGCCCACCCCTTTTGGCGCACCTCACACTTTTCATCCCAGACCATCTCTCAAAAGCCTGCACAGCCACATTCCCTGCTAAGCTTTTCTTATCCATTCCTCTGCTCCAGAATATCTTTTCTTCTAGGTTATCTTCTCCGTCTTGTAAAACCGTCTATTACACAGCTTTTAGTGCACAGTGCATGCCTGAGCTGAAGCCATTCAGCTACTCAACTGGAATAGCACCCAGGTATCCCTACCCCAAGCTCCCTGACACTCATGAACTGGAATTGCTAGAGGCAAAACCATTATTCACTGGGTTATATGTGTCTATTTTTAAAGTACTTTCAGTAAGATTTTGCTGCTCCAGTTTCTAATGTGCCTCCCCCATCTCCTTTGAGAGACCATTTTATAGTCCTACATTTTCTAATTTTATCCCTTGTTCCATCCTGAATAATTATTTCCTTCTTGATGCTCATAGTTGTCTGATTATGTCAGTCTAAGACCCTTCATCGTCGCTTAGCTAAGTCAAACCACTCAGATTCTCCTTCCTTCCTGGTATGAACTGTATTCCCAAATGAGTTTGTTTCTTAGATTGTCACTCTCTAGGAATGAATCCCACTAAAAGATTTTAGTTGCAGGCTATAATAGTGTTGTTCACCAAAAAACATCCGACACTATCCCTAGCAATTAAAAATGAGACAGGTGAAAAGCTTGCTTTTTTGTCTTCAGAGCAAAGCAGGTGTGAGGTTAACATCGTGCAACACAAATTCATGACTTCCACAAAGATAAGGGACAAAAGTATTTGCACCCTCTCTACTTGCTGCTCTCTAGAATTCCTGCTCATGTTTGTTGTCAAACACCAATTGACTGCTGGTCTTTGTTGACCGTTTCCTTGGTTTGTCAGTGCCCCTGAAGTCAGAAAGCTTGTAAAACATTCAAATGTACGTTAGTATGCCAAAACTTTTACAGCAATAAATCAGAAAGCACACAGGGAGTGAAAGCTGCGCCCTCATCCCTGCAAACAGCAGCGGAGCCCTACCTTGCAGCAGACGCTACAATGACATAACCAGGAGTCCGGCAACTTGCACAGTAATTTGACAAATGAATTTATCACAGGCTTCTTATGCAATCACAGACAAGTCCAGAAGACTTGTTGCAACTGAGTTTTCTGGTTATAAATAAAAGATAATAGGACTTCCCTTTCTCACAAGGGTGTTGTGAGTATAACTATATTGATGATTACTACATGCTTAAGAAATATTGCAGTGGACCAATACAAAAACCTGAAAATAATGATACAATAAGGGGCAATGCATAACATATTCATTTTGAAAATGTGACCTTTTGTTGTCAATCCTGCTTAAGCTAGAAAGGGCAGATGTGGATTTTTCAATTTACAAGCCTGAAAATTGCAAATTGAAAAGAATTCACTTCTGCCCTCTATTGTGAGATAGCTAAAGTATGAGTGACAAGCAGACATGATCTAAATATAACAACTTTAATTTCTTTTGAAAGCCATTTGCAAAAATTCCCGTAAAAGACAAGTTCTCGATAGTGATATGAAGATGATGAGTAGACCTGTGTTTCCATCAAACACTTTCTTTGAATACGGTATTTTGTAACAAAGGAATCATTTAGTGATTTTGCAAGTCAATGAGCCAAAACAGAATAATTAATGTCAATGGTAGATGATGAACCCTTATAGCAGTAGTAGGAAACTAATTGTCATTAACACACAGTACCGCATTTAATGATTCTGGTTTAAAACAGCTCCCATAAAGAAACTGCATGATCACATGGAATTATTTGCATTCTCTACATGGCAAGAAACAAGTGGTGACAAGACCTTTGTTCCAATGTATTTGATTTGTGACAGAATTAATGCTGTGGAATTGATGGCCAGCTGTTCTGTTCCAAATACTGCTTTGTTTGATTTTAAGACTCACAAGCATTACTACTTTTCAGGTTATGATTTAACACAGCTATATCTGAGAGCCCAGGTTTAAATACGGTAGGAAATAGCAAATGGTCCTCCAGTAATATTTCGTCTTTTAACAACTAGGATTCTATAGAACAATGCATATTTGCTCATAAATAATGGGAAACATTGTCTCGCTTTGGACTCTACCCTAATTAGTGTGATCTAAACTTAGCTATAAATCACACTTCAGTGTATAAACTGAGCCTTACTCAAGGCTTAGAAACCATTGAAGCTAGAAGGTCCATTTACTCTGCCCACCATTCCCCACTCCATTGCCTATCCCACATTATGTCTTCAAAAACCAGCTCCTTTTTCAGTACTCCTACCAAATATTCAAGGTAGAGCACGAATGCACCTACAGACACACTATCTTACAATGAGATTCTACCTGCCTTTGGTCTGAATGGAGATAAAATGGAAACACCTTCCATGCTGCCAACTAGGTATGGAAATTCCTGTGGTTTTAGACAATGTTTGGTTGTCTGCATGTGGTAAGTCATTCTTTATTACAAGGCTGTACACAGCACTATGCAGAGATACCCAAGCAAGCTCTCAAAAGCCACATTAGATCCTAGAAGCCATATGACTATGTCATGTCAATACACAGTGTCGTCAGGTACCATAAGAAATACCAGTATGTTCTTTCCCGTACCATTGCTGGCACACGTGGGCATGTATTCAGTCAGGTGACCAAACCTACAGATCAGCCATTGTCGATGTACTGAATTCCACTCAGCAGACAAAGACCATATGGTGAAAAACACATAGTGACATAATGGCAAAAATCCAGCTTTGGTGCTTCTGACATCAGAGAAAACCAGCAAAGAGAGGACTTTGTTTCCAAAGCACAGGGAAAAGGAGTTTCCCACTCGTTCTTGGAAGGTGCAGGAGACACAATACATATTTGCTCAGTTACAGGCATCAGGCAGAGAGTAAGAGTTCACATGCACACTAAATGGTACATCACACTACATTTAATAATTGTTAAGTGCTGATGTCTCTAATGCGCATTTCTGAAAAAAAAAAAATAGCAGCTGTTTGACTGTAATTAAATGTAGGACTTTCAATAAACCGAAGAATGAGAAGTGCAAGGGCAGACAGAACAAATCTTCTGTAGGTCATTAGCAAGATCAAACACAAAACCTTCAGCATTTACACACCTGGGGTTTGCAGTAAAAAATAACAGATTGTAGCAAATGGCAGAATTATCGTTGTTAAGGTCAGTTCTTAGAAAAAGGACAACCTCACACAAAGCCAGAGCATTTCCCAGATAAATGCTACACAGACCAGATTAATATAGTTGCAGCAAGACAGATGGTCACTGGTCTTCCACCCACTTTCCACTCTTTGCACCCAGACTACCATGCAGGACAGGTAGGTTTCCCAACCTTTGCTGCAGGCAATTCCCAGGAGACCCCAAATGATACAAGACAGCAGACTACAGCTTGCACCCCCAGGCATCCCAGGGCTGTGCAAACTGGACACAAAGCTCATGTTTTGTTTCCTTCTCTCAGTCAAGCTACATGGGACCCAACAGTAGCTCACACAAGTCCACAGAGAACACAGATACTGAATTCATACAGTGCCACCCACCAGGACTTGGGTGCAGCCAAGCAGCTGCCCCTCACAGCAGCAGGTGAGCCAGGAGCCAAGGTGACACCAGGCCAGATAGGGCAGCAGCCTCCTCAGCAAGGGCACAGTCCCACAGTGCCAAGCAAGAAGAGCACAGTAGGCCCATGATGGCAACCACAGTGATCACCAGAGGTAGGTCAGCAGGTCAAGCCAAGAAGCCAGGAAGAAGAGGTCAGGAGCAGCAAGGTGTCTGGCAGGGCACAGGCATACCTATCGCACAGCTCAGGCGAGAGCCAAAGGCAAGGCGTTTGAGCTTACAAACACCTCCTGAACCAAAAAGTTCCAGATGAGATTTCTCCCAGCTCTTTTCCCCACAGCTCTTCTGGGCAGTCAGAGGTCAGAGCTGGCCTTGAGCAGTCAGACCCCTAGGCAAGGAGAAGACATGCAAAGCCTGCTGGTGTACTTAGGGCCCTGACAGCTCTCACCATTGCAAAAGGAATTTCTCAATCATTTTTATCCAAGTAGAACAGCCAGTCTGAATGCCTACCTTCAATTCTGCTGCAGTCTGACTCAGTAACCCCCCAGCCCCACAGACTACCTTACAGAGCTCCTTAGCATCCAGGGTGGCATTCAGCAGTCACCAAGGCCCATACTCCTTGAGGGTGTGAAAGAATTCCCACTTTCCTTTTATCAACCTCACAAAAGGGCAGGAGTCAGTAGTAATGGGGACGGAGCTCTGATGTCCAGGTAAGTGCTATGGAAGTGCTCATGGCAGCAGCACTCAAGGGAAACCTTGGGAACTCCTCTTCATCTGCTTCTAATTTTTTGGTCTCAGTGATCCCCCCACGCCTTTTCATCCTGCAAGTGTCTTGACACACCTACAGCCACAGCATTCTCATTTTAAATTCTTAATCTTTCCAAAGAACAAATACTCTCCTAATACATTCTTGTTGCATTCAACTCATTAATCTCCCGACTTGTCAAGGGCACTCAGAATTGAGCAATAGCACCAAAAACATCCATCCTTTTGGCATGAACCACCCCCTGGGATCAGCATAAACACCCACTCATAGCAAGAGGCCAAATCACTGTCCACAGAAAACTAACTTGTGCACTCACAACGCACCTTCTACTTCTAACCTTTCTCTCAGAATACAACAGGGAATTTGGCAAAAGAGATCTTTTGTATATTCTATGCATTTGGGGGAAAACTGGCCTATTTTCCTGTCTCTATTCATCTCCTTCTGTTCTTTGAAGTCCATAGAGGCAGTCAATCTTTCTTCAGTGGGAATTGTAGCAGTGTCTTATTTTTATGCTATCGATCATTGCAATGTCTATGTGGAACAGCTAACATAACATAATTCAGTCATGGAAAGTATGAAGACTTTCAGTCAGGGAAGTCTCTAAATGTTTTGAGATGAGCCTAGCCCCACAAAAGTAAAAAGGAAACAGTAAAGAAGGAAAACAGAGGAGGAAATACTAAGGAGTTTCAAAATATTTGTCCTAACTGCTTCCTAATGACCTTGCAAAAGGCCAGGAGAGGGGAAGCAATAAATAACATGCAGGAAAAGCCTTGCTAACAAAACTGGCTCTTTCTGAAGATACTTTCAACAGCAAACATGGGTAGTGGTCTGGAATTCAGGTGACAGAAGCTCTGCCATCACTACTGATCTCTCAGATGGTCTTGAGCAAGTCCCTTTATCTCAATTCCTCCTCCCTTCTTGCCTACTCTTTCATTTCAAAATGAAAGCTTTCAAAAAAAAAAAAAAAAAAGCAGCTTTGGGACCAAAGACTCGTTGACTCCTGTTTGTGTACTGCAGACTCAGTGGTAACCCCAACAAGTGACCAGGATGTATTTACTTAAAACATATGATAGTAGAGGAAACGAAAATTGAAGCCATTATGACCACCAACATCTCTGTTCAGCTATAAAAGGAATACCCGTTATTCCTCATTTCCCACTGTCTCCATGAAGAGCTCAAGAGAGCAGCTGCCTGCCGAAGGGCAGGCCACCTCTTCCTTTCCTCACCGAAGTCAATTACTCACCTCCCTTGTGTGAGATGTCACCTCAGTAATGCTTCAGGAAGCATTGGCCGTCCCTGGCATGAATGTGCTGCACAGGCAGAGGTGCTGCTAATGCAAAATTGAGAGCAGTGTCTACACTGCTGTCACTGCTGTGGTGACAGCACCACATAGACACCACCTACGGCACCTCTGCTTGTAGGTGCACATCCAGCCTAGGAAAGCAGCCACAACACCACAAGAGATGGTGTAGCTTTAGTTTAAGACTACCATCTATACATTTGTTGTCAATAAAGGGGAAAAAAAAAAGAAAAAAGACTGTAAAAACATAAGGATTTAGGGCCTGTTTGAGGATTTTTTTTTTTTTTTAATTCTTTTTTTCCCACTTCCAGGGTTCAAGAATAGCTCAAGAAGTATTCTTTAAAATTGTTTCAAGACTGATTAAACTGACAAGAGACTTCAAGTAAAGGAAATCCTTCTAAACTCTTGGAGTTTATCAAAGTCTGTCTACATTGCATTTAAAATCAATAATCCCACATGATCTACATCATAAGTGCCTACCTCCTCTCTCACAGCAACAAAATCAGATGTGGGAGGATGCTGTCTAGATCTTTCTAGCATAAGCGATAATAGCAGAACCATTAGGCAACTCCAACTAATCTCTGAGAAAGCTGGAATTCAAACTATTCAGACAAATCTACCAGAGCTCTAGTCGTACCACAGTTGAGCCCCATGTTGGGCGCCAATAAATCTGTCATGATTTTGACCGGATTGACCAATCAGAACGACAGATGGCCCCTCCCTCCCCCCGTAAGGAAAAGAGAGGAGAGGAAGAGATAAAAGAGATTTATGAGTTTAGAAAAAACTACTTTAATGGAAATATTAATAAATAATGAAATAAAAAATAATAAGAAGAAAAAAAAAGGAAAAAAAAGTATACAGTATATACAAAACTGTATCAAGCTCCCAGGATGATGATCACGTCACCAGCGGGCACAGGGGAAAGTCCCAGGCTGGACTCAGTGATGGACAGGAGCTGGATTCCAGATCTGGAGTCAGGAATGCTCAAATTGGGATCAAAGGCAGACAAACAGACAGGGTCCTCCTTGGACATCAGCCATTGAAGGAAGAGAGTTGACCCTTTGTTCCCTCAGCTTTTATACTGAGCATGATGCAGATGGGATGGAATACCCTGTTGGTCAGTTTTGGGTCACCTGTCCTGTCTGTTCCTCCCTACTGGTGTGACCCCTCTATGCTTTTCTGCTTCCGACCCTCCAACGGGGCAAATAACAAATTTACCTGACCTTGGTTGTTATAGCAATAAGTATAAGTAAGGGCCTCTCTGCATACCATTCCTTGGTATTATCAGGTCTTATCACTATGAAAGTGAACAGTTTCTGAACAATATGCTGTTAATTTTCAGAGTTTAGTTAGTTAGAAGAGGCCCAGCTAAAAAGGTAAAATTACTGAACAGAAAATTAGTTCTGTTTTACCTCAAACCAGGACAAGCATATACTGCAAACCGAGTATGTACTATAACTATTAACAAGTAATAGTGAATAGCCACCACCACCAGTACTGGCAGAACTCGGTGTTCCACTTAAGGCCAAGTTAACCAAGAAGAGCCTATATACTTCTAACCACGCCTATAGAGCCATTCTTCTGCTTTCTTGTGCTCTTGAAAATTTGCTATCTTCCCCGTAACTTTTGACAAAAAGAGGCATTTGAGAATCTCACATTCAAGTTCAGCCCTGGATGATACAAGGTGAACCTTGAGGCTTCTTTGTCAGAAGATCACTACTGCTTCAAGCAGGGTAAACATCTCCAGATGGGTGACCTCTGCTTACTCAAGATGTGAAACTTCTCTTGCTCTTTTTCCTTAAGTGATCCCACTGAATTACATAGCGTTATATGAAAAAGTTGCTGCAATTGACCCTTAGGACACAGGTAGGACAATACAAAATTTAAGTTTCGCTATTATTACTGCTTAGTCTTAGATAAATTCTATATCACTTTAGGGTGTATTATCAGCCCCAACAATAATTTGCCCCAACAAGGTGAATTGAACTCTCTTAACTGAGTGCCTCAGTTCATGTATCAACACTAAAATCTTTGAGACAAAGTCCCACTACATAAATACTGGATATCCAGGAATACACACCACAGCAATGCCTCCCACAGGTCCTTAGCTCAATACCAGTGGGAATGAAAAAACAGTTTCTCACGTCCTAATGAAACCATTCCTAGACACCCATTCCTGCACCAGGCATGGAGACAACTCTTTGCTTGAATTCCTGCTATTTCTCCAACTGGCCAGCTCCTTAAGTCCCAACTCTCCTTCCTACAGACTTTGGAAGCTGACTTGTCTGTCTCATTGTTCCTTTCTTTGACAAATAAATGCTTTTAGAATGACCTCTTTGTTCAACACATTTAGTAGAAAAATGCAACTAATGGAAAAAGTTCTGCTGATTTCCATGACGCTATCACTTCTCTCATAATAAAAGCCTGTGTGATACAAAAATACCTATATTTTCCATTTCTTACTACAGTAGTAAGGAAAAGAAAATGTTCTTTAAATGTAAAATGATATAAAAGTGATCCAAAGGTAAAAGTTTTTGTAGGGTTTTTACCTCTTCTTTGACTGACTTGCTTCTGGTAGCTTCTGATCAGAGCTTTTACAAGTTTTCATGAAAGCAAGAATAAAGATGAATGCTAAGAAAGTCCCATCAGCTGAAATTTGCACTCACACGTAGGTGTATTCAATTTCCAACTTCAGAAATCAATGATAACAGATACTAAAATTTACCTGATCAGGAAAATATGATTAAACACTATCATGTCCTAAAATATTTTTCAAGTAAACCAATTGCATGTTGGGATTAATTCAGGATTAAGAGAGCAAGTTAAGTGGCTACATAGAGCCAGACGTTAGATCAAAGGTAACGATGCTCGCTCTCCAAAAGCATTTGAGAATATATTTGTGTTGTTACCAACAAGAAGACCTACTATCTATTTGTCATTAATTTCACCGAGTCATAAAAGAAATTATTGTATTAACTGTAACACATATTATTTAGTAGGAGCCCTTGTGCATTTCTCTCACAATAACTCATGCTTAAATTTATGGGAGGCATAAAATTCCTGTGGTAGAGTGCCTGTAGGAGAACTAATGTATCTTGTATGACAGTTATTGACAGCAAAGAGAACTCCTAACTTGCAATATGTCCTAGTTAATTGGTACCTTTGGTCTCAAAGAAGACACATTAAATAAATGGTTTTTAATCATTTCTCTTTGTTTGAAGTACACAGTGATATTTACAGTGACCTCATCTGGACTTTATCATCAGCTTTTTATAACGGATTCCTTCAATCCCCACTTGGCAGATTAGATTGGATTTTGAGAACAGATTAACTCGCACAGGACCATCTTCAAGCTTCAAGAGAATGGGGTTATTCCAAAATCAAATTTCAGCAGGTACTGAGTGTGGGTTGAAGGTGGCCTCTATTCTACATCTGCATACAGGAACATGAAGCTGTAGCAAGAATAAATAATTTGGCAATAAGAATATTGCCTTAGCAAAGGAACTTGTAAGAACAAACACCAGGAAAAACTGAAGAAAAGACACTCCAAGCCTTAAAAGAGGATGTGGACTCTAGACCTTTCCTCATCTTCTTCAACACAAGAAAGAAGTGATAGTGTGAAATAAAGAAGCCCTACATCGTAAGCTCAAATCCCATCCTGGACAAGGAACAGACAGGGCAAGGACTTGTAGCCTCCTTCCCCCCAGGTAGCTCCTTGAGGACTGGCGTGTTCTTCCCTTGCTGTGGGGCACAGGTCTCCCATGCCTCAGGGGAGAGCAGGCAGATGACATCTCACATGGAAAATTTTAAAACTGGCAGATGACATCTCACACAGAAAGTTTTAAAACTGGCTACAGAAGATGAAAGAGATGTTGACCTAATAAAGCCTCTCCCTCTGAGCTGGGTCTCACAGGGACTCAGGTGGATGTTAGAGACCACACAGTGTATCTGAAAAAGGACAAAATTTAAAATAACATATCCTGGTATTTCTGCCAAAGACCAGAAAAGTAAACTGTTCTGAGTACAGAAAGAGCTCTTACATATTAAGGAAACATACTATTATATCACTGTAATATACATTACCGTACACTGCTTGCTAAGGAAGAGCAAACAATATTTGATTTGGCATAAAATTGGGACAGTGGAGATACAAAACTTGAACCTGCAGAAAGCCCATCTCTCAGTTAAACCACCAAAAGACTTTGAATATGTCTGAAGTGACAAAGCCACTATAAGTTGATGCTGTAAACCGCACAACTGTGGTGCCTCTCAAAAGGTTACAAATAGTTGCCACTTCAGAGAAGTTGGATTTATTGTGCTACAAACCATACTATATTAAAAGGTTATATAATACATTGGTACCCAATGTTTGCAATTAAACAGTTAACTCTTGCAGACTTTGGGTTAATCTTTAACTAAACTGAAAGCAGTAATATGCCCAGGCCACCTCTGTTCATAAACTGGTAGCCACATGTTATTCTTACCTGTCACTTCATGACAGTCACACCTGAGCCACTTTTTCCCTTCTGTACCATGTGTTAGAACTCTTCCTTTCTTTTAACTCGTGAAGACTCCACAAACAGGTTGTAATTTTCAAGAGCTCCCTCATTACATGTGTAACTGTTTGATAGTCTTTTGTGCAAATTAAAAGGAAAAAAAAAAACCTTTTCAAAAGGACCAAGTCACTTCTCATGGGAATACCTCAGAAATCTATGCAAACATCCATGGTGCTTTTGTCTTCTACGTTTTGTTCTTGTGAATAAGAATTAGCTCAACCAGATGTTTGCGAATAAGCGATTAAAATGGCATGCAATATCAGCAAATCAAATCAGCAGGTTTTATTCACAAGAACATTTGCAAATACTTTATTCACTCAACTCCAATCTGAGCTTCTTTGGCTCTACTTCTTTCTTCAAGCAGCCTCTCCTCCTCTTGATAGCTTTTAACAGATTTGTTGAAGTTTCATTCCTGCTGCACATCTCTGTTAGTATTAAATCTGGTTTTGTGTTAATTGCACATTTAACATACCAGCCCAGTAACAGCTAGGAGAAGTTAGACTTGGGGTTTTTTTCCCTTTTTCTACCTACCTTTACTGTGAGGCACTACCAAGGAGAAGAGAGGATTCACATCTTGAAAACAGCAAAGAAAAAACAGCATGCAAATATGAAATCAGTAAGAATTTCCAATAAAATTCCTTTACACTTTAAGATTCAAGTCTGCATTAAGCACTCCTGACCTTCTGTAGCAGGAGACTGAAAGTTCTGTCACCCAGTTTTAATTCTTCTTTTCCCCCAGTATATTTTTTTCAACCAAGCCTAACTTCAAGAAATGGGAGGAACACAACATTGTAAAAAATCATTAGCTAAGAAAAAACAGCAATGCCTTCATCTCTGTATGAATCATCTAACAGAAGAAAACCAAGGACACTGATTAGGCTTTTTGTGATGGGAAGCAAGATGAATGTTCTGCAGGTTACAGCTAATGAGGATACGATTTCACAATAGGCCTATTCTTTCCTGAGCACCTGAGTAATATAGGTCAGATGCTCAATTCAGGGGGAAGGGGTGCCAACTTTCTGGCATAATAATTCAATGGAACGCCACAGGACAGTGACTGTGTAATGCTGCAGTGCAGTATAGACAGTGTCCCCAAATTCACTTTCTTATTTGTGCCACGAACGGCTCTCATTTCTGTCCCTGAGGAGAAATGACTCACCAGCTGCTTAGCTCCCTGAAGAGAAGTTTGTGCTCTGCTCTCCCCACCCTCTGTTACTACTTTGCTTTCTTTAGGCTTTAACTGTTGTCCAATCTAAGCCTCCAGGACTAACATAAGGCAGTAGTTTTTTGTTACTCTGGCTTTTTACATCCCTACTGCTCAAGGGGTTTTTCCTTTGTTTCTAAGAAAACTACAATAAACTTATCTTTTCCAAGCCACAGCAGAAGAGAAGGCAAAACAGAAATAGCACTTTTTTAAGACTAGTGGGGTTTAGGGTACAAGGTGCGATGCAGCATTTTGGGGAGAAGAAGAAAAGGGAAGGATGGCTGAAGCAAGCTGACAGCCTGCTATGTTATATCAGCAATTTCTGCAAGAGCGTACTCCAAAGAAGAGTAGAAGGATAAGACAACACAGGAAAGAGTGAGAGAAAAATCTCAGATTGTTTTTTGCTACTACAGACCCCCAAGGCGTTGATGGAGTATTTTTAACCAGAATCCTGCTTGCAGCCTATTTGCAGTAACAGGGCATTGTTAGACCACAGGAGCAGCTCTTAATGAATTAGATGCTTCCAAGGTGCTGTATTTCAAGTGACATAACATGTCAAGGTCTCCTGAGTACTGTTTATTCTTTAAAAGGCAAATTTATAAAGATTTTGTTCGCAGTTTAAGGTTCAGAAACACTGGAAACTAATGATTTGTAACCAAAATGAAATCCATGTCTCCTATTGATTTTGTTTTAGTTACTTGGAAACAATATTGATTCCCAAGAGATGCATCTAAACACCAAGTCTGAGACCTAAAGAATTTCCATACCATTGATTAATAGACACTATCTATCACTTTCACTTTTAATGAGACATCTTCCCTTCCATGAGCTACTGTATTCTATTGAAAGGTCAAATGTGAATTCTGTACAAGAGAGAAACATCGGCGCACACACCCAGCCTCAACTCCAGAACAGCTGATTTCTTTGCTGCTTTAATTAAATCATGAACAATTGTTTTCCTTCCTCTTCTCCAAAAGTTATCTTATTAGTGTGCTTTGTTCTTTTAATAGTCAGCTCTGTTGATGTTTAACCTATGCTTTGGTTGGATGTTCTTTAAAATTAAGACTACTTTTGCCCTGTGGTTTTATAGGACACAATAGAAACCTGATTCATGACCAGGTCAGTGCATTACAAATAATAATGATCCTCATTAAAGAAATCCCCATTACTCTTTGAGGCATCTTTCCTCTGGGCCAAATGCCATTATCTGTGCAATGCTCTTAAACAAAACCAGCAAAACTAGAAGTGACAGTCAATACAAAGCCATTCATAAAGAAAGCTGATTTGCAACAATATTCACGAACCCATTGGGAAATACATATCACTAGGAATTCAGTAAGTGATACAAGTGCTTATTATACATTCAGCTTGGTAAACGATGAGAAAATTTCCTCCCGGCCTCGGAGAGAATAGCTTTAAATAAATCCTTATGGATTAACGATACTTCTAGTAGTACTTGGCAGCACACAGACAGAATACACAAGTTATCACAATAGGAAAGTTAAAAAAATAAGGAATTTGCATCCACAGAAGTTTGAGGTGACAGAGTGGCAGGGCATCATCAGCCAGTTGCAAACCCACAGATGGGAGCAGCAGAGCCCTAATCCAAAACCACTGAAAGGAGAACCAGGTTGAAATAATAATTCAGGTCGAAATGGCCCTTGGGAGGTGGTCTCTACCCCAAGCATCTGCCGCCTCTTGCCCTTCCATGGAGCGCCTCCAGGGAGAGCCTGTCTCAACCCCCCCTATGCCATCCTTTTGGGTGGCTGAATTCAGATCTTCCCCCCAACTCCAGTCCCGTGGGCTGCCAATGCCTCTCGGCAGACGCTCACTCTACCCTGTGCCCAGCCGATGGCCATCCCCAGAGCACCCCCCAAAAAAGCAATGACATCAGGAAACACCAGTTCTGCTGCACAGCAGGGCACTTGGGCATCTGCTTCATTCTATATACATAAATGCTGCGGTTTAGGACAGCAGGACAATTTGATGCTTTGGAGCTAAGCAAATCATGACTGGAATTGGGTGATCTAATGACTGGCACTTACCGATTCAGGGGATTCATCACCACCCCAACAATTAATAAGAGAAGCTGGTTTTATTTAAAACACACATTTTTCTTTATAAATAGAAATTTCAATATATTATGAAAATATTCATCAATGCCTAATGTTACTGGGCTTCTAGTGAAGCATAGTAAATTAACAAATTAAATGGTACTATTCAAGCGCCATATGCTATTGACAAATTTTATGAAAAAAATGAGGAAAGGGGGAGTCACTGTCTAAGCATTGACCTGGAACCTGGTATATAATAAACCCAACCTTGACATTTTAGCTCTGGTTCCAAGAATATATTCTCCTTACCTTCTCCTCCATCCCCCCAGTCTAGTCCAGATTAATATGTAATTCTTTCAAAGTAAAATAACAGCTAGGATTTGCACATTCATTAATTTCTTTCCTTTCTGTAATCTATTAATAAAAATTAACTTTAAGAATGCAAAAGCTACAGAAAGATATTTTGACCAGAAATCATCAGTTCAATACACCAAGTGCTGATAATACTGTCCTTAATAAATCAGCATTTGATGGCACATTAAAGGAAAATGGGAAATATATTTTGAGCACATTTTGCTTTATTATTCAGTACATTTAATGTTAATTTATTTTAAAATATCAGTTTTCTGCATAAATTTAACTCCGGTTCCTATTCAAAAGGCAGATCAAACCTTAGTCAAAATGGACCTAGCAAATAAGTTATTCAGGCCTGTTTAGCAAAACCAACTTAAAATTAAGGAACCAACCCAATGCATGTCAGAGCTATGCATCTGTTCATGTGATATAGTAGATACATCGTTAAACTCTAAAACTAAATGCTAAATTTTAGATAATGACTTGACTTCATCGAAAGCCTATATTCTAGTAGTTACTAGTTAATCAGAACAAACCTCCCTTCAGAACAATGATCTTTAAAAGTATAAATAGGAACCAAAAATAACACTGATGGCAATACAAGCAAAGTTTTTGATCACTGTCTTAGATCATCCATTTCCACTGATGCTTTCTAGACCTACCTGACAAGCACTGAAATGCACCAGTATAACCTCCCCAAACCCGCACCCCCTTCCCCGCTGGCTGTGATGAGTTCTGGATTAGGCCCTACCTACAATAATGTCCCAAGGGAGCAGCAAGGGAATATTATCCCTTGGGCAGGCATGAGGCAGAGGTGGAAGAGCTTTGTCAGCACCAAATCCCCACACACACAGAGCCCATCTCCTCTCCCAGCAAAGCCACCACTCATGCTCTCAGGCTGTATGAAGTCTGAGCCTTCACAAAACACAACGCAGAACTGCAACGAGCTTTTTTGCCTTCTCATACTCCAGACGCAACAGCAGAATCAGCCAAAGTAGTGCCACACATCACCTATAATAAATGCATCTGTAGTAAACGGCAACCAACAGTAATTCTCTCAATCTACCCACTAGTATTTAGGGACTAGAGGATGAAATGCTGACCATATATATAGCACATTGCACAGGATCCGTTTTATTGCTGAAATATTTGGCACTTACTTATCATGTCATAAATCAGCACTGAGAGAATAAGCACATACGTTTTCCAAACAGTACATTAAATCGTCACCAAGAAAATAAGAAGCGTGGTAATGACATGAGCAATTGTACTCTGCCTGGAAGACAGAGAATATAAGCAGTTTCTTTAATTGTATTTTGGCAGTTCCATTCACACCGATATAATCAGGTTGCATCAGCAATTCTATCATGATCACCCTTTAGAGATTTACAACCCACCTCAAGAATGGCTTCCCAGCGCCAAAACTTTTGGGGTCCGTATTCTCAATGTGCAAACAGGCAGGTTGAACATGAATGTGCAAAAACCCAGGTTCTCCCCTCGCAAAAATATGATCAGAGTTTTGGTTTTGGTTTGTTTTTTTTTTCTGTGCAGTTCTTTTACAGCACTACAAATGCAGGGGAATAGCTGGAAAGAGAAAATCATTAACTGGAACAGCAGCAGCTAATCCGTCTGCAAATGCCCGCTCCCTCCCGCAGCCACAGGGAAGCGGGGCTCCACCGCGCCAGCTGAGGCCCAATTAAGAGCTCCTGGTCCCAGGTGTTTGTAGGTGAGCACTTTACTAACAGCAACCCAGAGAAATCCAATTACTCCCAAACTCTTAGGACGGGAATGATCACAAATATTTTTAGAATGGTTATTATGGTTTTAGGGTAACTGTTAATCTAAATAAGTCCCACAGATCAAAACAAATGGTTTACCAGGCACTAGTGTTAAAAAATAAACGCTGTAATGAAATTGCCCTTCAAAGCAGTTTACCTTTAAAAGCTCATTCTTAAAGTTCTTCCTCCTGAACGTATACCTGAGGGTTTCTACTACCACCTTTACAGTCTCGAGGTCTAGATCCACCAAGATACAGGATCAGATCCAAAAAGCAAGTTACAAGGTACTCACAGAAGTCAACTGGATAAATACCAGCTACAAAAAAAATGAAGTTTCCCTGTTATGTACAGAGATGTTAGATAAGTCGTCCTTAAAGAACAAAATGCTAATGTCAGACTCCATGACAGATGAAGTGACTGAGATTAGCCAAACAAAAATAATCATGTGCTACTGGAAAGGTAATTAAAGCTGAAGTTCCATCTCTGTATTGCAGAAACCTGCAATTAAGGAAACCACCTGCATTTCAGGCACACTTATTTGGATGAAAAACTGAGTAAACAAGGTAATGTATAAAGAAATCATATGTTCTGGCATACTGTTTCAAGGTTCAAATATTCAAAATCTATCCTTTCAAAGCACATATTTTAGGAGCAAAAATGTATAGGAAAGAAAACCTGTTTCAAAGTAGCAACTACCCGGTTTTAGATAAAGGATGCTTTCAAAAGTGCTGAAAATATCAATTATCCTTAAAATCAAAGATCCTTAAATATTAAAGATCCTTAATTTTCCCACAAATCCAAAAATTCAAACAAAACTGGTAAACTATGTGCATTGCTGTTGTGACAGTGTGCAATTGTTTCCATTGGTATATTCAGATTTATACATGACACAAACTGGTTAGTAGAGCAAGCTTAACACACTGACGTTTCAGCATTCATATTCTGACAAGTATCTAGAATTTTTAGTAGATTTTTCTCCCTTGCACTTAAAGAAAGAAGAGAGGTAGCTTTGAGATGTTTTCCTATTCAGACCACTAGGCTTGTCTCGGTTGGTAGGGCTTTTCTTATTGCCAGAGGTCATACGGATGCTAGGATATCTGAAGATAAACACAGATACAGTCTTTCAGTTTTGGTTACATGTGGCCTTAATTCCAGTGTTTTACATTAAGCTAAGTGCTTAAGATGTTACCAACCTGAGTTTCACTTCAGAGTTTCTATTGCTCACCAGACAGCTTCGACATTTATAAAATCAATCAAATTACATATGTATAAATGCATGGCATCATGTTCTGCTACCTACCACACAGCTTGTATTTTGGCAAAAATAAGAAATACAGAAAGGACAAAAGATAATAGATATCTACAAAGGTCACTGTTAAACATTCCCCAGCCTTAATGTTACCTGGAATTCTCATTTGTCACTAACTGCAGAGAGACAGCCTGGTACCCTACTAACTTCATCTTTTTGTAGTGGCACAGTAAGAAGTTTCAGTCTCAACCATTTAAAACTTTGGCAGAGTGAAGAAAGGAGAACAGAGACAGTTAATGTCCAGTTGGCTTCCCTGTAATGTGGGTGCTATTATCAAGAGGAAAAAAAAAAAAGAAAAAAAAAAAAAGAATGCCGAGAAGACAGTTGTAATTCCCCTTTTTTAAAAAGGGTGAGATATTTATGACAGTCCTTTTCCTCATGTCTGGAAAGAGTACTTCATCTGCCACTGAATGGTACAAACAGCTTTCATTCGCTTAAAGGATATTTGTTGAAGTTAGACCTCCTCTTCCTCTGCCCACGTTATTTATTGCATGTATAGCTGTAAATCCCAGAGTTTCCTAAGTAAATCCTTGTAAGACCTTGTTTATGCTTCTGCCCTTCCTTAGAAGCTGGTCATTAACAAAACACACACAGGCATTAAACGTGAAGTTTACGTCTAAAGGATTTGCCAAAGTATGTTGGCATCCCTATCCTCATACAAGTTTTTTTGTAGAGTGTACATCATAGAAAACTAAACTTTATACATCTTTACCAGCATTTACACCATATTGCTCTTAGCATTCAATATGTAAAGCCAAACTACTCTACTGTAATATTCAGGAAGACATACAGAACAGCTACAGGCCAAATGCCAACAACATTTCAATGAACGTAAACACAAATTAAAAGCAATGAGGTAATGTTGAAGAGCAGAGGAGTAAGGACCAGACTGGCAGTACTGGAGAGCTGAGTTACACCCAGTCACAGGTACAAGGTGTGGATAATAAGAAAGAGAGAAGGGAGGAGAGAGGTGGTTGGAACCGTCCCAGGAACCTCCTTTACCAATAGGGCTGTCCTTCTCTAGAAAACACCACAGAGGATGCCAGTGCTTGCAAACTAGAGACAGTTGTTAACCACCCTTAGAGAATGAGAAGCAGAGAGGAAAAAGGAAAGGCCTTCCAGTTTAGCACACTTAATAATGCACCTTTTTATCTTTACACTTTTTTCAACCTTTGTTCCATTAGAAGAATTTTGGGTTTGCAAGTAACTGGGTCACATTTGTTTGTGAGTGCAGCTTCCATTTAAAGAAATAAGCCTTTTCAAGAAATATGAGGATATCCATAATGCAGTTTTTCTGCTAACATAGAAAAAGCATTAAAGATGCTCTGAAGAAAGGTGTTCAGATATAAGCTCTTCCTTGAAGCATTCTGCAGTGTCTATAGCTCTAATGCAGGTCTGAAGAAGTCAGTAGTTTCCCTTTGACTTTGATGGAATTTGGGTTTGGTCTTTGGTGGAAAAGAAAAAAAAAATATAGCCATCACAGTTTTTAAAAGAGCTCCAGTAAATGCATCTATTGCTGCATTACAGCACTAGTAAACAAAATCATTACCTGTAATTCATCCATCTCCAAGAGAACTTCCCTTGAAGAACTACAGATCTGTGACAGAAAAAGAATATTATCATCCTTTTTATCCCAGATCCTAGGAGAAGGAAATATGCCAGAAAAAGACAATAAGACATTGATTTCCACTGTAAGAATGAAAGAATGACTCATCAGATGGCTCCTCTGAATAAAAAGTTCACGTTCACAGTAAAGGGAAATAAATCCTACCCTGGGCTTAGGTGTTACACAGGGAGGAAAAAAAGATTTACAGAGATCCTTAATAAACTCATGAGATAAAGCTTTGACCAGGATTTCGTATTTCTCTGATGTAAGTGAAAACAAATTTGGGAAAGGATTTCATGTTGTTTAAGGTCTTTTGTTCGGCTTTTAAATGCTTTCACGCTTTTTAATACCCCAGAAATCCCATGGACTTCTCAAGATAAAACTTCCAAAACTTCCTTTTCCCAAAAACCAATGTGCTTGAGGTGCTCAGCACTGCGATGTAATTTGAACACAGCACCCATTCCCACCTGCACAAAGCAGAGCTCTAGTCAGACACTAAACAGCAATGGATTTCATAGAAATGAAGTATGAGAAAGGAGACATGTAAATATTGCTAGAATAACATCTCATCATTTTTGTCTTCCTAAACAGTGCTCTGACATGATGGATGTGCTGCTGACACCCAGTCTTATATTGGTTGCCACTTCTAAAGATCACGGTTTAAATCCAAAGTGCAGAAACAGCTACATTGTAGGCACTAATAAACAAAGGGCTTTTTGACAGCTACGGAAAGGGGAGAAGTTAGACACATGCTGCCAAGTTAAATTAAACACAAAATTCAGCGTTTATAACAAGCTTTAGCAAAAAGCTAAAGACAATCAAAAAGTTTCCAGACTAATATTTCTTTTCATTTTAATGAAATCAATGAACAAGAATTTCTCTCGACATATAACTCCTGGATCTCTAGTCCACCAAGGATATCACTAGAAGTGGTGCTGCACTAACAAGCCACTAACTTTTACCTACAGCTGGTATTGAGGACAGGCTGGGCGTACCATGGCATTTACCACAGACGGAATAAACCAAAGCTTCAATATTTCCACAGAAGAATATTTCCACCCCACGTTCCTATCTCAACCGCTGTGTACAATCATCATATTGTCACTGCTCTGGGCCAGGGGTAAAAGCATTTTGCAGGTACTGGGTTCCAAACGCCATAAACACACCCCAGTTCATGCTGCATTTCTGCAGTACGGTAATTTACCATCCATGCTCAAAAGTGAATTGAAAGGAGTTTATAAGATTGAGAGGAGGAAGAACGCCTGTAGCACTTCCTAGGGTTATATATTTATACCAAAAATTGGAAGGCATTAGAAAAACTGTTCTGTTGAACAATATTTTGTGATAGCACACACTTGACAGGAAGAACATTCAGATACTTATCTAGCAATAGTTGTGGGTTGTTTAGATGGATGGAAAATAAAAAGAGCATGAGTCAAGGCCATAAACCTTCTGATTTATAAAGAGATGTCACTGTATTAGTAAAAAGGCGATTCAGTCAATATCCAGGAAGCTTTGAAGTAAATGTGACTTACAACTAAATAAGAACAGATTGTGAAATTTTATATACTCTGCCACTGAAAAGTCATACTAGAAAGCATCCATTCTTATAAATGATCTGAAATTCACAATAATTTCTGAATAGCTATTTCAGAGATGGATTGCAAATGCATTTTACTAAATACCTGTATCTTTGCTTATTCTTCATGCAGTGAACATGCATTTCATTTTTCTTCCTCAGAGACAATAACTCTGTCTGTACCGAGGAACCAAGTATTTGCTGTGCACAGCTCAGGGAGAGCGGCAGTCGGGCTCACAGGATGGTTACGACAGAAGAGTACAGAGACACAAATAAGGAAAGCAAACACTCTTATCAAGAGCAGAAGCTTTGTAAAGCTTTACAATTCACAAAAGCACAGGGGCACCTTAGTGCATGTAGTAAAGCTATAACAACATGATTTCACACGATTACCCATCATCATTGGAACCTTCCTGAATCCCTTGCAGGATGTGAGATTTCCTGATGCCTTTCAATTAACCCACCTCTTTAATCTCACTTCACTGGAATAAAGGAGAATTGACGACACCAACACCTGCTGCCCCCGCCCTCCCCTTTTTTCTCTCCGCATTCCCTGCCACACAGCAAGGGTAGGTGGAGCCGTACACGCTGCAGGAGCTACAGCAGCCACCATCAGTGTGGCTTCCCAGGGCTTGACCCTGTTGCTGCTATAATAGTGACACGCTGGGGCTGAAAATACAAAGGAAGGCACATCTCCTGGAGCCCAGAGGCTTCCTGCACCACAGGTCCACACACTATGCCAGTACAGCACAGCAGCCCTGGGCTGCACCGTGCTTCATCCCTTACATGGGACTTCACGCCTTGAGAGGGACCTGCAGCAAACTAAGAATGAGCATCACCATCATGGCATGAGCCATAGCTATCATAGAATTAATTCTTCCGGGATCTCATAGGTAATACAGCATTAGCCACAGATATTAATGTGATTCATGCTCTTGGGGACCTGACTGCATTTATCTGAGTTAACATATTTCTATTTTACAGACAGCAACATCAGCTTCTCAACGCATCTCCAAAAATGTTATACAAATGTGCCTGTTACTCTCAGCACCAATTCATGACTCTGCAGCAAGAAAGGATATCGAAGATCCAGCCAGACATCAACAGTTATGGAGCTGCTTGTAATTTGTGTTAAACAGAAGTTGCAGCAGTACAACGTGACAGACAGACCCCAGAGGCAGCGTAGGAAGTGCAGGTTCTGCTCCTACATCTGCTGCTGGCCTGCTGGGTGACCTTCAGCTAGTCCATTCACTTCAGCAGCATGTCTATAAAGCTGAGCCAATACACCTGACCTCCCTTGAGATGAGCTTTGAGCTCTAGCCATGAAAAGCTCTGTGCAAGGGCATGGGTGTATTGCACTGTTACAGCACGGATACATTAGCTCAGTTCTATAGGGCTCAGTTTACAACACAGACAGGCAGAGAAAAATAGCTCAAGCTGTCCCCAGTGAAGGGACACTTTCAGAAGAGTGACAGAAAACCGCCAGATCTCTGAACCCAGGAGTCTGGACACTGGGCAGGATTTGAAAGGACTCGGTAACTACAACACAAGCTCTATAGGAATGACCATGCTGGTGTCATGAGATGGGCATGATTTGGGGGAGGAGGGAGTATTATTGGGTTTTGTGGATTTCTTTCTTTTTTTACTGATGTTTTGGGGTGGGTTTTGTTTCATTTTCTTTTTTGCTGTTTTAACTCCTTCCTCTATAAGGCCTTTTCATTTCTGCCAAACATACCACTCTTCTGTTCTTAGACACACACTCTTGTATGAAAGAAACTTCATTAAAACTAGTAGGTTCTTCAAGACAAAGCACAACTGAGATGGTAAATCAGCAGTTGTTCTTAAGAGAGTATCTTTTACTGTTCCAAGCTGGGAAAAGCCAAGGCCTATGACCTGCACAAAAATATATCCTCAACGGTCAACAGCCACACAGAAGGTCCCAGCAGCCAACAGCAAACACATGCAAGAGATGACAGCCTAACCTTCCCTTCATCTCTTTCCAGGGCTACGATATTAAAAGAAAAGCTGTTTGAGGACACTTTTCAAAACAGCCTTTGCGAGCCTCTGAAGCATGACCTCATTCTAAACCATTAGTAACCATGTTTGGGGATCAAACTAAGATTCTAGGAGTAATTAGAAAACTGGAAAGTTTTCTGAACACACAGACAACATGCGAGATAGTTGAAAACCCAGTAATGTAAAAAAAACAGTAGGGGGGAATGAAAATGAACAGAGACAAAAAGATTTCAGAAAAAAGGATGGCCAAACCATTTTGCCTGCAACTTGTAGCACAAGGATAACAATAAAGTGGATATTAAAGAGAACAGCAATTTTACCATGTTATAGAAAATCATGTTTTTGACATTCATATCAGATTAAAACCTGTGCAGTCAAAATATCAATATTCTCTTAAAGAGAATACAAATAAAATTCCTCCCCCCCCCCCTTTTTTTTTTCCTTTTTAAGTAAAACCCTTTATTTCCTTAGGATTAGATACCATCACCAAAGACACTGTGGACAAGGACCAGACTGTTCAGTTCTCTCATAACCAAGCTTCTCAGGTACAACCAATACCTGAAATACAAGAAATCCTGCAAATACAGTGAGTAACAAAACCAGCAATAGCCAACAGCCTTCTACTTTAGGCCTTATAAGTGAGTTAAAATCAGCTGCACGCAAGAAAACCTGTTATTCTCCCACTAGCCAATTACTGCCTGATTAACTTACACACCTGCAACTCCAGCGGCTCTCCTGAGAGCACGGGATTGAAATGCAACCCAGGGCTGTAAATGAAAGTATCGGTTTGTACAGAGGAAAATTGCTTGTTTTCAGCTAAGGCCAACACAGCTCCTGATCGTGCCAGAACTTCTTCCCTTCCAAGGAGCTCTGGGATCCTGCATAGAGCAGCTAAGGGAGTAACAAAGGCTACTACTTTTCTGTGTGTTTGGTTTTTTCCACTTTCAGCTGATTCCCATAGCCCCCTGCATTACCTGACAGCACACTGTCATAGGTGCCAATTTGCTGGAAGGTGAGAGCCAAGCTGTACCTTTCCAAAGGGTTTTACAACATTCAGCTGCTGCTAGTATCTAGTCAGATGTTTTTTCCAGGTATTTTTATAATCAGTAATGAAAGGGTCACATTGCTGCTGCTTTCCAAGTGCGTACATCCACTTGATTCCACAAATAATTGGGGCAAACGCAAACTCAACCTTTTTTTTTTTTTTGAATCGTGTCCGGTTCAGAGGAAGAAAGAGATGATGTAAGCTATTGTTAAAGGTTTTGCAGTTATTGAACTCAGGCTCCAAATAAAAATTCTTTCAACTTTGAAAAGTTCAACCCGTTACTATGAAAATTTCAAGACATCTGATACAATAGTACCTGCTCTTCCTTGCTACGTACCTGAAAACCTTTACATGGGAGTCCAATTACCAGTCTCTCACATGAATACAAAAAGCAGCTGTAGCTCCCAAAATAGTGGTAATTTAAAACCACCTGAAATCAGCCTGCTTGAAGAGACATCTTGTTGTTTTGGTCAGCTGATTAGTGAATCCAGAAGCCCCTGAAACACTGGCATACAAAAACCTCAGTAAAGTTTTTCCACTATCATCAGATAGAGAATAACACTGTGCCCAATCCTTTATTCTTCCCGTACTCAACGTGGAAAGCAAGCCCTGAGGATAGCCAGCCTGACTGAACATTTCTAAGAGAAGCCTGAGAGCAGTAACGAGGTCCCTACACCCGCACAAGGCTTTCACAGCACTCATGCTGGCCCAGGCCATTAAGTCCACTGGCCCTCCACCTGCAGGCTGAACCTGCCCTTGAAACAGTACCAAGGATCAAAGCACTCCCAGGACTCTTCTTCCCTTGGAGGTATGAGAAAGGCTTGAAGAAGGCCTAATCAAACCTTTGCAGATTTCTCAAGTATTGGAAATCATCATTTGGAAAAAGCATTGCACAGGATAAAGAAAAGTGTAGCTGGCTGCAGAAGTCAGCCTCGCACAAGTATCTTAGTTTAGCTACAAATCCTACATAACACACACCCAGCCACCGGCTTAGGGTGTCCACAAGGCACAAACTGCTGGAGGCTGCTGGAGGCAGCCCAACATGGAACAGGATGTCTGTTCCTTCCACTGTCGTACTTTGCTGTAAGCAATCACTCATAAGCACAGGTCAAGGCGGCACCTTGGTCTCACCCAGTACATGTGTTTTTATGGCTCTGCTCTCCCTTCAGCCATGGAAAAGGTGTTCAAAGCAAGGTTTTGCAAAATAGCTTAGCAACACCCCACCGCTTCCTTGAATATGCAAAAAAACCCCAAAAAAACCTTGCTGATACATGAAGCGTTGCATCCTTGGTCTTGCCTCACATCTCTGACAGCAATCAGAATCCAGGGTGGGAGAGTGTTTTCAGAGGGAAACTCACCCACACCAGCAACCTTCCCTTCATTTGCTCTGCTAATGAACCTACACTGGCAACCTTGGGGGTCACCTCTTCACACAGCCCTGACAGTGCAAGAGGGGCTTTGCGTGGGAGGAGTGAGCTTAAGAAGAGAGCTTTGCTAAAGCTCCCTGACACGTAACTATGGCTTGCTTGAAAACAGGACTCCCGTGTGCCACTAAGTCCATTTATTTTTTTTTATAAATGATAAAATAATTTTCTTTTGAGAACTTTTTGTATTAAAACCTGCTCAGCAGATATGAAATTAATTTGGTGTTATAACCAACCACTTTTACAAACTGTAGGAAGAGACAAGTGTGAAAATTACAGTTATTTATATTCAGACAAACAGCCGACAAGAGTGCAAAACAGCCCAGTAGCACAATAGCAACAGCTCAGAGTGAAACAAATTAGCCTGGCATTTTTAATTAAAAATTTTCTGCTTCCCAGAATGTACCGATTGTCGTCTTTTTCTCCATGTCACAGATTAACAGAGTATCCTTGAACTGCTTTTATGTAACAAACCATTCATACATTAAATGTAGAAAATATTAAAATGAGTTACTTTATCTTTAGAGGCTCTTCCTTGACATATATGCTCTAATTGAAATTTTCAGTGATGTATCCTACAAGAAATTGGAGGGTGGGGAAACTAGAAGCTTCCTTTGACTGCTAAATCAGGGGGGAGGTCGTTAATCCAAACTCTAAAAATAGTTTAAAAAGTATCTAGCTCACTTAGACCTCACTCTAGATTTCAAGTAACATTATGCTATTCGCTGGCCAAAGACAATTCATTGTTTTGGTGCTGCATGATGAGATGCTTGCATGTTGTACAGTGCTGCTAACTTGTGGCCTCTGATGTTTTTCTTTAAGCTCAAGCTCCTGAACGATTCTCAATTCCACAGTATGTTTTAAGAATCCTTTCCCCTTTTGTGGCTATACAGAAAGCATTTAACCACTAAGCAGTTCAAGACTGGAAAACAATCTGAAAACTTTAGCATTCCCTTAAAAGCTAAGCCAATGTTACGATTTTCTTGGTGCCTGATGCAGGACTTTGCAGTACCATCACAAGTCTCAAAACATACAAGAGTCCGGTGACCTCCTAAAGCTTATCACAAGTGTTTACATGTCACTGAAGCTCAATAGGTTTAAGTGCAAACTTCTACACTTGCCTCAACAATAGCCAGGGCAAAGAGAAGATTCTCCCAACTTTTTCTTAAGGAAACAAACTTAAGCTCCTATTTACTCTTCTGTCTGCAAAATGTATCAGCCAATGTTTTAAAAGCCAAAGCAGAGGCCAAGAAGCAGGACAGAAATGGTTAGGTGCTCCCTTCTGGTCTGTGCCTCCAGGGTGGTGGCAAGTTTGCCGTGGAAGCAGCAGCACTGGGTCCACTTCCCGATGGCTTCGTAGTGTATGGGAGGAAGAAAGAAGAGAGATGAGGGTAATTTCTTTCCCCTGTCCTCTTGAATAATGCAAATAATAAATACTAGAAAGTCTCATTCTCTGCAAGATTATAACTGTCAGGTACTCACCATTCCCCGGCCACAAATCAGGCAATTATTTCTCAGTTTAGGGAAATGCTCACCTGCTATTTCTGTCCACTTTTGTTTAAACACAGGCCTCAAGGGACTTTAATAAATTGAAGCAGTTCACAGTCATGGCCAAGATAAAAAATGTGTTTATTTTTTAGCATCACATGGTGGACTTGGAGGGGCAGGAAGAGAGATGGAATTGTGCAGCAGCATAGCTATGTGCTGGGAAAGCAAAATAGGTTTTCTAGTTCTAAATCAACTTCTTGTCCTGAAAAAAAAAAAAAAAAAACATTACAAATATGCTGATATTTCTCATACCCTACACAAAAACCACACAACCCAAGGAAACTGTGCAATATTTTCCTTCCTCCCTATTTTAACAGGGATCTGAACTTTTTTGGGAATGAGAAGTATAGTACACACATTGGGAGAACAGTGCTTACTTGCTATGAGACTGTAGAAGTAAAACCATTTGTTAAATTGAGTCTAATTACTCCAGTTTAATTAATTTAGAGAAATTTAGCATGGGTTGGCCTTTTTATATCCCAAATGAACAACAAAGATATTTCTAACCTTCCACTCCATCAAAATTAATTAAAATATCATACATATTTTTTCTGAGTACAGAATGATGCAGGACTGGAAGGGACCTCAGAGTAACTCAGTCCAGGACACACCTGAGGGGCTGTATGACACAAGAAACCTTTGCAAACATTGACAGAAAGCACCTACACCTCTCTATGCTCATAAACAAGCACACAAAACGGGGTGACAGACAAGGGAGGGAAAGTTAAACACAAAAAATTAACATACATAAAAACTGTTTTTTGTGGTATTCAGAATGCAAATTCTCTGCAGCAGCATTGCACAAAACAGTCCCAGGTGCGTCTAGGCTTATCCCCAGAAAAGTAAGCCAGTCCTTTGATTAAGAAAAGTTGATCAAGTCTATCCTCCTGTAGCCTGGTGGAACACACAAGGTTACAATCATCTACCCTACCACTGATACAGCAGGTGTGTTACTGTTGACTGGCTGCTCTTCTTGGGCCAATTGTGACTGCCTGCTAAAGGATCTGAAGTTGCTTATTAGCTGAGGAATTGGGCACTGGAAGACTTTTTGGCATTCAGTATACTTGCAAATCGGTCTATGAAATGTTTTGATGTAGCTGCACCAATTGCCTGAATCACTTAGTTCCTCATTAATTCATCTGATTTTGATATTACACATAAATAAGTCATCAACATGACTTCTTGCTGAGGCTTAATGTGCAAAACAGTCACATACAAATGAAAGAAAACGGTAAAAATATGCATATAACACACACTGAGCATTAACTCAAACATATCTACACATAATTTAAAACGAACTATGCTCACTGTTCACAAATGTAGCAGCTTTCCGTAAATCAAGCACTTCATTCCAAGGCAAGAAGAGAAGGGATATAAAAATGTCATTTTTGTTTCTTTAAATCTAATTTGATACCATAAATACTATTTTTTTTTATTTTTGTTACTAAGCAGGATTGTTACTGTCAAAGTTACTTGGGTCCCTAATATTGTATTTCCACATTTTGAAGTATTAAGATTTCATTTAACGGTAAATTATGAATTTTCTGATATGTAGTACTTGTTTCGGGGATAACTAATACGCCCTGTTGTGATTTTTTTTTTTTGCTCTTAGGTGATTACAAGCATGTCAACCTTACCTCCAAACCCACAGGGGTTTGTCTAGCAGCATGAGCAAAAACATTCAGTGAAACCCTGCACTCAGTTGTGGTTTTTTTTTCTAGTAGGATTATTGTGATAAGGGCATTTGTTACTGGATTTTGTAAATGAATAAACAGATATTTTGTTGTATTGTCAATACTGCCCTTTTCTACTATAAAACTGGGGAGGGGGGAGGTTTTTATGGATGACTAGGAAACCAAGCATCAGATGAAAAGGTAACACACCTACAAGTTCAGAACACTAATGAATCCCAAGTGTCCGGCTACACCGTTCTGCTTGTTAGTCTTATCATTAAGCAGTCTTGCTGGAAAGTCTACATATTTTCTTCCAATTGCCACCAGCATATGAAAAATATGCTCGTGCTCCTTTCATTATCTTCCAAGGCACTATCTCTCCACCAGCCTCCCCACAGAAGCTGAAGGATGGGGCAGACCTGAGGCAGGAACCTGATCATTGGCAAGACTGGAGTGTGGGGAAAAAAAAAAAAAAAAACAAACACAAACACCAACCCATTTGCCACATCTCACCCTTTGCAAACTGAATGGTTGTAGGAAACCTGGGGCTAAATTATCTGCAGATGACCCGATTCTGCAGCACTCGCCCTGTGAGGAGAAGCTAAGGCAGCTGGAATTCTTCAGCCTAGGAAGAGGCTGCTTCAGGGGGACCAACGTCAGCCACCCGTCCTTATGTCGAGGTTATTAGAGAGATGAAGCCACGTTCTTCCAATGCAATGTGCCTTTAGCAACACCTATGACTGCATCAGTGATTACCTTCATAAAAAATAATCAGCTTCATAGAAGTGTATCAATTGAAAGCTATGCTTATAAAGAGCAGAGAAGCGGACAAGAAAAACCATGCACAGGCCATGCCTAAAGAAGTATACAAAGGACAAAAAAAAAAACATAAAATAAAAGAAGGGACAACGTTATTTGACTGCAGGGAATTTAGAGGCAGAGAAACAAGATGACTTCACCAGGCTCACAGCAGTGACTAACCGGGCCTGAGCATCACCAAGGCTGCTGGCATCCTCCCTGGGGCACTCCAGCCCACCCAGTCAAGCACATCCAGGAGATATTTCCTAATAAACAGTACACATGAGGCCACACTACTGGTGGTGGGGGAGAGGGCAGAGAGAATGCGTCCCGCTCTATACCACTTGATCTTAGTGCTAGAGAGCAGCCCTCACCTGTTTAATTCACCATTACAACTGCTTTACTTACTACCATAGATGCAGGTTCCCCACCAGCACATCCAGCCTTTAAGTTCTGAGCACTCTTCCTTCTCTGCCCTGTTCTGGCTTACATTTTTTTTCTGCAGTGATTAGATGAAGAACGATTAGAGACCTATAAATAAAGTCAGTGAGCACATAAGATTGCAACACAACAATATTTGGTTTCCTCCTTGCTATGAAGTTGCATTGCTTGCTGCTAATCTTCTGCAAACCTTGCTTCCTGTCATCCAGTTAAGTGCAAATCTTAAGCTAACTTTTCCTTATAAAGAATTTGCATTTACAAGAACTTTGCTATCATTCATATGGTGAAGTCTGCATCGTGATTTGCATGCAAGACTCATAGCAACAGCATAACCTAGCTCTCAATGTCATTTTATCTCGTGAATCCAGCCTTCAACCTAACTCATGTTAGATGAAAACAAATCTTAAAATATTCCAACCAGCGCCAGCACAGCATCTTTAAGCAACACCACCTATCATACTTTATTTCTCTTTGCATTTAAGGCAGCACTGTCAGTAATCATTCAGCATTTTTCTTTATTCCAGCCTTTTCCTAAAAAACACAAACTCAGCAAATTAAATAGAATTGGAGTTGCCAGGAGCGAAGCCAAATAAACCAGTACATACTTAATTAAATGAAAACCACTTAAACAACTAATTCTTCTAGAACCTCCATGTTACACGTGCTGTATCACATTATAGCAAATGAAAACCTCTATACAGCACCATTAATGCAGTTACATTATTTATGTTAAAGATCAAGGAAGTGACAGCTATAGAAATTAAAGACAGTTAAAGTAAAAAACTCATACAGAGCTCTCCAAAATGCATCCAAAGTCCTCTGGGAGTAAAATATCTTTATGTTTCCAGTGCTTCTTCAATCCAAATAGTCTGAAATCAGCAACAGAGATTGGTTTTTACACAGAGATGGGCCCAGATGGCAAGCTTCCAGTTTGAATGTGGGTGTATTCCAATTCAAAGCTTTGGCTTATGTTAATAAGCATTTTAACACTTATGCCTCCTGTCAGAGGAGGGGAAAAAAAAAAAATAACAGCATGCTGAGCTATTGCACAAGGAACAGGAACAAAGAAGAAAGAACAGCAAAACTAAACCAATCTCAAAGGACTTTGGGGACAGGTTTAGCTCAGCTGAGGGATGATAATTCTCACTACCCTCATACAGACTGCCTTCTTATAGAGCTTAACAGTGCTTTTGCTAATTTGAGAAAGACCACCACTAAACTGACTCCGAGACTGAAAACTAAGGGGGCAGCATCTTCATATGCAGGTTGGGAGTTATCCGGCAAAAAACATAAGCTGGGAAAACATATTTTTAAGTTTTGCCTTTTGCAACAATAAATTCAAGGCTTGAAATATTGGGAAATGTTCCACCACCTGCGTAGATGCGGTGCTGAGGGACATGGTTTAGTGGTAACTTGGCAGTGCTAGATTAACGGTTGGACTTGATGATCTTAAAGGTCTCTTCCAACCAAAAGCAATTCTATGATTCTATGAATTGTATATCAAGGTAAAGGGCGGGGAGGAAGGAAGAAAGAGTTTCTATTAACCTCCAAAATCAGATGAGGATTAATGACACCTTTGATTCTAACAAGGATTAGGAAAGGCAGTCATACTCTGTTAAGAACACCCTTAAACTGACTTTCCATGCAGACAAGCGACAGCAGCACAAGTAGTCAGGAACAAAGTGTCACAATTTGATTAATATGCAATCCTTTAGATCTTCTTTACCTTACATCCAAGGTTTCAGTTCACTCTGGGGTGGTTTCCATTAATTTATCTCCATTTGAAGCACAACCAAATCATTTTTCATACACTGACACAATTTTGCCTTTGAAAATGATACCTGATTCAGCATGAGGTGCAAACAGATGTAAGTACTATCTGCACATTCAAAAAGTGCATTTCTGCTCAGTTCATTTCTCCAACAGAATTCCAGTGCTTAATTCTGCTAATTACGGCCTACTAAATCACAGAAAGAAACAGAAGTGCATGCACAGTGTAAGAAGGATTTTAATGTACATGTGATGAAGTTATTTAACCCTGTCTGCTTCTTTAGGAAGCCGTGTCCACTACCAAAGTCCACTGATTTCTCAAAGCTCTCATTCAACTCACAACCAATTTTTTTCCAGTAAAAATTGTGAGAAGTACGTGTAAGTCCATCTCACCGTCTTTGGCAATTTCTTCTAGTTCACTTCCACAGCTTTCCCCTCATCTGAAGAGCACCTGATATTTTTTTCCTTAGATGACTTCTCCATCCATTGTACTGGAAGATTGTTGTTAAGGCCTCTGTAACTTACAGTTTTGTCTCAAGTCACCATCCCAGTAATCCTATCCACAGTCATTAACTATCTAGAATACCATTTTATACAGAAACATATAATCCTTAAGCAACGTATGCTTAAATTAAGCCTTTACTTAAGCCTTAAGCTTAAGTTTCAGAAACAGCAAGTTTCCAACTTGTTTGGATGTTTTATTCTCAACTCGTAACTGGTGTTAAGCATCTAACACTGGTAGCACCCTTTAGAATCTCTAGACCATCTATCTTTCCCTCCTCTGCCCCTACCCTCTCCTAATATCTTTCTACCTACTTCTAGTGGCATTAACTGTACTCATCCAACACATGACATCAAGGAAAAAAAATATTTCATGGATCAAAGCATAGACTTAAGAAATTCCACATCACGGACAATCTTCAGTCTAAGAGTTAGGTTAAGGGTTTAACAAAAGGCTACAAACACAGTAGAAGACAAATAGCCATTTCTTATAAGCTTCTTTACCGTGCAAGGTCCCTATTACCATTCTGCAGCAGCAATAAATTTCTGTGGGAATTAAATATCTCTCAAACTACCCCATCAATCAGTATAACACTGTCAGATGCTACTAAGTACTGCCTCAAGGGAGGGTGCTGTATTTCCAAAGTCCTGTTATCACCAGGAACCAGAAAAACCCTACATTTACAAGCAAGAGTGAACTTTCAGAAGAGCCACTCTGCCTCAGTGCCATATTATTTTAAGCTATGTTAAAAGCAGCAACAATAGTTGATCTTCTTTTCTCTCGGTGCCTTTCCCCCCTTTCCTACACTACTCACGACCTTGTGCCCTTTACCACTATATTAAACATTATCAGACAGTTAATAGCCCAAGAGAGGCTATTATCACTCAAATACCAGAAAATCCAGACATGATCTCTCAAGTATAGCAACATCTCTACCATGTTTTAGTATCCTGAATTCAGTAACTGATTTACCAGCTCAGAGACCCCAGGGTTTTACTCATCATCATCCTAAAAATCCTATCTCTCTTCTCAAAGGTCAGAAGGAGGAGCCCAGCACGGGAATTTCTGCCACTGAAATTTCACTTCAGTTTTTGCCATTTTAGAACATGAAGTCTTGGCAAACCCTTTCTGAATACAACTGGATTTTCTTCACAGTTTTTAATTTAGTTTTTGAGAACAGCTGTAGTGAGATACTCTCATTTCAAAGACTAGTGCAGATAATTAAAGAAAGGGCTCATTTACTCCTAAGTAGCTTGCAGAAAACTTTCTTCCCAATATGTGGCCTTCCTCTCCTCCCCCTTCTTTCTTCCATAATCACTATTTGTAATTTATTATATGTGCCTAATTAAACGTGGGATGCAACTGATCTTAAGTCTCAAATTTCAACTTATCTTGGTATTTGTACAAGATGTTCTCATTTTATAAATTAATTGACCTAAAGCGTGGAGAAGATACTAAATCTTCTGCTGGTTAGTACAGCCTAATATAACTATTGCAGTATTCGCTGTTGTGTAACAGTATTTTCATTTCATGGCCATACTTCCAACATATGCCAGTGTGAGGAAACAAAGTGGAATAAAAGCAGCAAGATGTTTGCCTCCCAAGAAGCCAGATAAGCATAAAGTTAAAAGAATTAGAACAAAAAAATAAAATTGCTAGCAAAATCCATTGAGATGAGAAACAGTATATGTATGGCCAACTATTTTGTACGTTAAATCTCATCTGCAGGGTGACGACAGGGCAAGAAAAATAGTATTTTTCCTGTTGTCTTTCTCTTCCCTGTATCAGATATTACACACAAAAAAGCTTCAAATATAAAGGGTTGTTTTTCCAAAACCCAGCATTTGGTTGAAGGGAAAGGAAAAAGACAAAGATATTTAGTAATACCAAATGATTCAAAACAAGGCTTTCTTTAGAAAACGCTGGCCTATAAGAGACAAGAAAGGCTGAGGTGCTGTTCCCCTCAAGCATTCACATCTCATTTCAAAGTCATAATTCCTTCTATTTTATTACTTTTCGTGCCAGATACACAACATAAGATTTCTTGGGTGCATTACCTTCAATGCCCAAATTCAAGGTGAGTAGTAGATTCTGTTTTTTAATAAGCTGTGGAAATGGCTCTGGGGAAGCAGGCACAGGAAGCAGGGCTTGTTCCTCACAAGTCAGCTCCCTGTCAGGCTGCAGCCTTGGCCTGCCCTTCCCGGAGCTGGCTCCCACCTACACCACGGGGATTGCTGCACCCATGGGGCAGCCTCAAGAAGACAGCAATGATTGCCCACTCCTGGAAGTCACAAGATGTAGGTTCAAGTGCCTGAGGACAGAGCTTTACCAAGAATCTCTGCTCTTGAGAAAGCGCTTTAACCATCTGGAAAGGCCCAGGCCACCCCTATCTTGCTTGTGCATCCTGGAGAGGTGTCCCCGGTTACTGACACCAAGACAGCTAGCTGTACATTCGCTGTTGTAGATGTGCACAGTAACACAACACTAGGCTCTGAAGCCACCTCTCACAGACAGATAGCACCCAACGGGCTGTTGAAACACTTATCAGTTAGGTGCTATTTTGCAGGTTGCTCTGTTAGACTTTGGTCCAAAAGAAAAAGACAAACCTGACTTTGTCTTTTTTAGGATCTGGCCTCCAGTTCTGGAGGTGAAAAATCAGGCCTAAAGAGTATGTAGTATCTGCAGCACTGGCCTTGAAGTGAATCTCTTGGCAAGCACAAAGAAAGCATTTATCACCCCACTAAGATGGTCAGTCAGTCTGGTGTCACGACAGACCCTGCAGAATAGAGGCAGGAAAAAATAAGCCAGACAAGAAAGGAAAGTAAGTAAGTACAGCAATCCTCTCTCCAAGCTGATGAGCTGAGCTAGCTGGCTTAGGAAGGGCAGTAATTATTCATTGGCTGCTCCTGAACAGATCCTCAGAGAGTACATGTGGTCTGGTGTCTGGTTAGAGAAGGGGAAAAAAATCCCCCATCCTGCAGTGTAAATGTCAGGGCTGTATGCTACCGGCCCTTTAGTCACACACTATTGTTTTATCAGATGCAAGGTTATTTCATCAGGGCCAAAGCGTGCTCTTGGCGGTAAATGCAGCAGCCCAGAGCTTTTGCTGCACTTGCTGATAAACCCGTGAGAAGCCTGTACTGGAGACCAGGAGCAGGGACCAGGTAAAACACCACTGGGCCATTACCAATCCAGCAACAGTCTTGACTACACAAGGACTGGGAACATTAAATAAGGGGAAAATAACATCTTAAATACATTAGCCCTAAAGGGTATACTGCAGGGAGGCAAATCAAATTTGAGATAGTTTTTCCCAAAAACACTTGAAGTCATTTTGCGAGATGATTCACATTCGGGTTTGCTTTCGAACTCTGTACTATGAAATACCTGGAGTTTCTAACACTGGATCTAACAATTGCAGACTCCGTGGTAATATATGCTGATACAAACAAATGATAATTTGGGAACTAACACACCTACTTTTGAGTAACATGGGAATATTTTTATATGCATCCAGGGGTTTTGTGGTCTGTTGGGTTTTTTTAACGATGCTGAAAGTCTCACAGGCTGCAATAATGGCTGAAAGACTTGCAAGTGCAAACAAGTACAAGCTGTAATTGTTTTATACTTTAATGTATTACAACATTGATGACTACTCAGAAGCTTTAACTAATACACAAAGTGGCTGTCTACTTATTTAGTAGAGTCACAAGAATTATTACACTGATTCCCTGAAGTTTCCCCTACTTTACAATTTTCTTTTGAGTGCTATTCAGCGAGATAATTTTTATCCTTAAAGTTCTACCTGCTTCGAGAAGGTTCCTGGGGAACAGGAATGAATATTATATATCCTGCTATGAGAGAAAAATGTATTTAGAAATGCTGTTAATCCTGCACCTTTCTAGCTTTATTTTGTTCCTTCTTACTTATTAAGGCAGGAGGCAACACTGGGTCCATCCAGGCCCACAAGGACCTTGAAATTTCATTCACTTTCTCCCACGCTGAAATCCTTCAGGTGAAGTTTAATTAAACTATAGGCAAGCTTTGAGTCTTGGTCTAAGGAAATCAAGAAAGGGAGAAAAATACTATTGTGCATTCCTGTTCTAACCTTGTATTATCTTCTGTGTTAGCAGAAGGGAAATCCTATTTGCACTTTGAATTTACTAGCTTTTAACAGGCAGCCACTGGTTATCAGACATTAACATGAAATTATTTTGGAGGGAAAGTTTACATAAAGCAGAACTATTCTGTACAGATGAAGCTCACAGAGGAGCTGGTAAACACCGTTGATTAAACAGAATTTCAGCAGAATCTCTTCCCTGTTTGTAGCTGTCAAAAATTATTTCTGCTCTCTAGTCTGACTTACTTCTTTTGAACCCACTTGATGTGGAGATGTAAAATGACCATTTTATTCATTACACTCATGCCTTGAAGGCACAGACTGAGCTGAGCTAGGACAGCAGCAGTGTTGCATGGAAATCAGGACACAGGGGGCAGGGAGAAGTGGTCAATTTTGGTTTCATCTTTCTATCATAATCTGTGAAGACAGACAAGTTATCTTTACGATTGAAATCTATTTTTCCTCTCTAAAAGCAATGTTACCAGTTTCACCTAGCAAGAAAAACCATATGCATGTTAACAGATCTTGTAAATTCCAGTTCAAAGGAAAAATTTGTCTCAATGCTCAAGTACTTGCCCCAACATAACTCCATTAAAATGCCACCACTGGCAACTACTCAAAAAAAAACAAACAAAAAACAACACTACATTAAACTTTTTGCCTAGATGCTTTGCCATTTGGGTTCGGTTTCTGTCTATATTATTTTTCTTCTCATTGTTACAGTCTTCAGTACAAATCTGCAGTAGCTCTAGCGTGAAGCCATAGCTAATAAAGCAAGTACAGTTATGGAGGGCATCAGGATTGCCCCCTAAACCTTCTCCTTTCAGGACTGCTCAAAAATTCAATTGCTGCACAGAATATACTCCCATATTGACTCCCAAACAAAACAATGAAGCTCGTTGCTATGGTGTTGCAAGAGGAAGGATAAATAAGATCTTCATGTGTCAGCCTGAAGAAGTATGACCTAAAGTTCTCTCAGATCACGGTGTTTCAACAGATCACATCTTCACAGCTGCACGTAGGAAATGCAGAACAATGACAACAAAGCAGCACCTGAATAGAAGAAGTTACACCTGTTCTGTCTGTCACTCTAATTTTTAAATGCAATTAATTTAAGCAGCTTTATATTTTAGGGTAAGATGCTAAAATTCTCAGTAATTAAAAGGTGCATTCAATCAATTATTCCCCTGCTGGCAAAAAAAGATAAACATCTTTTGATTTTTCTTTCCTAGATGTACAGGTGAACACTGATGTCAAGTACTATCCTCCAGCTTTGTTATCAGCTCCCAGGATGCTGGTGCTCAGACCCTGCAGCGGGAATCCCAAGCTGGGTTATCACTGACCCTGGTCAAAATGCAGAGAGGATATTGGAAACATCTGCAGAAAAAGAACAGACATGGAAAAACATGGGGGGACAACAATGAGCATGGAAAGATGGATTATGGCTTCTTACAGCAGGGATACTTGCTTTTTCAAAAAAAGTGTCAACCACGAGGAGAACTGATGCCAGTCACCCGCCAGGGAGACATCTTTTTGGTCCGAAGCACTGATTTTCACAGGCTTTCCTCTGGCTGAGAGGAACAATCAACCCAGGCAGAACTAGGATGCACAGCTGAGGTGGTGCCACTATTTTCCTTTGCATATTTTCACCATGTTTGTTTGAGGCCTCCAAAATACAGCAAATCAATGGGAAACAGGGGAGATTAATATTAAAAATAGAACCCCCAAGCCTATTTAAACTGCAAGTCAACAGTATGGTCTTATTCCTTTCCCTTTATATATAAGTGTAAGACCTACTGTTAAGTTTCACAAGCTTTGACTGGTGTCTTCATCAGTCTTTAGGCATATTCTTCCTGTGTTATTACACTGGGAAAGAGTCCAGAAGTACATTTTGTTTGGCACATCAAAAACCAAGCTATAAAGTATTAATTCAATATTAATTTAAATTTAGCTATGAAACTTTGTGGAAACAATGTCAAAAATTGCAACTAAAAAGAAAATGGCGTAAGGAAGATCATCTGGGTTCACTTGAGTTTAAAAACATTTCCTGCTTCTACAGAAGAAATTTATCATTCCAGTGATTTCATTTATTAGGGTTACATCTCTATTTGTAGAGTTTTTTGCAAAAAGACATAGGAAATACTCACCTTAAAAAAACATTTTAGATTTCAGTGGTAATAGCACCCCATAGCCTGAATCTACAATGAGTTTATTAATTATACATTGTTCTCGATGCATAATTATATAAAGTGCAACAAATTTGGTCTGATTTAGTTTTCCCTTATGTGGCAAGAGTATATGCATATTTAATAAGGCCACTGTAGCAAAAGTGAAAGTCTAAACTCCCTGCACTGTCCACAGTTATGAAGACAGTAAATTAGAGCTTCAGCGTGGGTCCTTTGAGGGAAATGCAGCAATTAAAAAACTGTATCCAAAAATTACTTTTTTTTAGTGGAGGAATAAAAAAACCCTAAACATCACACTTCAACAGTTTTGCTACAAAGCCAGTGGTATTTTCAAATTCACATCAATGACATTTATTATATATAAGCTTTCAGATAAAACACTAAAAACATAATATTGTTTTAGTCTGCCAGCAATAGGCCATGTATTTTTTAAAGTATTCTATCCGATGTTTCCAAGCATTCTTCCTAATGGCATTTCAGCTCCCTTATTCCTGGCATTTTAGGCCACATACAGATTTTTGCTAAACCTCTTTATTTAAACTTTCAAGTTATCAGTTCTATAGCTTTAGTCACTGCTTTAGATAGAAAATCCTGAAAGCAGAAAAACACATCAGTCTACAGACAGCACTAAAAGGGATGATGGAGAAATAAGACTGTTGCTAGTAAACTCATGATTATTACTGCAGATTTGCGAAAGGACTTTTCCCCTGGTGTACAAATGGTTAAAATAAAGTAACACAAAGCTTCTGCTCAGCCTTTGATGACAAACAAGAGGGGAAGAAACAAGAATAAACACTCAAAGTTATCAGCCAGATTCACTGCAGGCTGCATTGTTGAAGTGCCATTTATGGAGATGCAGAAGTACAGACCAGAAAAGAACGGTGTTGATCGACCAGGTTAATTTGTGACACCTTAAAGGACCCAGAGATGACAAGGGAATGGTTGAGTAGAAAGAAAGCACAGCAAGAAGTTTGTGTAGGAAACACATGCCAGGAAGTCACATCACAGATGTGCTGGAAGGTTGGGACAAGCTTAAATCCGAGGTAATGGGAAAAGAGAGGATGGACTGCAACATGACCAAAATAAAGAGAAGGTAAAACCATGCAATGAATTTTGAAACTAAGACTTGTTTTTCTCCCTGTAACGTTCAAATAAATTCAGATTTCTATCTCCAAAGCCTCCCACTGCAGCTTGTGAGAAGAATTCCTTGCCCACATTAGCCTTGTCAGGCTTTCTTCTGAAGCCGTGTCAAAGGATAGCTCATGCATCAAAAAAGTGCTGAAAGAAACCTATAAAATACCAAAGACAATAACAAGGTATGCACAGCAAACTGCCACAGCAGATTGCAACCTGCAGAGTCAGGGAGTTTGAAAAACTTTCAGTTCTAGCACCAAAACCTTGACTGAATTTTCCTAAGAACATTAAAAGGGATAGTTTCAGAAGCTGAAAACCTGCAATTCATCCTCCAAAAGGAACTCAAAAGACTGAAATTGTCTATCCAGTCTGATACAGCCTCATCTTTGTTTTCTTAACAGCTTTGCCAGCATCTGACAACCCAGTTTTGAGAAGGTTCATAACATTTCGTACAGTTTTCCACGATATCCAGTTTCCATGGATATCTATTTTGCAAAAGCCCCAGAAGAGGAGCAGAACAGAGAAGGACTCTGATGGCTAATTTCCACCAGGCTCACTGACATCCAGATCACTGAGCAAAAGCTGGGGTGGTCTAAGCTCCCACACGTACTATCCCTGTAAGACTTTGCTTTTTCTGGATTCCTTCCATCTTTTCCATATCCAGTATCTTCATGGGAGCAAGTTAAGCAGTAACAAACTGACAATAATGTAAATCTGTGCACTTCACTAAAGTCAGCCTGAGTCGTCAACCCAAACTCAAAAATAACTCAGTCCACTTTTGGTAAATGTTGCTTTGAAGCCATACTCCACCCATGCTTTTCTCTGCCTCTTCCCAAACTGAAAGTTTCTTCCAGTACTGCAGGAAAAGTAAAATTCTCTATAGATTTGCTTCCCTCGAGATACTCTTCATTTTAAGCACTGCTGATTGCATGAAATTTGCACATGAAATATCAGAGTGCAAAAGCATCTTCAAGGCCCTCAACACAAAAATCAAATCTACTATTTATATCTGGAAAAAAAAGCCAAATATGATGCATAAGGAAAACTCAGAAGAAACCTGGAAGCATCTAAAACATTAAATTAAAACCATTTATCTGAAGCAGAAAATAAGTTGAAGAGTTTACAGAGGAAGGGAAAGCCGACAGTGATGAATGGAGCAATTTGGAAACTGAGAAAGAAAGAAAAGCATGAGGAGGAGAAGTTATGGAGGAGGAGAACAGGGAGGACTAATAAAAGGAGAGTCTTTGGAGGGAGGAGAGGAAACTCTGGGTAGCTCTGTAGGCATCAAATTGTTTTCCACGGCAGTAAAACAGAAATGAGCAACCTTCATCCCTCTTATGACTTTAGTGACCTCAGTAGAGTTAAAAGGATAAAACATACTGCAAAATATTAAGATAAAGTCTCTACACTAAAACCCTCTCAACCCGTTGCATAAATATCTCATTCTCCTTCATGGGATTTTCAGTTCCATTACCTAAAGGCAGTTGTGACATATTTACAGCTTTGATACTGAGGAAGGCAACAGTCTGGATCATTTCAGAAAACCAGGGACTTTCCACGGACCTCCAGGCTGTGGTGGAGTTGGGGATTTCTTTCTCCTGCTCTCTCCCACAGCAGCATCTGACATACAGTATGTGAGACTTTTTTGTCTTTGTACTAAACAAGTTCATTTTTGTAATAGACATGGGAGCCATTTAATGATCTACTTTGCAGTGGCTCAGGAGACATGCAAGAACGGGCGTTTCTGTGAAATTGTCTCCATTCAACATCTGCTATATAGATGCCTGTGATGGCAGCAGACTGGATTCAGCAGCCCATGTGTTCCCAGCTCTCCTTGAGTTTCAGTCATTTCTGTTCTGCTGCAAGGGAGCAAGATACAAAAAAAAAAAAAAAAAAAAAAAAAAATTAATTCTGAGAGGGCAAAAAAACTTAGACACACAAAGGAAAGAAAGCTACGTTCAGTACACACAGGACACATTAAAGAATTTCTTCATACCCCAAGGTTCATTATCACCACAGGGAGCTTCACAAAATCAGAAATTAATTGCTTAACAATGACAGTCACTGATAGAACAGATGTTAATGCTCATTATCATATTAAGAAACTGGCTAGATAGGTTAAACAACTCTGAAGCCACATGAAGACTACCCCACAAAAGTAATTTTAATCCAGCTAAAATGTTCTTGAGTATTTGTGTTGTATCTTTTGATTGCCAACAGCTATGTCCAGCCTCCAGCCCATCTAATCAATACATGTTTTCCTGCTGATCTGCAGATGAGTTGGTTATTTATCCCAGGATTCCTTATTAAATGGCAAAAGCAAGGCACTGCTGGAAGTATTTAACTCTGCAAGAGCCTGAAGGGCACCAAAATGCTTTACAAATCATTCTATTCGAGTTTCAAGAGCTACAGCTCTGGTTTTTGAATGCCTTTGAGTAGCACATTGCATTTTTTCCTTCATACAACAGCTTCTCTGTACCACTTACCCTGCACACCTTCTTTCATGCTGGCCTGTACACACTGTATGTTCTAGCTGAGCATGAAAATATAACCTTTGCATGCCACCAACCTGGCCAAGGACACCTTCAAAAAACAAATAAAAATACAATCCAAACAGGCTGCCAATCCAAACCAATGGTGCTCTGGTCCCATGGTTTTGCTGGCCACTGGAGAAATCAGAAACTCAGCTTTGGTTGGAAACACAAGAACTGAGACGTGTAATTTTAAGAGACTGCCACATTTTTCTTTAGCTCTATTCATTAACAAAGCTAACTTTTTCCACCTTCCTCATCAGTTTTTTGGTAGAGTAGGGCAGGGGGGTGGGATTCTTTTGTTGCAGGTTTTTGGTTTTTAGTTTCCATACCACCTACTTTGTGCGCTCTTCCCTTTCAGCAGTTCAATGCTTATCTTTCAGCCCTCTCTTACACGCTGATTTTTCACATGGTGTTCAATATAAACGGCAATAACCTGAAAATCACAACTGGCTGATGGTTAACTTCTATCCATATCACCTCAGAAAAAAAATGTAATCAAATAAAGACCATAAAATGGAACTAGCGCTTATCCAGATAAAAATGCAAGTTTGTAGAAAACAAAATCAAAGCCAAGAGAGTTAAAGTACAATTGAGGTTTAGAGAAAAACGGATTATAAAAAACATACACAAAATATAGTAGCAGTACAACAGGTACCCCTCGCACACAGAGCCCAGCAATTCCTTGCTTGTAAAAACCCATTTATAGGAAAGGACCCAGAGGCCCGCCAGGACTGTAGGGCATCCTAACATCCCACAGAACCAGGCCATGGGATTTCCCATTTCCCCGGGTTTCCTCCAGTGCAAAGAGCAGCTGTTGTACAGCACCACATGCCCTGGCCATGCCAAAGCCACCATGGGGACATACGGGATCAAAGGTGACCTGCTGCATGGCCAGCAGTGCTGGTCCTCCCTGCTGCTCACCAGCCCTTTGCACTAAGCAATGGAGGGATGGGCTTCAGTCAGGGGGACACTACCGACAGGTAGTTTTGCTACCTGTCTGCTCATTGCCACAAGCAACAAATAGCTCAGACAAGTGAATCCCTATCATCAAACCATCTGTTTAGCCAAGGCCCATGTCAGCAGTAAACAAGCGGCATTCCCAGCTGCATTTGGGAAGCAGTGCCATGAGATGAGCAGCTTCAGTCCAGATCCTGGCAGACAGAAGGCTCCTTTGCAACTGGTATGAACAAGTCTCCCTGCCAGAAGATTTAGGAGGTTTTAAGATGTAGCACTGAATTGAATCCATCAATTACATTCCTACACAAAATGTGGGCACAATCAGGAGAATTTTAGCCCATCCATCTTCTCACAGACAAGCACAGATTGGAGGTATCTCTGTGTTTAACATGAAGAAATAAACATATGAAACTTAGAAAACATTTTCCTTCCTTTTGTACCAAGGGAATTATTATAAGAACTTCAACTTCAAACACTTTCCCAACACACTGGACACTTAGACCACATGCTTAGACCACACACTGCTTCCTGCAACCACTGGCAGGGGCAAAACATGTACTTTCTGTTCAAGACAAGTTAATGCAGCATTTTGAATCCTTGGTGGAGCAAAGAGTTGATACAGTGTCAACACAAAGATGCCAATTAGCACACTTTACCGTGACAGCCACTACATCTTCTGAAGCAACTAGGGACGTTTCAATATCTTCTCTGGGAATCAAGTAGTTAGTAAACTCTGTGGGTTCACATTCCTTTCAAGAAAAGCTAGTTATTCTTCCACACCAGAGATGTAAGAGGATGGAAGTAAAATTGGGTGAAAAAGCTATTTTAATGCTGAGACAGAAAATAAGGAGTGACCAAAGAGCAAATTAAGTCCATGTTGGGAATTAACTCAATGAAGAAATATACATAGTTTGCTGCTGTCATTATTTTTTTTCCTTTAGAAGGATCCACAATGTTCTTCCTGCCAAATATTTGCGATTGACAGTCACGTACCAATGATTTGCACCTTTATGAGGAGGAAGAATTGCAACAACCCATTAAACAGCAGAGACAATTTGTTACTTTTGTTACTCTTTAGAATAGGAGATACTCTATGAGGGATGCCACAAAGGGTGGTCTTAAAAGTCTTTGAGCAACTTCTTTTCCAGCTCACCAAGGTTTATAAACCTCTAGGGTCTAGGATGGAAGGCAGTATCTGGGAAAACACAGGCATCCATTTACATCTTAATAATAAAGGTACAGCATGGCACTCAGTGGCTTAAGGAAAAACAAAGTACAAGTTTCTCTCTGGAGTTTTCTCCAGATGATTGAAAACATATTCTGACTTGGGGTTTCCAAGCTGAGACAAACAGAAGGTCAAGCACCCTTCTGTCTGCTTTGAACCCGAGACAGCTCCACCAGAAGTTCCTCCGCTAAGCTGAAGAAATGCAGGGCCTCAGTCCAGCTCACGGGGACTTCTGCAGTCTTGTGCTTTCCTTGGAGTGGCGCAAAAATGTATTCCAACACTTTGAATATACATAAAAGAGGAAGCAGGAGAGCGTGAAGGCGTTTTCAACCAAATCAATCAGTGTATTGACTTTTCACAGTACCCCCTGCGAACACATCTTCCAACGTTCAGTAGGATGTAGAGAAACACCTCGAGAATCTTACAGGTAGTGAGAACTGTCAGCTATTGTTAAGCATCTATAAATTTCTATATTATTTTCCTATAAGGGATATACTGTTTTGAGCTGAGCGGCTTGAATTTTGTTTCATCACTCAGCCTGAGGCCAGGGGAGTGCAGGAGTGATGTCTCCATTATGTGTCTTGAAGTCATTATAACAAGCGTTACCAATTTTTGAGGTAGTTTTATTTAATGGTATCCATCACAGCTCTGCATCACTTCACAGGTCCTGCCTCAGCACAGCACTCACACAGGCAGGATAACTGAACCACCAGACTCCAAAGGGCAGTGGTAACTCCTGCCCTGCAGCAATGATTAGCACCAGAAAGGTCAAGGTTTAAAATGAGGTTTTGCTGTTTCACTTCATATGAGCAATTTTGGACTAATAGCTGTCCCATCTCTTATTAGTGCTGAGTAGTAAGTCATACTATGAAAGCCCTGCAAGGCACACCTGACAACGATTTCATTTTTTACTCCTAATACCTTCAGGCACTCTCCTTGAGCTGGCACAGGAACATTATTTACATTACAGTTAGAAAGTAGATAGACACTGCATTTTGATTGGTTTCGTGTACTGTATTTCTAGGATTCACAATTTGCACTCAGTCAAGTGGCTGAATACCCATGAGACTCTTCTTACTAAATACAGAGTGATCTAGACAAATGTTACTGTTCTAATCATTTGTACTTCTCAAAGGCATCAGCCATGCAGCCACAGATCAACAGTTTCAAGGTAGATGTAAAAGGCTGTTTTCATGCTTATCAGTTTGCATGTTTGAAACAGTAATATTCTTCCTTGCAGATACAAATGAGATGCTCAATTTACTGCCAATGTTTTTAGAAGTTGACATTTGCAATTCACCGCATTCAAATCAAAATGTAAAGGATGGCCCTGTGACTTTTAGCAGAGAGGTTTCCAGTACTATTGATAGGAATATCTTTCCACCCTAAATAACCGCTGTCACTTGCAACAGAAGGCTCGATTCTGACTTCATCCAGATGCGTGGGAGTTTATGCATGAGCTCCTGATTATGCCTAGATTTTTAACTTCAAGCAGAGAATGTGTGTACCTCCATATCATCAGATAGTAGCAGTCCTTGTAATTATATTGTCTCCTTCGATTTTTTTTTTCTTAGGCTTTCCAAAGATTTCTCCCTCTCAGAAATTATTACACCCAGGAAAATGACATTCATTAAATACAGTGAGGCAATGCTAGTATCAAGGACAAGGAAGGAAAAGGGGTCGAGATTTTATCCTCTTCATTCAAGAAAGTAGAATGAAATTATTTTTATTGCAATCCTGAAATGGGAAGAGATCAGTCTAAAATTTTAAATTCTATAAATCTCCAAAGCACTATTTTTTCCACAGACTTTTCAAGTTTATCTTCAAGATTTTAAATTTCTTCACTGAATGAAAATTTATCTGCATCTTCCAAGAAGAAACACGATTCCTGGGCTAAACGAGTACCTGCGTAATACCCGCTCAATGCATTCAAATATCCAGTGAGATAATTCCTACTTCTCCCCTTTTCCATTTGCATTTAAATAGTCTGATATTTCACTGGGGAGAAAATTACGTTTAAAAGGATATAACCTGAATTAGTTATACTTTTGTGAACAGAAAATTAGAATTACTAAAATAATTACACAAAAGCTTTTGAGAAGCCAAGAGACACAAACAACAAAGTCCAAAGCTGAACTAACGCATCAATGTTCTTTGACTCTCTACTCAATATTACCTGCAACTTTGGAAGTGATGTTGCTCCTCTATGAGTCCAATAGCTGCATTAAACTGATAACACATGTCTATATATCTTAGGGAAAAGTAATAAACCCTGCTGTGAAACACTATGTCTGTAGTATCTTGGAGGAAAGATATCTTTCTACACAAACTCATTTTTCATTTCCACAGTATTGTCTTCTCTTTCAAACAGGATATAAGATGATTCCACAGACAATTTCAAAAATGAGTGTTTATCCAAGCTCACCCTTTACACAAAAGCTGCCCATCTCAAGCAATGAACAAAAATAGAAATGCACTATATACCACCAGAAAGTGAAAGACAATACTAGAGATCAGCAGTTAAACTATTTCAAGTCCTTTTCAAGGCAGAGACATCACCTCCCATCAGTTAAAAGGACAGTCTAGTTGAGAAATAACATTTTTACAATAAGCCACTTTTATTCTCACTTTTCCTGTAGCAAAATAAGTAAATTGAAATATTAACTACAACATAAGACCTTAGGAATAGTGATTTTCCAGCTTTTCCTAAACCAGTTGCCTTTGCACTCCCATTCAGACATCACTTTCTTACTGTATTTTCTCTATCTCCTCTAGAAGCATTTCAGGAAAACTGTATATGGGATGTAATGGTGTAAAGATACAGGCATCAGCTTCCATGTGGCAGGGAAAACTTCAGTGCGCACTAGACCTTTCAGCCCTGTTAATGCTGCGAGCATTATTGAGGGCCACAAGAACAACCGTTTACTGTACTTCTACAACTTCCTTCTAATTTAATTTCCCATTGAAGATGTCTTTGAAAGATTAGTGCTATTGTAATGAGATGATATGTCATTATAATCCTATTGGAAAGGACCAGCTCAGAATTTATTGCTGGCAGCAGTGTAATTGCAGAGTTAATGCCACTCTTCTACTGCTGGGGTGGGAAGGAAGCAAGCGGAGGTGCTCAGCCCCACAGCCCATCCAAACCTCTGCTCCAGCACAGTGAGGGTCATGGCAGACTTGGTTTGGGCCCCAACAGAAGCAATAAATAAGGTCTCCTCTCTGGCCCAGCAATACTCATCATCTTCTGCTCGCACTTGGAGTTCCCCCCACAAGCAGGGTCTGCCGTACTGCCTGAACATGGGGCACACGTGCCCTTGGCTTTGCTACAGACCCTTCTTAGTCCAGGGTACATACCACCACCATACACCTGCATGCTACTGGCAAGACATCAATTTCTCCAGCTGCAGCTACTCCCTAACCATCCTTAGCAACACTGATGCAACTTTAATGCTGGCCAACCAGCAGGTATTCCATCAATTAGAATTTTAATTATCACTTTAGGACTCCTTTCCAGCACAGTGCTACAGACTCTGACCCTAATTTAACAATACCACTTTCAGTCGTACAAGAAGCATCTCCTGCTATGGGGCTACTCACAGTCTGAGCTGTAAGAACATGCTTAAGGGCAACTCAACACTCTGCTGACTTAAGTTACTCATTAACTGGTCACCCACTGGCACCGTTCAAGGTAAGTTCCTGGCCCCTATTCTGCTTGGCAACCTCATCTCCCACTAACTTATGGCCACTGACCTGGAATTTCAAAGTCCTACAAAACTTTTAATCACTCTAAAGCCAGTTTTTAGAAACAAGATATAACTTCAGAACAAGACATGGCATGACTGGAAAAGATCAGACTTACCCGGCAACCTGCTTCAGTTGAATACCCTAATGAGGTGGGAAGGGTACACAGCTCCCCTAGGACAGCTTACCTGAGTAGGTAAGCCCCAAGGAGTTTTAGATGGACATAATGAAACATCAAGCCTTTATTATCCAGAAATACATCCTTAAATTGGAATTATTTAATTTAAAACATTTTAAGAGATTAGTAAACCTGTGGCAGGAAGCTCCACAAGAATATCCAAACAGCATTAAAAACTTTAACCCTCTTCGTAAACTGAAAAGAGGAAGGGGGAACATCACAAACTAATCTTGTTTTAAGGGGAGGTTGAGGGAGGATGTTTGGGATTTTGTGTGAGAGGTTTTATTTGTTCATTTGTTTCATTGGGAAGGGGTTTGGTAGTTTTGGTCTTGTTTGTTTTTTAACTAAAACAGAAATAAGTTTGGGCGTTTGGCTTGGTTTACAGAATATGGCAAAAAAAAGACTTCCCCTTGTGCCAGAACTCACACAGCAAGATTGATTATGAAAAAATTCAAGCTACAAATTGCATAAATTTGTGAAATTTTTCAGTCAGCTTAAATCTGCCTTTTCCTCTTATTTTAACAGGAGTAGGGGGTGGGCAAAGATCACTGTAATGTATCTATCTTAACTACAACTTTGATACCAATCCTAAAAGTCACTGATTCCCTCCATGCCTTATCTCCTCTCTCTGTCGAGCCCTACCATTAATCATCACTGGTCTCTAGAGCTGCAAGACTGAGACATGAGGTACCCTTAGCAATGGGACTCTACCACTGATGTCTCCACCAAAACTAGCTCTACTGCCTATGAATATATAATTGTGTTTCTTTTAAATTACTATTTAGCAAGTATAAAAGCAGTAGTGCAAACAAAAAGAGGAGATTAGAAACAAAGGAAGACTAAGGGGTTTGGGTTTTTTTCAGGCATCTCTCCCTCCCTCCCAAAAAAAACCACAAAGAAAACAAGTTCAGAAAACAAGTTTGTAAGCAGTTTTTTCCTAAATTTTGTATTGACAAAGCAAGATCATGTTTTCAATGCAGATGCAGCGAAAAGGACTGGAGCTAAACAGTTTTCTATGTGATTCCCTATTGTTACCTCTTTCAAGTCAGTTTTTCTGCAGGGACATGGTGCCTCCCGCTTTTGTTGTGCCTGGTACGAGTGATCATCTTCCCCTGTCCTCACTTAGAGGAATCGGCTCGCCCAAAGGAACATGTGAATGTGCATGTTGGGGATGGATGGCAGGTCAATAGAATCACATTGTAGTTCTCCCCTGGTAGCTTCAGGTAATGACTGCATCAGAAAAAAAAAAAAATTTCCCCATCATACACCTGCCACATGCGAAATGATGCAACTAGTGGAAAGTTCCCATGCAACTCCTACAGAGATCATCTAAAAAGCTACCTAATGAGACCGGATTTCAGTTATCTTAACCTCCACAAATATGATTGTTTACATTTGCTACTATTTATTCTCAGTAAAATTTACCCAGCTTCTATTTAGATTCTTATCTTACTCTGTCTCCAGTTGCTAAAAAACAACTCAGAGGCAAACCGGGTAGTGGGAATGGTGCTGCCACATGATAAGGTTGAATGGTTATTTCTCTGTCCAAGCGGATTTCAAGCCAAGGGGATTTGTTCATTTCTCCCACACCAACCCCAGTAATCAGCCAACTCAAGTGAGTGCACTACTCTGGCTGAAACGACAGCACCCAGATCCCAAAGGTGCAGATTATACTGCCAGAGCTATGCAAGCGACTGCTGCACACAGCAGCAAAATGATAAATAACCACACCAGAGAGACTGCTACGGACTCGAGACTGCGAAGAGATGGGATCGTGTGCGTGGCGTCGCTCTGCTCAGTGGTCTCTGCCACTGGAGGCTGGGTTTGATCCAGCACAGCAGGAAAACAGGAGGTGCCCAACAATTCTCTCGCCTTGCAAAGGATCCTGCCATTGCTGCCAGTTTGGAAACTGGGGGAAGGTCATTTAGGAAGCATATATCTGTCAGACTGATGATCAGGGCAATCCCACACAGTAAGTGAGGGAAAGGGGGAAGAGGAGGGATTTAAAAGACGCTTACAGAGTGAAGACAGGTCCCAGATTAATCACTCAAATTGCTCAGTTCTAAAGAAGGGAGAGACTAATGACTGCATAAAGCCAAGACTTGACTCAGACACTCCTTATGCTTTGGACAACCCTTGGTTAACTTTCTGCTGTGACTGGTTCAAGCCAGAGATTTGAAGGTAGGTCTCACAGGATCCAGGAAGCGGTATAATCCCTAGTTATCACGGCCTGGCAAGGACAGGGCTCCTTTAGAGCTGCACTACTTTTATAAATAAATGTTTACTGCAGGGAAGATATAATGATAAGTCATGACATATAGCCAGTACATAACAGACCACAAGGTTCAGTGTCCTTCCTGCAAAGTTTTAATTTACTTCCACAAAGAACAGCTCCAGCTGCAGATGTTGAGACCAAATCCCCAGAGAGTCCTGAAGCACAGCCACAATGTCCATTTGAGGGCTGCCCTGCTGCTGATGCAGGGTAGGAATTTACCTTCCTTCAAAACTCCATCATCAATTTGAGAACAGTGTCCAAGCCTTATTTTATTCCCCCCCCCCCCCCCCCCCCAAAAAAAAAGAAAAGTCACATTCTTGTGGAAATTTTACACTTTGTCAAATCAGCACTTCCGGGAAGGAAGAATATTCGCCACAATGCTTCACCCCAGCTTGAGCTCAAGTTTTATGGCAGCACTGTGAGACAACCTCTAACTCTTTACACAGGAGATCACTCTGAAAATAGACAGCAGTGAAATATTTTACATTAATAGTATCATCTAAGCTCATCTTTCTTTCAGGTCTTCTCACCCACTACTTTAAGACACCCATGTCTGTCACGGGGCAGTCAGCAGAACCCGAGCCAATGGTTTAAGTTTAAAAACTGTTAGAAATTAGGTTATAGTTACTTAAGAGCCAGGACAGATTAAGATGGGGGAGAGTGGAATAGAAGTCCATTCCACATTTTGTGACTATATAGAACAGAACCGCTCATAATATATCAAAAATTTATTTTCCTCACGACTCTTGCCAGTATGAAATTCTATTTGCTGTGCATTTACTTTCCATTATCAACAACATAGGAAGCAGGCTGCAAAAATAGTTTCTCTAAGTCACTGAATCACATTTAAAGGGGAAAAAATTGCTTTGGAATACACCACACTAGCAGAGATACAAACTTTCAGCTGCAGCTAAAATATAATAAAAATACCAGACTAGGGATGGAGGCACAAGTTCTCCTGGTTACTGAAAAAATATATACCTAGGTAGCAATAGGTACTTTTGTCATCTTCCTTAAGCCTGGTTTCACATGAGAAAGGCTATTTGTCCATCCTACTTCCACTTCAATAAGAGCACACAAGCTTTGAGTATTTATTTGCTGTGCTGAGTTATATTGTCCTAGTCAGCTCCTATTTTTCACCATTGCACCAAAATGCAAGTCAGGCCAAGCTCATCAAAACCTTGCCCATCTCATTAGGAATTTTGGAACCCCTGTACAAAGTACAGGGCCATGCTTGCACCATCAGGAAGTCTAATTCAATTGTTAAAGAGAAGTTATAGAGGGTACATCCTCTCTTATTTTATTTTTCATGCCATCAGACACCTTCCTTCACTCCAGGTGAAGAGAATACTAATGATGTTTCTAATTGTTTTTTGTGTATTAAAAATATAATACTAAGTTGCCTACTACCTGAAATGGAAATTCATTTAGAGTGGCTCTATATTTATCTCAATAGCATAAGGAATAAGATGTATAAGTCTTGCGGAATTTCCAGTAAAAAAAAAAAAAAAAAAGAGTAATATCAGTTATATAAAAGATTATTTTTAAAAAATAGTGTGAGGAACCAGACATGAAAAATTTATCATAGCACCTACATATTTTTAATTGTGAATATGACCACATATCTTTAGACTCTAGCTTCCTGAGCAAAAGAAGCTGTGTAGGCCATCCAAAGTTAGGGAGGCATACTAAAAACCTTCGGGTTGCGTTCAGTTGTCATACTGTTGTTAAAGAGGTAAGAGGCAGCCCTTTACAAGAACAGAATACAGCACAAGTATGAGAAGTATTTTTTTTTTCCACCCAAAGAGAAAGGGTAAAAAAGAACAAAGCTCCTCACTAGAATTACACAAGTCGAATAAGCAGCAGGAATATGGTGTCAGAATGAAGACTAGGAAGGTCCCATCAATAAATTATTTCTTATTTTCAACATTGGATTTAAATGCTATTTTGAAATTATGTAATGGTAATCCTGAAAAACACATCAATAAACACAGTTAAGCCAGTTATTAAACCAGTCAGTAATGTCACATCAATAGCAGTCCTCATCTCATCGACAGCAGTCCCAACTCAAAAGTGGACACTTTGTTGTTAAATTAATTGCTTTGGGTACCAATCTGTTTTCTTCATGTCATTATGGATAAATTAGCATGTTTCATAGACACTCCCCAATAAATCAGAGCTTAAAATGGAAGAACTGTACAATAGGGTGATTTTGAGAAGGCAGACACTGCCTGAACCCTTTTCAGGTAAACAGACTGACAAGGAAGCACATTCACTGTCTTGCCACGTCTGAACCAAATGAAGAACTGGAAGAACATACTGCCAGCCTGCTTTCACAGCAGGAACACACAGAGTCCACCCACAGGCCAAAAAAATCCTTATTTGTTTGGAAAAGTATATAACAAAAATATGTTATGCTTTTATTTGAACATAAGTGAGCATCAGGGTGATACCTCCAAAACATAGCAACATAGTAGCAAATCCTGAAGAAATGGTCAACTTGTTGCCAAAAAGTCTTAATCAAAAAATTACCAGAGAAAAAACTAATAAAAATATCTAGAGGAAAAATTGATGAAGAACTCCACAAAATTCCAAGAGATAGCTAACTTACAGAGGGACAATATAAAGAGCAAGAGAGTTTCCAAAATGTCCCCACGATTTTAGGAAGTTGGATATGTTGAATTGCTTTCCCTGAAGGTACTGCTGAAATAGAGTCCTGAGATTCATACTATGAGATGACATACTACGAAAATACACACACTTGCAAGCTACCCTATGCTCAAAACCTGAGTTGATCACATATAGAAGCAATATTGCTCTTCTACAGTCTGTGAAATAGTTCTGTTATTGTATCAGCAAGTTTTGCTTTATTTGCTTACTTTCAAGGAGACCATGAAACCCAGCTGGTTGTTTTTCTCATATTAAAAAGTAACACTGAAGCAAATGGGAAGAGTTCTGAATAATGGAGATAAAAACTAAATTATGTCTTTCAGCTCATTTTCCAGATCCCATATAGGTACAGCTTGGCTCAGTTTCTTTTACACAACCCCAGAAGTCTCAGCAGAGTATTGTCCTTAACCAGGCACCACTGACCAGCCAGGATGCAGGCTCACCTGGGTGCACCACAAGTAACAGGGTGGTCTGTCCTACATGTAACTTCAACAAGCAAGGAAGGACCATCACGGATATAATGGAACAACCCTGTTTGGACAAGACACCCCACAAATATCAACAAAATGGCCCCTGATGCACTTGGGGAGCTTGATTCATTTTCTGTCTTGGAGGCAAAATCCTCCCCTCAAATGTCTTGCCCCGGATAGAGCTATATGTGCTTAAGATATGCTGTATACATTCATGCATGTAATCTGCATCTCAGATAATTTACCTTTTTCCAAATACTGCTCCTGAAACAGAAGTCCTCGGTTATCCATTATAATAGGAGAAACAATAATTTGGAGGAATAGCATTAGTGTATATGGAACCATCTGTGACCAAAACCAGCAAGATGAAGTGGATGTGTGTGCTAGAAAGTGATTCTAGCAGTCTTAAGATATAAGGGCACTGGGAATTTGTGAAACTCCCCGGCATATCTGTCACTTCTAATGGCTTCGCCACCCAGGTTGCAGGCTGCTCTTTGCTCCTCTTCAACCAGCCGCTCACCGCAGAGCCTGCGCTGTGGGCAGCACTGTGTCCTTGCCAAGACATACGCTTTCCTGCTGCCTACCTGGATCTCCGTGTTTACTTTTCACAAGCAAAATGGACGTGCAGAAAAGGTTACATACACCTCTGTTTTAATATATTCTTGGTTGATAGATGAGTTCTGAGCTTCAGTTTCTGCCAAGACCTTTCTCACGCAGTCCAGAAAGCGAAAGCAATACAGCCGCAAGACAGGAAATAATGTGTGCAAATGTGACCTCATGCAGATCAGTAACCATGCAGTTCAGGGCAATTAATTTCTAGCTCTTGCCATATTCAAGTACTAAGTCTGCCTTAGAATTACTTATTTTCATATTAGCAGCACTGGCAACCAACTGTTCCAAATGATAGCTTATCAGATATGCATTTTTTACCCTCTAGGTTGATTTTGCTTATAAAAAGACTGCAAAAGTGTCGTATGAAGGTAAGCTTTCTGCATAAGGATAACATAATCCATCTCATTTTAAAGCATACCCTTGTCTCTACCCAGTGTAAAACAAAATTTAAAATAAATATATGCTATGTAATGAAAAAGAAGAGCAGCCTACCATGAAAAAAGGAGAATTTGACAGGATAAGAGAGAAATATGTATAAATGCCAGCCAAGAGGTCATGCTAACAAACAGCTTTGAGACAAGTTTGAAGTAGTCATTAAAAAGTGATGAGCTAGGACACAGCTGGCTCCATGGACTTGCATGCAGAGCTATCTGTGTAAAGCTTTGGCAACCCCTCACTTCCTTCCGAACAAAGGATGCACACGATGCCTGCACATATATAAAACAGTAGTTCACCAAGATTCCTGCAACAAAGACTAGCACTAGGGAAGTTGGATCCAAGAAACAATCTGTGAAATACCGCTATACCAGCATGACAAACCCTAACATCGCTTCCTTCCAGAGGGCTGAGGAAAATGACCCAATAAAATCACCCTCTGCAGCTGCGGTGCACCCAAGGCAGAAACTTTACTTTCTTTTTTCTTTGCCCTCCGTGAAGCTTAGCAAAACAATCAAAACCAACCATGACCAGACTGTTCGAGTATGTCAAATGGGTAAAATATGTCCCGCTAAAAAACACATTGGAATGTGGTGGTGATAAAAAAATACATGAAATCTTCAATAGGCTTACAGGTAAAATACCACTGAAAAACCTGGCTCCTAACTCAACAGCCTCTGCTGGAAATATATGATGGCCATAACACTTAGAATGGACAGAATCATACTGAAAAGGAGAAAAAAGCCAGTGGCTATTTCCAGTCTGCCTGAAAAGAACACAACACAACCTCCAGCTGTTTAAATTCAGCACCACATCCCTTGCACTGCCTGATGCAATACCTTGCCTAAAAACAGCGCTGCAACACAATGAAGAGCCCCCAGGGCAGGGCAGACAGAAGGGATAAAATGCTGCATCAAACAGCACGTGCCCCTCATTGGTGCTGCTGGGACTGCGGAGGAGAACAGCCTGTGACAGCATCCTCAACGCCTGCAACACACTGGAGAGGCAGGATTATTTGAACAAGCGCCTTTTCGTCTTAGAGAAAATACCAGCCAAAAGCCTTTGGGGATGAGGGGGAGATTGGAGAGAAAGAGCAGCTCCCTGGGGAGAACACAGAGACCTTTGTGCCTGCTCCCTTTCACAGCAAAAAAAAAAAAAAAACAGCCCACACCACACACACACAAAAACACATCCCTGTTATTTTTACTGGAAAAAGATATATTTTTTGTGGTAACAAGGACAGCTCGTCTGTAACAGGCAATCAGAACTTGCAGGATCAGTGCAGCCTGCCACACATGACCTTTTCAGGTTCATGAGTTTTTGGTGTTCAGACACACTGAAACTGGCAGCAGAAGGTGCAGGGAGAGCTCAGCTAACCCCAGGACAGTTGATGCCTAGGAGAAACTACTAACCAATGCTTCTGGAAAAGCCAAAACCAGGAGACAGCCTCACCCAGGAAAGAACACACTGTCGCTCCCTTCCATTTCGAGGTGCACTGACAAACAGCAAGGAGGGTCTGATAAAGCTGTTGATTTCGGGGCTGGGAAGCCACATGGAAAAAAAAAAAAAAACCAAACCTGTTATGAGGGGGCAGTTCAGAGCTGCAGCTGCTCATTAGCAGCAGAGATCCCAAACAGCCAACAAGCTCCCACTTGTTATGAAATCTGTTGGCCTCATACACATAGCACCAAGGAGAAACACTAGATGCCCAGCTTTCCAAAGCAGACAGGGCTTCAGGCTTCCAGAGTTACCCTTGAAATTACAACACAAGAGCAGCCATATGGGGTTAGGTCAAATACTCGTCCTTCCTGTGTCCTAATATTGGCCATAAGCAAAGGCCACAGGGAAGTTGGAACAAGGTAAAAATGGATAACCCTTGCCCCAGTTCTCCCTCAACCTTTCAGATCCTGACCCAGGCATTTCGTAACACACAGTGGTTTTTCTTTATTCACAATTAGCCATTACTGTCCGGTCCAGGCCTGAAGGTTGGCGAGAGTTTGGTCATACCTAACAGCTACCACCAACAGGAGCTTCAAATACTCTTATTCAAGAGCAAATCTCTGCAGAAAAAGAGGAGACTCAGAGTTGGGAAACTTCACTGTGCCTTGCTATGGACAGCCAGAAGTAAAGAGAAACTTCCCCTCTGTTTTATGTGCTCAGATGCAGAATTGTCTATCTGAAGAGGTACAGGACATCTCTTTCCAGGTCACCCAACTCTTCTACGCATTCCAGACCAGCCCTGTGAGATCAGAAAGGGATGGGGAAAGCAAACACCATCTGTAGAGCTCTGCAAGCAGCAGCCGATGGTGACAGACTGTCTCCCAGCACTTTGGTGCAGCACGCCTCCCATAGCCAGGCTCTGAGCAGGGCACACTCAGTGATTAAAGACAGTGCTGCTGACTGTCATCAGAGTTATAACCATTATACCAAGAAACCTCACTGAATACCTCACTCATTTTTTTCCTGTTGAGTCATTTCAGCAGTTTACAAGGAACAAACCAGGGGAGAAGGCAGTTAAACTATAAAGCTAATTTGGCTGAGAACACAGGATGCTTGCTTTATCCTCACAGAAGGCAGCAAATACTTGCTTTGTTCAGTTTAATTGATAGCAGGTTCTACACACTGCAGATACAAATGACTTTCACAGACTTGGCTTAGCATCTAGAACAAAGAGACACCCAAAAGAGGACAGCTATGTTATTTGTGAAACAGCATTGCATCCTGTATTTATAATCTGTGTGTTATGCCCATACATCAATGAGAAGAGTTCATCAATAAGCAGCCTTGGTCCAAGTTTCTGCAACTTTTATTCATTTTTAGTATTTACTTACGTTCACAATGGTCTCATAACGATATAATTCCTTAGGATAAAATATTAGGGTTTAGGGAGAAGGCCTGAAATCATTTTTGTATTTGTTTGCCTAACCTATACAAGTGGCCTCCACTGTAACAACTGCCATCAGAGAATTTGCTGTCCCATACCACTGCAAATATAGCAGGATAGAACTCCACTCCTGTACAGCTTTCACTTTTCCAATAAATTAAACATGAAAGACTATTCATGTACCATGCAGAGTGTTTCACTTTGCATCTGCCTCCCACTGCTTGATCTGGAAAACTTCACATCCTAACTATAAACCTCCCACCAACAGTAGGGCAAGATGTAAAGGAAATGAGTCAAGAACTTTTCTCAGACTTATGAACTTAAAGAGGAATTCACACATAGAGAAGAAACCTAGAAAACTGCAGCCTAGCTTGCAGAAACTTCACTAAGTTCTATATGACAAAACATTTGGTTGAGAGGAAAAAAAAAAAGCAAACCACTCTGAATTTCCATCCTTTCTCATAAAATGTGAAACTGACTTCCTAATTTCTAATTATTATGTAGCTACAAAACAGTAGTCATGTCACGGGTACAGTTTCACTAAATATAAGAAAAAAAAAAAAAATCTATAATGACCAGTTTAGTCATCACCTCAGACAAAAAAAAAAGGCTTAAAACTGAAGCAGAGGAAATTCAGATTATAGACTACAGAATAAAAAAAGGCACACTGAACATTGTGCCAAATTAACAAAAAATAAAATCAAAAGAGAGGCTTTGTAAATGCTCAGAGCACAAAGAGAGTACTGCAAGGGCTGATCGAAAAACTGTGTCATCCAGTGCATCATGAGGCCGGGAGAGACCAGATGGACCAACAGAAGATGTTCATTCAGATGGTCCCAAACAATTACATAGTCCATGGTTTAAAACACACCAGAAGTAATAGATATTATCTTGCTTCTACTCCCATCTGTCCCTGGCTCACTCAAAGAAGCTTTAGAACCCCTTTCCAAAGGGAAGTACTGCTGTTCCCAGGCGTACAGAAAGCACCAGGTAATAAATCCTGCAAGCTTTGAGCTCACCTCGATGAAGTACTTTGAAATATGTCAGAATTCTTGAAATAGAAACTTTACAGATACACAGCCAAAAACTTCGGAAGTTATAACAGCATTACAGCCAAAGCCAGTAGTGGCTGGAGTCCGCGTGCTCAAGGTAACGTGCCTCTTACCGGACACTGAAGAGACAGAGAAAATCAGTCACTAGAATTGGTTGTCGGCAAATATTCATTTTCCAAACAAAATCATGGATATGCTGATTCTCCTATACCTTTTAGTGGCTGTATTGTGCTCCACTCCCATCTTCCACTGCTTATCAGACATAGCCAGCAGTACTCTTGCTACTAACCCAGCTAACCTGGACTACTACACTACAGCCTGAAACTAACACCCATAAACGCATCAGGGCTCTAACACACAGACAACACGGCTTGTTTCTTACTGAGGATCACATAACCTATTTCTCAGCTTCTCCTCAGCACGCAACCTCCCTTCCATAGACCTTAGCTGTTGACATTCAGTTCAGAACATAAAAGGTTACAGACCTCTGCTCTATGGAGCAAGTTGCTGGAAGGTAGATGCAAAAGGGAAGAGATCAGAAGAGAAGCATCAGGATCATCGTCCTGTAAAGTTGTCTGCATCAACTCAAGTGGGTTAGACAGAGAGCAATCAGCTTTATCCAAATGGATTGCACATGGACAGGGTGCATAAGAGAACCGCTACCCATATGGAAACATTTACCTTTTCTCTTATGTCCTCAAAGTCCCAAGCCACTAGGAATCCAAATTGTAATCAATTCCCATGCAAGAGGGATATTTGTTGGAGGACAGAGTTGGTATCATGAACAGGAATTCTATTTTGCTATTTTGAGGGCGGCCATCATCTTTAAAGATGGGCCTTGTTTGCTGTACCTACATCCAACAACAGATCCAGCAAGGGTTTCTCCTTAATTTTTAAAGGCCTTGCATTTCTCTTCCCCATCTCCTGCACTCTGAATTCCCTTCTCTGCAGCAGTTAGTGTGACCAGGCTATTTGCAATGCTACACGATCTATTCCTCCAGCTTTACTGTCCTACTTGCTTGCAGACTGAGCTCCCTGACCTGCAACTGAGCCGTCCACTATGATCAGCTTCATCGGGGTTCCCTCCGCCTCGCTGTCTAATGAGCTTAGAAAAATTCTGAACATCTTGTCATGGTTTCACTTTAACAGATTATTTTTCCCTAATGGAGATGGGCAGGAGGCAGTAGCTTCAGAGCTTCCCTTCCGATACTGAGGCTGAGCTGCAGACTCCAAAAGCAAGGTTGCGGTGATTTCCCCTCCCCTTCATTTTTTACTGGTCCCTTTGACATTTTGGAGTTCAGAGGGCTCCATATGCAGGCAAGAGAAATAATTTCTTACTTGGCCAGCTGAAGGCTCCTAAAGAGAACAACAAATTAACAGTAATGGATTACAAATAGTAAACTGGGTTTTGCTCATCTGCAGCCACGCTCTGCCCCCAAGGGACAATTTTTATAAATACAATGTTGTTGTTATTCAGATGTTTCCCCTCAAATCTAGACTCTCACCTCTTTATCAGTGGCAGGTACTCTTGTCAAAGTAAATGTAAATGAACCATCATGACAATCTATGGAGCAAAGAGCAGACTGGAGGCTCAAGATCATCAAGCTATTTGCATTTCTGTTGTAGACAGAATGCTTGCACTGCAGCTCCAAAGCAGGCCTTATGTAATCTATGTTTCCTATTCATCTTCATAAAATTCTAATTTTACACAGCAATAGTGTAAAGTCAGTTAAACACAAGAATGATTTTATAGGTTTCCAGAGAACTGATGTCATTTGGGAACAGTGTACTCCATTTATGCATTATGTCTGAAAAAAATACGGTCAGATACAAATCACAAAGAAACACAGTGAGTGTTTTACGAGTTCATAAATCTAAGGCTATAGATATGCAGGGACCAAAATTTGAATCTTTAAGCACCATAATTTATGGACACAAAAGGATTCATTTTAACTTTACAGTATTTAGAATATGAACAAAAGATGCTGCAGCAGAAGCAAATATATGATGCACCAAAAAGCACTAAATAAAAATATATTATTGTTGCTCCATTGCACAAGTTCAAAAGCAGCAGTCTAAGCATGTAACAGTGTGCATCAATGAGAGATGCTGTGAGAACAGACATATAGCACACGTGCAGCACCTAACATATGCTCTAGTTTGGCTGATTATTACATCAGTTTCCTTTTTTTTCCTCCCCTTTTTCTTCTCCATCAAGAAAGATCAGGAAGAACAAATGCACAAGAAAGGGTCCTGATTTTTAGCTGGCAAAAAGCAATGTTATATTCTTCATAACTGTGCGTTCCTCTGCTGCGTATCAACACAGGTGCTGGTCAAATGCATAATGGCAGAAGTTTAACGAGTATTCATCCACAGCCAGGAAGCACACAAGTACACAGAGCAGCAGAGCTAATGTGCTTTTTAAAAAAAAAAAAAAAAAAAAAAAATCTTTAAAAGGTACAACCTGGACACAATTTTAATTTTTTTTTTTTCCTACTAAAATGTTATCCATGCTCCCCAGCTACATCTGTTTGTTCTGCAGCAAAGCATCTCTTTATGCCAGCAGCTGAAAGCTACGTCAGCCATGCTTCAGTGGGGCAGAAAAGTACCTTCTGTTTAAAGAAACAGGATATAAGAGTGATCTTAAAAAGCAGAATTTAACACTACATTGCCCACCAGCTTCTGGGGTGACATATATGCACTTGCAAATGCAGTGAATTATGGCAAAGGCTCAGGCACTGGAGACATGGCCACATCACACAATTCCCCACACAAGTGCACCTGCACGCGCACACACACACACAGAGAAGGCACCACCAGTGGTATAGCATCCCTTAGAGGGGATTCACACTATGACCAGAATATAGGGCCATTTCTGGCACAAACATGGTAGATCCATGGTTAAACAGAGCAAAAGTACATACCTAACATGAATATGTAACAGTCATGGAAAGTTCTCAGTGCATCAGGTGGATCAGGTGCTCTGCTGACTTGAGTTTAAATCCTAACCCAGTTTCAAACTTGAAGACACTGAGAACACAGAAGACATGTTCAAGACCTCACCAGGCACCAGAGCAAGCAATCAACTCTGTACATGTCTCACCTTGGCCTTTGCCCCAAGCCCATTTTACTCTTCACAAATGCTAGTACTGCCTTATAAGCTTACTTTGAGGAGAGATTAAAAAAAAAAGAAATAATGCATAATCACAGAATTTATCGATCAGAAGCCATCCCTATTCAGCATTGCAGTGCTTGGAGTCAGCAACACCCTCTACCCAGGCATAGCTACAGGTCTTCTGGGTCTGACCTGAGCTCCACCACAACACATGGAAACACTCTTCATATAGATCAACAAGATGAAGCACAAGGTGTTCTCGCAAGCAGGTATTATATCTATTTTGTAAATAGGCAAAGCGAGACACAGATGAGTTCATACTCATCTCAGTGGTATCTCAAGTAGCACTTTTGGCCCTGACTCCCAGCTGCTTGCTCTCATCTTCCAGTGCAATAAATTACAAGTGCAAAGTCAGTTTCAAGTGAAGCAAAACACAGGGTAGACATATAGCTGTCCTTAGCTGGGACCAGTTGGCAAAGAACCAGCTCTGTAATGATCAGGGCTGTGCCACAGCTGGTAATCCTCCCTTTAAATAGGGGAACATCAACATGATCTGGATAATTCCAGCTGTTTCCCCTCCTACTTCCCATCCTTCCATTTTTCTCCCACAGACACACATTGTCACTATTTTTGCTCAGTTTTAATAGGTCATTCACATTTTCCTTACAACTTTCATTGCAACGCCTAATTGACAATACTTCGCAAGAGTAGCTTTTATTGAAGAAAGCTTTCCATCAGTGGATCGCCAAGCTTCAAATGACAATCTGCATCATCCTCTGGTTAGAGATAAGGAAACAGATCCAGGAGAATAAAGTGACTTATGCACCATCCAGCAAACTAAGAGCGATACTAGATATAGAAACCTGGTATTCCCAGTGCCACATGTACTACGTTCTCAGGCTGCTCTCCCAGTGAGGTAGCAGCTTGCTTTCTGTTCTCACAAATTAGACTATCATCAGGAGGCAATAAGGAGCTTTCTCTACAATTGAAACTTGTTCCAATCACTGCTGTTGTATGCTCCGGCCCAGGCCTCCATTAAGTCTGAACAAGCAATTCATATAACAAGTTCAAGAGCTAGTTTAGGACTGAAAACAAAGGCGTAACACAGAGCAAATACTAAAATAAACTGCAGTTGGGATCTTAATTTTAAAAGAAAACACATACACAAAAAATAAGCTTAAGGTGAAAGGAAACATATATTTAAAATACCGAGATTACAAATACCAATGCATACAGTTAGAAATACAATGTATTTTTGCATTTACCCAATGAAATAAAGCATCAAACATTAACAATTGCCCTTACTATTTCAAGTGCAATCTCACTTTCAGGAGCAACATGTTACAGAGATTTTGTGCGGCACATTCAAGACTACTGTAGTTAAAATAAATTACATGTTTGGATTCAATTATCAGACCCTGATGAATCATAGCCCTCATTTGGCATTTATTTAGGAAAAAAAATCTTGGAAGCCTCTAGCACCACAAAGAAAATTCAAAGGGAGGGTGAATTCAAGCATTTGAAAAAAGATGAGAGGTGCATTAATCAGCAGGTTCAACCTCCCAACGGCAGGAAAAAAATTTATTGCTTGTCTCAGGCATCCTTCAATCTGACCTGCAAAGCAAGCAAATTTAAAGTAACATCCAGTACCTTACTGAGACTCGCAGGCTGTGAGCCAAAAGAGTCTCCATTATTTGCATTTCCCACACACATATAGACAAGTGTCTTAGCCACATCAAGGTCATTCAATACCAAGGCCATTAAATTAAGTTTTCCTCTAAAATGAGGCCTCATTATCAAGACTAATTAAAGAATGACAAAACCTTCTGAACAGTTCCAATCCTCAGCAAAGGCTTATTCATGACTAGAGCATTCTTTAGGAATGAAGTTGATTAAAATTATTAAAAGCTATTTTAGTCTCTGTGTTAAAGGTCTCCTGACTATCAACACTAGAACTGCATAAAATTGCTATGATACATGATTTTTCTATTTGCACTTTCACCACATGCTTTTTATTGATCTTCCAGACTCACTAGCTCTCTATTTTTGGCAATTATCCATCCATGTTTAGAAATCACAGTCTATGAAAAAAAGGCATGATGTAATGCTGGAGGGAAGGGATACCATCCAGAGAGACCTCAACAGGCTTAAGAGGTGGGCCTGTGCAAACCTCATGAAGTTCAAGAAGGCCAAGTGCAAGGTCCTGCACATGGGTCATGGCAATCCCAAGCACAAATTCAGGCTGGGCAGAGAATGGATTGAGAGCAGCCCTGAGGAGAACAACTCAGGAGTGATGGTTCATGAGCTGGCAATGTCGGCTGGCAGCCCAGGCGGCCAGCCGCATCCTGGGCTGCATCAAGAGAAGCATGGCCAGCAGGTCAAGGGAGGTGATTCTGCCCCTCTACTCTGCTCTGGTGAGACCCCATCTGGAGTACTGCGTCCAGCTCTGGAGTCCTCAGCACAGGAAAGACATGGACTTGTTGGAACGGGTCCAGAGGAGGACCACGAAGATGATGAGAGGGCTGGAGCACCTCTCCTATGAAGACAAGCTGAGAGAGTTGGGGTTGTTCAGCATGGAGAAGAGAAGGCTCCAGGGAGACCTTATAGCCCCTTCCAGTACCTAAAGGGGACCTACAGCAAAGATGGGGAGGGACACTTTATCAGGGAGTGTAGTGATCGGATGAAGGATAACAGTTTTAACCTGAAAGAGGGTAGATTTAGGTTAGATAGTAGGAATAATTTCTTTACCGTGACAGTGGTGAGACACTGGCACAGGTTGCCCAGAGAAGCTGGATGGGGCTTTGAGTGACCTAGTCTAGTAGGACATGTCCCTGCCCATGGCAGAGGGGTTGTACTAGATGGCCTTTAAAGGTCACTTCCAACCCAAACCATTCTATGATTTTATCCCATGAGCACTGGTTCTACAGGGGCAGACTGTACCCCTTACAGGAGCTTATTCCTGCCATTAGCATTTTAGATTTCTGGTTCAGATAACATGTCAAAAATTTGTTGAGTGGTTCTCAGCACTAGAACAGAAACAAGCTCATTTCTTAGTGGCTCATACAGTTAGTATTACTTGGACAGCACCAGACACACAAGCAATGCTTTGTAAACACATCCAAGATCTGAATCTCCGTTCCAAAGTGCCTGAAAAAGTCAACAGAGGAACCAGATAGTGGAAAGAGTATAAGGTGACTTGTGCTCCTCTCCAGAGACCTCTGTGGGTCCCACACCTCAGAAAGCTTCTCATATCCTATTTGCAGTCTCTACGTGAAGTAGAAACTGTTCCCCTTCCTCCTCTTATCCATAGCTCCAAGGAAGGAAATGTCACCGAAGAGGTCCCCCTTCTCCTCTGAACCTCCCTTGCACCTATTACACACAATGCAGAGATTTGCATCACGTGTTTGAAATGAGATTGAGAGCCCTAGACTGTAAAATTATTTTCAAGATGCAAAAAGCTAAGAAACTGCGATAACTTAAGCAAGCACTCAAGGTCTTATGAGTTTCTTCCTTTTCAGAGCAAGAATGGATTGTGTGAGTGAAGTTTCTGCTGGTGCCCTTGCAAGTAACAAAGAACATACAAAATCTCATTTGCCTGAACACCACAAACAAGAATAACCAGCTCCCTCCTAGCTCAGTCATCTCACTCAGTCTTTGCCACAAGCCCCATGCCCCAGAGAAGCTCCATCTCTACCTCCTCCCAGGGCTGTGCTCACCACTCTGAGCTTACCCGTCTTCAGCTTTACACACACAGGCAGAACTCAGTCCCCAGGCTGCTGCCACCAGTCGTCTCAGTCTAGTTTAATTAGCCTTGCTGTATACGTCCCCTGAAACAGCAGCTTCCTACCGTTTCCACCATCACATGTAGGGTGAAATGGCCTCATCCATTCAGGCTGAAGAAGGACAGGCTATCATGTCCATCTGCTTTAATCAGGTCTTTGAGAGGTGACTACCATTAATGCCTTCTTCCTGCAGACCAGCTGTTGTTATTTCCAGCAGGACTATTGCTTATTGCTTCTCAGCAGGAAACACAGGTGAAACATCCACGTAGCTCACAAGAGTGTTTCCATGCTATGTGCGCAGGGAAGCTGAAAACAGCTGAAAATCTTGCAAGACAACCAATAATAAAAGATTTCATGCTGCATTTCTCAGATCCATGCTGAGAGGATAGATGTGGTCTGTTTTCCATAATTAGACGCTCCCATTGCCTGATCAAGAACTGAGGGATAAATCAATTTAATACTTGGAAATTACAGTTTTCACAAGAAATTGCATCAACAGACTAAGAGCAATGGGGTTCTTAAGTACTAAACTTGCCAGTGAACAGGGAAAATGCTGGAGAAAGGAAGCTAATCCAGAGCAGCAGGCACAGGGATATTAAAGAACAGCATGCCCAGACCTTTGTAAGGTCCATATACTGCGGTGACTATTTGGAAAAAGGTGCAAAGCTTCTAAAAAGATATTATTTTTTTTTCACTTGTTTTCCTTGAGGGGATGGGGTTCCAAGAATGAAAAGAGACTTCTTAGGGCTCTGAAGCATGTGGGAAAACCTATCTAACTCTGGACCACCTTCTAGCATGTGGAAATTAAATTGATAAATTTGCCACCCAAAATACTTTTTATACGATGCACATTGCTGGAACAGACTCCTTTACTTTATCTTTTTCTGTTCTTCTGCTCTGCTGCGTCTCCCCCAGCCTCACATAAACCTTTCTCTCTGCCTGTCCCTAAGCTTTAATTCTTTCGATGAACTTCTGCCTCTTTGCCTAACACTGACCTGTCTTTCCCCCTTGGAGAAAAATATTCCATAGAGGTAAAATATAAGGAACAAAGAAGAAAGGATAGTAAAGAGTTGTCACTGTAAAATGTATTTAGCCCATTCTCCATGCTCTACATCAAAAAGCCACTCAAAATCCAAGTCATCAATCATTTCTCCATTATTGCAAAACATTATAATCCACTTGTATGCTTTGGCAATTTTAAGATTAAAGTTACACTGTCAAGACATTTTATAGCTTTTAATTTATTTTTTTTTTACTCATGTTTTAATACCCTCTCACTGGGCTTGAAAAGCAAATGTCTTTCCCTATTGATTCTGTTCTTTCCCTTTAGCAGAAATATTGATTCTTTTTTTTTCAACAAGTTAGGAATAAATCAAAAATTAATATGTCTGTTCTCTTCTATGACAACAGTTTCCCAGTACCAGTTGTGGCCCCCACTCAGTTTGCCAAAAACTTCATCATTCATGACTCAGCACTCTAAAGGGTGACTAAGCACTCTCTGAAAAAAAAGCTACAAAGACTCAACAAACCAACCATCTGTGAAGGTACCATTAAAAATACTAGCTAGCAAAGTATAAAATATATATATAAAATACTTTTTTATATATATATATATATATATAAAAAACATACTTTGCTTCGCTAAAAATCTAATTGCCTAAAGGACAAAGAAGTCTTTTTAAAAACCTGTGTGAGCTCCCAAGAAGTGGCAATATGACCTAAGAGAGCTGTACACCATCTGGTTTGCCAAGCCTTACTTGAGACTGTTCCATGATCTTAAACATTAAGACTGATCTCAATCATGTTCTTATACTTAAGCATACAGAAGAGTCACTCTAATCTCTTGACTGATGTATGTGGAACAGAAGTAATGCATTCAACAGAAGTGTGTACATATTCATATACATTCATAGTTACGCTAGGGTCAAGTCCCCACCTCTAAAGTGATTGCAGCCACTCAGCACTGTCGTCGTCTAACTAAACCCCAAGACATTATAAGAAAACAATCCCATGATGCTTGTCCTTGCTGTGGTTGCACACCAGAAACAACAGAAGACTTTGGACAAGAAGAAAGAGTCAAGCTAAAACTCCCACAGTTCCTCTTCTATCATCCACTAGTTTGCCACCATTAATTTTCTACCTTTGCTAAACAACTTACTTTCTGGTTACAGAGGGATCTGCAGTACTTTGGCGATGTGGGGATATAGCTCAACAAGCGAGGAAGATGATGAAATTGTCCGGGTATTTCTGAAGACTGAAAAGACAGCAGAAATTCCTTACAAAAAAAGCAAGGTGTTGTTTTGTCATCAATCGAATGCAGTCTTTTGAACGCCTGAGAAATCCAGGCAGACAAGACTTGGAAGAAAAGAACTAAGAAAAGAAAGAGGACATTAATGACAAGCAAGAAGGGGTCTCTCCAAAGTATCTCAAGAGGTAAAGGATGCTCTTTACCACACAGAGCAATGATTTCCCTTAAAAGAGGCTGGGGGACTTGAAAAGAGTAATTATATCTTGAACATCTGAAGAGATCTCCATGAAAGTCCATGGGGGAGGATCACAGCCAACAGGGCAGGTGTGAACTCACCACGAGCAACCATCAGAGGCGGTCTCCTTTGGAAGCATTTGTACAGGTGGCAACTGTTGAAAACAAACCAGCGCACTGGGGTTTACACAGGTACACAGACAGGCTGAGTCAAGCACAGGGCAATGCAGCGTAGGAGAGGAGCTGGAAGACTGCCAGGAAATAAAAAAAAAAGATAAAAAAGAGAGGTAAGAATAAGATAACAAACTTTTTAAAGCAGGAGTTCCTCTAGTTCCAAAGCAGATTGCTTACTGTGACCTAAGGCACCAGATAACTGCTTAGAAATAAATTGTGTGCAGACACAGGGCAGTTCTGATGGCGATGCCAATATGACACACTCCCACTCAATCTGAAGTGCTAAAGCTGTCCCACTTCTCATAAAATAAGTAGATATTCACTGGGACAATGAGACAGCATAAGCACTGATGCTCAAAATGATGTATTAGGAAGTGGGGGAAAGCCTGAGCTTTATACACTGGACTGTCACAGACTAAGGTGCAAGTCAGGTTCGCTAACTATGCAGCAGTGTCAAAACCACAGTAGTTCTGGCCCTGCCAGAAGGAAACCAAGAATCAAAGGAATTTCTTCACCTGAGGAAATACTGCTACCTCCCCAGTTAGGCGGGAGCTGGGCAGGGATTTTAAAGCACTAAATTCTGGAGTTGAGTGCCTAATGCAGCACTTTGATGCCCAAATCTCTTCACAGTTCTAGGTATTTAGAGGAGAGTGACTCCATGTACTTCCAGGTTACACCTAAAGCCCACCGAGATCACAGGATGTGTCCATCAGTCACTTAAATACAGGGATGAACTTTATCTGCTACAACTTCAAACAACAGCTGGAATCCTGTTAGAAACACCACAGACAGGCTCACTCTATCTGCTGCCTCCCTCAAACTGTCTGTGCCTTGGTTCAATATGGGAAACAGATCACATCCATCTGTAATAATATGTAACGGTGTAAAAAGTGCTGTTCTCACCTGGCTAAGCACAAAGCAACGATAATTCAGTTTAAAAAAGAAAAAAAAAAAAAAAAAAAAAAAAGAGTGTTCTTGCTGGTCACTGCATGAAACAATTTCTGTATCTTGAATAAATATGGTGCCAGACTGCCAAAGCATGTCTGTCAGGGAGCACAGAATCCTTTCAGAAGATATTAGACAGGCACTCCAAGATGTTTATACAGCACTTCACACTGTCGAGGCAAGAGACTCAAAGCCAATACTAATGCTTTTCATACGATAAACAGAAAAAAGCCCAAACCACAAATTGCTGGAGGGAACAAAAACAGTGCCAGCACCACTGGTCACTAGCTTGTCTGCTGTTAAGGAAGACGTACTCGCACATTTTGTGCTGCACTTTATCTCTCCCTGGGATCTCAGAGCATTTCACTCCCTGGGGCAGCTAAGATTTTGAGATGTTTTACATCAGTATTTTCAGATTTTATTTTTTATTTCTCAGCTGCTCTGCCACCAAAACCAATATGCTTTTCATCACCCACAGCAGCTCAGCTAGCAAATTCTTCACATAAGTAACCACTGGCAGGTATCACTGAGAAGCCAAAGAAGAAAACAAAGGTATGCGGGAAAATGAGCTTGAAGTATGAGTATTAGACAAATATACTAAAGGCTAGTGAAAAAAAGCCAACTAAACACTAGTGTGTGGCCTTCGCTTTAGACATGGAGGATAAACAGTGTTCAAATAATTTTCAGTATTTCAGCACATCAAAGATCTTCCTCATAAGACAATATGGCAGGTTTTACACAGAGTGTCAGTCCACAGGACAAAGCTCCACTTCTTTTAGACAAAAGTCTACTCCCTTTCCAACTAACTTTCAGCTTCACAACAAGCATGTTCTTAACCCTGAGCGGTTACACTGTGAGCAGAAGGGCTGAAATGAAAGGACTGTACAAGGAGTAAGGACGCTCAAGCAGAAGTTTGGAAAGATGAGCAGAGCAGCCATGGTGAAGAGTAACAGCAAAGATTGAGATGGGCTGCGTGTCAGGGCAGGCTCTGATCTTGAGTCCCCTGACACATATATTCCCCAAGAAATGCCTGCTTTGGAATTGCTCTGCATTGACTGCAAAGACCACATCCTCTTCCTCTAAACTACGCCAAGTTGGTTTGGAGCTTTGTGTGAAAGCACGATCTGCTTGCATGTGTGTCTCTTTCAGCCTCTCTGCCACAATCACTTGTAAACCTATTTTTTGATCGCAATCCACCTGAAAAGAGGTCTTCAAGGTTACTAAACCCCTCAAATTTCATGAAAGATAGAAAAAAGCCAATAGAGGAAAAAACACGTTATGGTGAATAGAGAGGGTAAGACATCAGTGTGAGCTCAGCCCATATTAATCATCAAGAAATCTTCATGGGAAAGACTCATTTTGAATGCTCTAATTACACAAAAAGGCATCTCCCAAACTTTGCAGTTATTAGGCATGAGAAATTTCACCTCTTACATTTTTTATGCTGCTATGAATCCTCCAGAGCTCAGTCTTCATTATAAACTCAGTTAAAGCTCTTCCCATGACCAGAACGTTCTCTCCCCAACTCAGCCCCACTTTTTGTGGGTTCTCCGATGTCTTATAAACCTCTACCTCAGTACTGTAGCTTTAGAATAATTTAGTTAAAAAGCCAATCAACCATGAGACACAAAGCCACAGGAAATGAGTTTTCATTAGTTCTGCTAGTCACAAAAGTACTTGTTTATTATTACAGAAGCAGCTGGAATATATTTGGTTTCTGCACAGTGTCTCTCAAATTTTACTCTCAAAACCAAGAACAGCTGGGACATAAGATTACTGGGAGTTGCCTGTAACATTATTAAAAAAAAAGGATAGCATCACAAGATAAAGCCCCAATCTGTCGAGGAAGAGCACACTGAGGTAAGGCAAAAAAATCTGCCAAAAAGCAGGCTGTATTTTTGCAATCTTTACTGGTGATCTAGAGAAAGAAATAAAGACATGTTAATGAAAGCAGGCAGGTGATGAGAGCCAGAGGCATGCTGTCAACAACAGAAAAATCCGGAGGAATCTAACAGCAGAGCAAGGAAAATGCTGTGAGAACATGTCCCAAGTTATCACTCATATCTTAAAAGCGAACTCCCTTTAACCTGGCTCTTCACAATGTGGATGTTAAATGGTTGAGCTTTGTGTGCAAAACTACCTGTCTATGCTCTGCTATCCATACCTGAAGCAGTCTGTTCTACAGTACAGCAAAATACAATGAGATAAAAGAGCTTTCCAACCCCCTTCCATAAGCCTGATGCATCAGCAATTTAACCAGGGCAGAGGGCAACCAGTAGCAAAAACTTTATTACCAGACAGTCAAAAATTGGCTCTGCAAGAACAAGCAAAGTCAATATAGAAAATAGGTCATCAAGGGCCAGAGACAGCCTGCATGACTGAACAGTCTCTTTAGAGAGGAGAATTATCCACTGTGAAGCCACTAGTCAGGACTTGCTTAATGCCCTTCTCCAACACAGATCTCTGCAAAGCTAAGAAGGCATCTCGACACATAGTCTTGCACTAGATACAAACATCTAACTCTCAAGTCAACTAAAGTGAAGGAACTGAGTACTTCCAAAGTTCTCTCCGTATTCGGACCCTCATCTGTGAAAGGGTCTGGTCATAAGAAGAGACTGCAGAAAGGACCAAGACAGCAATACATGGCTGGGGCTCACTGTACAGTTGGAGCTCCAAGGTTTGGTGGAAGGGCTTTCCCAGCTTCTTTAACAACACAGACACAAAGCAAACAGTGGGAGAACCTCTGGAGCAGATAAACTAAGAAAAGCAAGAGACACCTCTTAATGATGACATAACATAAGCAACCTTGCAAGAAAAAAAAAGTGATTTTGCTGTTTCACTAGGGAAGATGTCTGAATTGAGACATTCACATCTGCCACATGCCATCTTCAGGGAGATGATGCTTCTAGCAGTGGAAAATGGACATATAAGAGACAAGGGATTATTCACAGCTGAGACACCTTTGGATCCCTGGGGAAAAAAAAAAAAAAAAAAATACATCACAACCTGAGGCAGCTACAAAAGGCTGAGAAAAGCCAAGTCTAAAGGTAACCACTTAGCAGGGATGAAATCTGAGGTCAGGTAATATCACTTCTGTCATGTACAGTAATAACCAACATGATCTAAATATCCCGAGGACAAACTAGCTGACCAAACCCAAACTTCAGCAAGGACACCCCTAGCAAAGAAATCATAGGATATCTCAAGTTGGGAGGGACCCATAAGGATAAAAGTCTAACTCTCTGCTGCTCACAGGACTACCTAAAACTAAACTATATGTTTGAGAGCATTGTCCAGATGCTCCCTGAACTCTGGCAGGCTTGGTGCCATCACAGTGAGATGAGTCCTCCAGCTCTGGGCCCTATTGAATGCAGCTTTCTAGGAGCTTTTAGAAATCACTTTCACAGCTTTCAGCCCATGCTCAGCTGTATTGTCCATTGCTTCTGAATCTTACCTCTAACAGCAATGATTCAGTTTGCTTTTATTGGGCAAGTCAGCTGTGACCAGCTTTACCTGTCTGCAAAATCATGAGCCAGAGAGGTCCATAGCACATCTCCCGCCTTAGAGGAGTTGGGGAGAGGAAAGATAACAGAGCAGAGAGAGTGGAATCAGTAGGCAGTAGAATATTACAGCTGAGCCCATGCGAAGGCAGAGGGAATGTAGACGGAAGCATATTATCGCTTCCTGGAGCTTCACCTTCTCTTCCCAGCCACAGAAAATAGGCAGAAACACTGATGATGTGTTTGTTGTTTGGTGGGATTTGAAGAGGTTGTTTAAGAAAAGCGAGGCCACCACATTATATTACCAGCAATTCTCAGTAGAATTGCCTTAAAAAACAGCCTAGGAAAAAAAGTTTATTCTTATTACAACTGGGAAGTACAAGCTACTATTCATCTTCATCCAACAGAAGTTAATAGCCACAGTGCTGAAGTAGGAGGGCTGTTCTTCATGCTGTTTTCTTTTCTAAACAACAACAGTGCTGTTTTTCTCTGCCAGAATAGTAGACTAATGAATGATTTTTACAGGAGTATCCTACAGAAAAAAGCAGTAGGGAAAGGAAATACCTTGGACGATCAACATCTACAGCTCTCCTAAAAGCCTGGACAGCCTTGTGTCCACGGAGTCCCAACATCCCATACCTACAAATGAACTTTCTATTCCTGTATCGCATGAGACAGAGGAAGCCATTGCTTCCCTTTTACAGATGAGAAATGAAGCAGTGACTTATTCCTAGAGGGACTGGTGAGAACTCATACCTGAAATGCATTTTGCTGCAGGGCAATCCGGCAGGACCATGAAGAGCAGAGAAAAAAAATACAACCATCACTTTGAAAAATCCACTGAGCTCACAACAGTGGCATGGAATAACTCAGCAAGCCTGGGGACAGTGGGCAGAACAAGGTAGACCTGAAAAGAGAACTAGGAGGTGCAGCGATTGAGAGACGGGACACAGCTTGATGCAAGCAAAATGTTCATTTATTGTATACCATCATTCCTTTACATATGCTTACTTTGGCTGCGTGTTTTAAACTGATTGGTCCTTTTGAACACACACTGCTCGCGCGGCTGCATCCGATTGGTCAGTGATACATTATCACACCATCAACCATAGCTTATCTTGAGGACACAGTTATCTTAACTTAACGACTCAGTCCTTAAGACCTTTTTAGGCAGGGCACCAGGAACTTGCCCATCCCAGTGTGGCAACGTTTGTCAAGTACCTGTTTTCAGGTCCTTGTCTAACCCTTTATGGTCAGGACCACCCTCGGTTTCCCATGGTTTATGGCCTACAAGTTCCAACATGTCCCGGCTTGTTAATTGAGCAGTACTCGGGGTTCTGCTCTTCAGGCCTCGTCCCACAAGGAGGGACAGCAGTTGGGACCAGGAGCAGCTAAATGTTACAGATCAGATTTTTGGACTTTTGCACAGAACTTAAGGTATCTCCTGCTTTGTCTTCCATAATCTACAGAAAAAAGGGTTGACCAGATATTCTTACCACCGAGTCATTCCTTCCACTACTAGTCACAGCCCTTATCTCGCCAGGAGTTCAAGCATCAGAAATTAAGGCTAGGAGCCAATTTCACACATTTAGCTCATCTTAAAACAGAAAAAAAAGATTCTAGACAGTACAGATTCCTTTTACTGTCAATAAACCACATACCTTCCATTTGGACAATAATAAACACCTTCAGTTATGACTGCCTGAACTACTTTTGTAGCTTATGACCAGATCTTTATCCTTACTGAACAGAAAACATGATACCCTATATAGCCCCTCTAATAAAGCACAATAAATACAAGGGATCTGCTTGATGAATGCAGAGTTTGCAGGTGGTACGAGCAGGAGGAATCATGTGGACCGAAGCATCAGGCCCTGAAGATAACTGTGTGCCCTAAAGTCACCAAAGCCTCATGGCTGCAGGCTGGGCTGTAACCCAGTCTGCCTCCCTCGCTGTCGGGGAAGCTGTCTCATCCACAGCGCTCTTGGCTTCCAGATCCAAGTTACACAGAGGAAAGCAAAGTTACCAAATAAAAAACGGTCTGTCAAAGCATGTTGTCTCTGGTTTGGTTCAGTGTTCTTCTGCCTTCTCCTCCTTCCCCTGCTTCAGAGAAGACCAACAAGATTGCAGTTAAATTCTGTGCCTCAGACAAAGAAGAAACTTAATTGCAGTCTTCAGGAGACTGAGTTTCTATTGAATGAGATAATGAAGCATAACCAATTGCATTTCAATGCCAGGGCTCAGAAGGCAATTTGCTAAGAAGCAGAGGTGTGGAGCAATCTCCTCAGCAGTGATTCACTGAAACACAGCAACTGGCAGACAGAGACAATCAGCCTCAGATAGAAAAGTTTCACGGATGACAGTAAAAGGAGCTTGTAAAAGGCTCCAGCTCGGGTAAACTGGGAAAGACATATGACCACTGACCAGCTAATTAATAAAAATTATTACTAGAATTAGCAATATACATGTATGGGACCTTCCCTATGAACAGTGAAGCAAAAATATTTACTGTTAACATAAAACCACTGAATTAGTCATGCAGTCTCTAAGTACCACTCTGCTGTCAGCAGTGCCTGGATTCAACAAAACAAGATGCTGCTCAGGACAGAAATGTATAACTCTAGCCCTGAATAAATGGATTCTTAAAACGCTTACTAAATCACTACACAATAACTAGTGCTATATCACAGGAAGCCTCGTTTTCTCCTGCTAGAACAGACCAGCTGAACAGCTTTATTTTTCAATGTATTTTTGGAATGTGCTTTTATGAGCTTAAATGATGGTGTTGAGTCATAGGCTCTGGGATTCATCTATTCAGCCCATGCTCAGGTATCTGGAATGCAAAAGGCTGGGAGAGAGAGATATGAGCTTTGGGTTCTTTACCAACTCAATATGTCCTATATTCCACCAAGTATTTCCCTCCTCCAAAAGGAACTTAAGAATAACTTAAGTAATCTATAGAGATACCTCTATCTTACTATACTGCTGCACAAACACCTGACATACTGGAAGAAACAAACTGAGCTCTGCAAAGATACGTGATCTCCCACTGGAAACCAATTATTTTACCAATGATGAAGGAAATACAGTTCTTTGTTCAACAGAGTCAGCTCTAAGTTGCAAGAATTCGGTGGCTCTCTCTCAGGAACACATGCCCACTTAACTACCAGGTGAGCCAAATGTTTGGGAACAAAATCAAGAGCAGGACCAGCACTGACAAACTTCTAGGAGCTTGTAAAGAATCCGTCAACCTACCACCAAAATGAGATGGCTGTCACTTCATGAATACCCACCATGTTTAGGGTTCATCTGACACTACCCCCCCACCCCCCACCCCCAGAAAAAAAGAGGGTTCCTTGGCTGAAAGTAGAATGGTCTACTGGAGAAAGAATTCATGTTCTTCTAGACAACTGTAGATAGTGCTGTGTCACATACCTCTCTCAAAACAGCAGAGTAGGAAGAGGAGCAGAAATGAAGATCTGACTACATTTTCTGTCCTTCACTGCACTGACTTTTTTCAGACCCTTGTACAAGACAGAATTTGACAGAGCAAAGTCTCAGCCAGGAACTCCTCAGACTGACATGATCTGGAGAAGATTTAAATTAGGGAAGAAATTTTACAGCCTTGGTCTCAGGTGTGAGACCTCAAACATAACGTCCATCATCCAGTAAAGACACTTATAAAATGGAATCTCAGTTAGTGAATGTCAGGAAGAAAGGGCTTGGGATTTGTAGCAAAAGCCAATTAAACGGTTTCCATCTCAATTCTCTGAGCATCTGAGATTGGAGCGAGAGTGTCTAACCACATCCCCCTAAAACAAAATGCATGAAGCAAAATATTCAATTAGTCTAACTTCACAGTTCTAACAGGAGAGGGGACTTGAATCAACTTGAATCCTAGATAATGGTAACTCTGTATTAAGACATACAGAAGTTCACAGTTTCATTCCTAAACAATTAACCAGCTAAATCAAGACCTTAAACCAAGAACTACATATGTTAATACTCCTCGGTTCTGGGGAGTTTCTGTTACAGATCTTGGCTGGTTTAGCCGTACAGATATAGCACAGAGTAGCTACACAGAGCAAAAGATGGATAAAGGCCACACAGTGCTGTCGTTAGCAAGTTCCCAAGCAATTCAGTTCCTCTACTCTTTTTAGACAGTGCTGTTTACAAGACAGGACAGAGTTTCTGGACAGCATTATTTTGTGTGTCATGAAGCATTGGGGTTTTTTAAATGAATTAGGAAAACAGAACTTACTACTACTTTGCACGCTACAAGGGGTAACTAACAGCACAGACTGTACAATGCCATAGGCTTGCAGTAACATTTGTGGACGATAGATACATGCCAAATTCCAGTGTCATGGGTGAAAAATGACATTAACAAGGATTGAGGGTTTATATCTTCGCACCCATGCCTCATCCACAAACAAACAGTACAAATACTTAACATGCTGCTGTCTTGGCACAAAAGCCTACCTTTGCCCTGCAAGTGGCCATGGGCCAAAGTCAGCTTTCAAAGGCCCTCCAGCACTGGCATAAGCGTGCTTCCACTGAAATCGATGGGAATTTCCTCACTGAGCTAATGAGGACACCCTGGCCAACACCAGTCCCATCTGCACTGAGTATAATCCATCATTCTAACGAAGTAGAAAATTCATTCATACACAAAACAAACGAATACTCAGCACAGCTATACATGATACCGAGTCCAGTAGCATTATCAGCTATGTAACAGTCATGAGCAGAGAAAACAGCATTCTTACAGGTCTATAGTGAATCTGAACAGGCAAACGGCACATTATTTATTCCCAGTTTCTGAGCCACCCAGTCCCTTAACGCATGCTTCTAAGTTTTTTCATTTCTCAAAGATCTCAGCTCTTGTTTATCTGTCATCCCCATCTGCTAAAACACTAGTCTGCTTCCCCCAGCTTTGACTGAGAGTGTTGCAACTTCTAATATCCCTTCTCAAAACCCATTTTCTAACTAGATGGCTCACTCCCCAGCATAATCATTTTAGAGGGAACCAAAGCATGATTTAATCTGTCAGGTTCCTTAAGATATATTAAGAAATCTCTGCATTGCCAGAGGGTCAAAAAAATCTTAAATTGTTGATTGCCCATAGTATTTGCAACGGGCAGAAGACTGGAGTATATCTGCTTTGTTCCATGTATTCTTTCCCCAGGCATCCTCTTTTGGCCAGAGTCAGAGAGAGACTGCTGTGCTAAATGGAAAATAAGATCTGCGTGGAAGTATTTATGTTCTGCAATGGATCTGAAATGAAAGTCAACATTGTTCACTTATATTACTAGTCTCCTGCAATGGCCAGGATCACCCTCTATTTTATCCTTCCAGTCTGTTCATAGATGCTGTATTTTCAGTGCAAAGTAATCAAGACAAAATTGTCTCATATTAACATAAACCTAAAAGATAATTTAAGATTACACAAGGCAACATTGGAAAATAGCATTAAAGCTGTAAACTTGCCCAAACCAATTACTTGTTTCTCCTTCCAGTGAAATTAATATAGCAGTTCATCAACAGTATTCAGGAAAAAAAAAAAAAAAAATTGTATTTGCATGATTATTCCCTTTCTCCATTTTCAAACTTTCTTTACCTAAACAGGTAGTGAAAAGCAAAGTCAAATCTGTCCAAAGATCTCTAGGAAATCTCCTCTATGAGAGATGCCATGCAATACTTGTCAACTCTCACCGTTTCACAGCCTATAACTGCTTCAGCAAGAAATTCTCAGTCATGCAACATCATCATTTCATCCTGGCTGAGTTCCCTTCTCTGTCCTTATCTCCGGCTGCTGAACCTGCCTCACCTTTTCAGAATCTATTTATATCAAATGCCAGCAAGGTAGCAGGGATTGTCATCTCCTACCTGAGTGGGACACAGCTCCGCAGAGACAGAGAGGACATGATTTTAGCAATATGAAAGGAAAATAGCTTTCTTCTTCCAGAAGAACAAGCAACAAGAAAGCCTTCATATCAATAAGTAAACCAAAGCCAGGAATAGTTGTTTATGCAAGGGAATGATAAACCCAGAGAATACTTTTGCTAACAGTACTGCAAGGAAGCTTTAAGATAGTGAGCATGCTGCAGCAATCCTGCACGTATACAGCATGGGCCCAGGTGAGACCAAGCCTTTTTATTCCTCTTATCAGTGAAAATTAATGGATGAATGAGCAATACACAGACTCAAAGCATCCAGTTAAGTTAAAAAAAAGAAAAAGGGAAAAAAAAAAAAAAGAGAGAAAGCACAGCTCAGGAGATTGTTTTTCCCTAACACATGAAAGGGGAAGCTATGTTAATACTTCCAGTAACCTGAAGGCACAGGAGACAGCAGTACTCACACAAGCTCTCCCCTCGGGTTTGTGCCAGGCCAACTTAGTTTCCCTCAGAGAATGCCCCAACTCAGTTTCCCTTCCGATACTGCCTATTTGAGGAAAATCAAGTAAGCCTCCAAGTGGATCAAAGCTCTAGCAGCTGTAGCCTGCCCCTTGCTCTGGACCTTGTGATCCCCACCAGTCCCTCTCCCCGTGTTTCAGTTTTGGCAGGCTACTCCCCCCGCCATCCCACAGTACTCCTATCACTTCCCATCCCTGGGCTCCTGACACAGAATTGAGCTGTTATCCACTTGGTTTTCCCCAAAAGATGGTTTTACCACTTCCTAGGTCCCCCACCTGAGCTACACCCCTCATTGAAGGGCTCCAGAAAAATCACAGCAGGACTCGTTGCTACCTACTTGCACACTCGATGGAGCTCGGCTGCTCCAGGCAGGAGCCATGGCAAGGACTGCGCCGCAGATGGGCGCACTGATGGGGCCCATGTGCAGAGTGACCCCGACACACAGGGCAAGCTCTCCTCCTCTCCCTTTCACACACAAGAGCTTGCCAGCACTTACAGATGAAGTGTGTCCATGCCAGTCCTGGACAACTTCCTAGTCACCATGCAAATCAAACAGCAGTGACAAAGTACAAACGTAAAGCCAATTTCAACTGTTGCACCAGTCAGCAACTATGCCAGCTTCACTGAGAACATCCGGATGCCAGCCTAGTCGCGCTGTCTTCTTCACAGTCAACAGTTGGTTAAACCTATGCATCACTACCAAAATTATACAGTCATACAGACTGGTTACAGCAGCAACCCATGAATGAATGTGACCACAAGCTCCTCTTAAAATGATCTTGCCCTCTTTTGCACATTTCATTCTTGAGAAAGGATATTTTATCCCTTTCCTGTATCACCCAAATTCATTAGATACGAGTCCTTCTTTCACAAAGCTGTTTTGCCTTAGAGGTTTGCCTTTCCTTTCCCTGCCTGCGCACAAAGTGATGAAGGCCCATTTGTTGTTATTTATGTGCTTTAAATACCATTGAATACATGCTAAGTAATTGGTTAAACACAATAAGAAAATACAAAGCCTCAGTATCAGTAATCAGAAAATAGGAGTGAAAATTAACTGCCATACAGTATCCAGCAGATTACAGCCTCATTGCTTCAGCATGGCACATGTCTTTTTCAACCTCACCCACTCCTCCTATGCACACAAAGCACGTCGCACTGCACAAGTTGTCCCAGCAGCCAGTGTGATGGTAATATTTTCTTCTCAGCTGTATTATCCATTTACAAAACTGTTGCTTGATATACAGGGTTAAACAAGAACTTAAAATGCACTTATAGAGCATATTTTGGCCTGTAGTGTACAGTGAATTGAGATGATAAAAGTCATCTATTATGCTAGTGATGTCTTTATCTTAGCAATGACATTCAAAAGAAATTAAAAAGCAGTCCAACGTAAGAATATAAATACCAAAAATCTAATTTTGCTTTACAACAGCTTTGCCTGGATAAACCCAAATCTCATGATATGAAACTGACCCGGAGGCAGCAGAGAACACACATGCTTCTCGTGCTACATTAGGAGCATCCTTAACAGATGCTCCCATCTAATGGCTTATCAATGGCTTATTCCAATAGCAGGAATGCTCCTATGGAAAGAGCAGCAAGTCAAATCCTCTCAAGGCATGGAAACAAATGGTGCCCGTTGGGGCTTTTCAAAATCACAGTAGACAAAGAGCACAAATACCTAATGGATACTGTGTTAGCAAGTGAAACACCCTGTACTAGCCAACAAGATTGTCCTCTCCAAATCATCCATCTGCAAAGCGTGCTTTGTCCCACTCAAGCCACATAATGCAATTTTGAAGTGGCTGGTGGAGAATCGACCTTTGGCCGAGCAATGCTCTTGGTGAAAACCCATGGAGGAGACAGACCCAGATCCTGGGCAGCAAGAAGTAACAGGCAGATGTGTGGTGGACAAAACAGTGTTTTGCTAATGCAAGAGTCACTGATGAACTCTAAATCAGGAAAAGAAACTGTTCTTGACAACTTTACTATATGTCATGGACCAGGAAAACCACTCCATGCCTGTGCACACCCTCCCTCACCTTGCAGATTCTTAATCAGTGGCAAGAGCTCAGCTCTCTTCCAGCACACTGCAGCTCCATTACTCTACATCTGAGCTAGGTATTCAAGAATATTTAAACTGCTCTTGGATCTAGTGCAGACACGATGCCAGGAAGCTCTATCAGGAAATAGTTTTGAAGTGTAGTCTGGTCTGTCATTAGGGGATTTCAAATTTTTTTGCTATTTAAACTGCACAGTAGCAGTTTAATCTTGAAATTCAAAACCAGGCAGCTTTACCTCCCAAGGAAAAAGGCAGGAAAGACCTCACTAAGGATGCCATTCCCTAAGGAACCATTCAATACATGTACTAATATTTTTCCCTCTGCTTCCCTACTGTCCAACAACTTCGCTGCCCAATTTTAGTGGGAGTTATTGTTACATTGATTTTCTGTTCCTTTGTGTTTGTCTTCATGGACTGCAGTGTTAATAACAGTAACAAAAATAAACAGATGATCTGCCTCTTCCACTTGTATTCTACTAAAATACATCAGAATTTATGAATTTGTGAGATGTAATTGGCTACAAAAACATGGGGAGAAAACAGTGACATGCAAGGTTAATTTTTCTTGTCCTAGAATACAGCAACTGCACTGCAAGCAAGCAAACAATTCTAGGGAAATATCTCCCGCATTAACAAGAAAGATTCACTACCTTGTTACTAACAATCCCAAAGCATAATTCATGTTCATGTTCACATATCTGCCAGGAATATTCAGTTATTCTTTAATAACAAAAAGTCAGTCAGCTGCTCCTGCTTTTCTCCCTAATTATGAAAAATGTGGTCCTTCTAATTTTGAATTATAATAAAAGCACCGCCCGGGGCTGTTCAAGTTCCTCTCTCTCTACACATGAATTGTCCTTGAACAAATGCAAGGTAGTTAATGCATCAACTTGTGAAAAATCTTCACAGGTAAGTGCCTAGAGAACACATCTGCATGTGTCCTTGAGGCATACCATAACATCGCATTTCAATGAGAAATCTGTTTGCAACTTTTGCTGATGAGGTAGTATAATGCATTTTAGTACATATTCTGCCCTAGTCGCTCCCCCTTAATATCAGGAGGAAACACTCACCATAGACATTCTACAAACATTTCATATATTCTACTATCATTTCACACATTCTAAAGCATTTAACTTTTCCATATTATGCTGCAGTACATTAGGGGAGCATCCAAACACCGCAGTCAGTTTTATCACAGCTTGCTGTTGGAAAAGCTCTCTTTATACTAAGTGACTTATAAACTACAGACAGCTTCACACTGCTGCTGCTTTGCACTGGGCAGAGCGTCACATTCAGCGTTTATCTATACCACCGCAAACCACAGCACTGGCCTGAAACATTGATGAGTTTTACATCCATGACTGAACATCATGGTCTTTTCTCCATCAAAAGCTAAAAGTAAGTTTTACACACGCTTACTTAAAGGGGAATAAAGTTTACTCTAAATTCAAGCTAATTACACTTCACAGCACTTTCATCCAGTGAGTCTGAAGGCTTCTTAGAAGTCTCGGGCCTGATACTGAAGTCATCTGCATAAAGAACCAGTACTGCCACAGAGGACAGTTCAAAGCAGGGAATGCAGCCTTGAAGTGAACATCCAGCAGGCTACCACAGCTACCAGTGAAATGCAGCTGTACTGGGGATAAAGAGGATGAAGAAGGGACAGAGACATGGTATACAATTGCCAACACACAAAAAAAAGAAAAGGAAAAAAAAAGAGGAACGTTGTATTTGTATTTAATTGCACAGAGAAGTAATTTCACTATACTCAAAGGGTAAAGTATCTGTTCTTGTAAGACCAACTGTCCCAGTGTAATAAGCCACAAGTGGTCAAAACCTCTTGCTACACAGCTGTTCCACCATCCTGTGCTGCCTTGCGCAGCAGTAGGAAAATTATTCTAGGGGAAAGCTCATCCCAAACCAATACACCAGAGCCCAGGAAAACATCCAGAGGGTGTCCACTTGATACAGCATAGGTCCAAGAGGACCAAAAGAACCAAAACATAGACAGTCGCATTCATGCATTGCTGAATCCGAGTTCTCTAGATTCTTGCCAAAACACATTTGTTCAGCCTCTTGCCAGAATTTGTTAGTGCAGCTTCAGCACGGTACCTGCCACAGCCATATGACTTTTGGTTGGCACGAAGCCCAGAGGAGCTCCCATCCACCACAGGTTTCTCCCTCACAGTACATTTATCATCACAGTTTGCACGTCATAAAAACAATTTCTAAGTTCATGTTGCTTTAACTTCACCTCATATTTTAGTGACTCAGCAGAAATGCTCTGCTAAATTGGAGAGGTGAGTCTCATCTTCCTCTGCCTTGTTCCTTCCATGAGGATTTTTCCCTTCTGCAACACAGCTGTGATATACACCCTGGTAGTCACATGAAGCTGCTCACTTCACCTACAGAAAAGTCTCCCAGCAGAGTGACAGGAAGAACATGTTTAGTCTCAATGCTATTATCTAAGGAAAAAGAGTCACCTGAAGAGCCATCCCCTTCTGCAACCAGGTACTTATTTCTACAGGGGCTCAACTACAAGTGTTTAACTGGGACAACCCTGCTTCTTTTGCCAAATCACAGCCTAGGACAATATAGCTTCAGGCACTTGGAGAGATCTGGATTTTTGCTTGTGTTTGATTTTGGCTCATTTCTGACATGGGTTCATGCTCCCAGAAGCAGGTAATTTCACAAGCCCTTTTACCAGATAGTAAGTAAATACGTTATGGTTCTGCATGAAGGAACTGCAATATATACTGAAAATCAATGCCTGCATAATTCTGAGGGCAAGAACTTCAGGATTTAATTTTACTTCAATATCTTATGTATTTACATGCTCTCACTGAGTACCAGTAAAAGCTTAACAGCATTCAGTTTGAATGCAGCTCTGCTATGGGTATGTATGTTTGACAAAAACTGTGCTATTAAAGCAGCTTTGATCTATTCACTGCATGGCCTATCCCTGCTTTGTATTTAGGGAACAGAGACTGGAGTCATAATCATAGCAAATTATGGTCAACAGATTTGGAAATACAAGCAACTGTGGGATACCAGGAAAGAAGCCTGTGGCTGGCCCAGGAAAGCAGTACCTCTGAAAAGCCACTGGATTCTCCCATTTCTGTGCTATCTTGAAAGGGCAGCCAGTCCCCATGATGATAGTGACCTGTTGGACCACAGCAAGGACCCTTGAAAGGGGTCCCCCAGATAAACAGCAATAGTGTTTCCATGCAGTGGAGAAGTAAAAGACCAAGCCAAGCAAGTGAAGAAGGGCAGAGGAGAGCAGCAGGGTCCTAAGCAATGCTCAGAACGCAACACAGGAGCACACAGACCTTGCTGCCCAGCAGCTCTGCAAGATCGAAACCCAGGGATAGCACAGGAGAGTCAAGAAGCCACCAGCCTGAACAGCCCTCCATGCCACTACAAACATCCCTCTGGGTGTGAGGTATATTACAACCCACTCTGATATTATACAGTAAAACTGTTATGTTTCAAAACCAGGAATGCAAAGCTCAGTTTCCCTGTCTAGGGTTATACATAAGCAGCTGAGGTCAGTCATTTTTCCCGGGAGGCATTTGCTTGACATATCTTTGATTTGAAATCAGATTCAAAAGCTTTGTCTTCAGCTTCAAAGACACTAAACAAGCAGCATAAGATTACGTAAACATCTTATGCAGTTTACAAGAGGCTACGTACCTGTCAGCCAACATTCACAGCGGATGTTAGTTTAGACGCGGTATTGAAAATATCTCAGTGAAGGCTGAAAGAATGAAAAGGAATCTCTGCAGTCACATATTGTCCACAAATCAATGTGCCAGTCAGACTTAAGGAGAGAGACTTACGTGTCTATAATGACAGGCGGTCTAATTTTGATATTCAGACTTCAAAATTAAGACCACCTGATGAAATATCACCAGCAGAGATATTAACCAGGAAATCTGAGTTTTGAGTTGGTTTCTTTAGGGTTTGGGGGATTTGGTTTTTTGTTTTGTTTTGCTTTTAACTCTGAAATCAAATAAGGCCTGGAATTTTCTGATGGGTTTTACTGTGATGAACTGAAAACTGATGCAAAGTCTTATATGTTTTCACTGCAACTGATACAAGAACCATAGCACACTACTGGGTTACAGCCCAGTTTTGCACAATAACGTGATATCTGGAATGCGGCAAGACTTACTCCAGAGGATATCGCACAGAATTTATCCATAAAACACCGAAATAAAATAATTTGTTAAAAAAAAACCACAAATCAGTATTTTTTAAAAGCCTTGGTTAAAAATACATCATTTTCTTTAGAATGACAAATTGTGACCATCTTTCACATTCTTCTAACAGAAAACAACTGCTGCCAACTCACAAGTTTTGCACATAAGCCTTTGAAATCTCCCTGTTTGGCATCCTCTGAATACCAGACAGTTTTAAATATCTCATCAACTAGGAAATACAGGTGGCAAAAGAGGGTTGATTGAGAACAGAGATTGAACTGTAACTCTGAACAGTTTCTCCTGTGAAGGAGACAGAAGAACAAATTGCAATACAGTCCACATGAGTGAAGCTGTATAATTGCAAAATGCAATCTCTCTCCATGGATGAGAAGGAACTTTCCCTATCAATATTTATAAGCTTGGTATTTCAGAATCTCATTTGAACATGTCTGATATCTCACAGGTTGTGTAGAAAATAAAAAATAACGGCATATTTGCCACAGCTTCTGACAAATGCCAGCTTCTTTTTAAACAAACACCATCCTGCATCCAATACCCTGCGCTCACTGAATGTTCCATCTGATGTTCTGCTTTAGGGAGTGTTTGTTGCTGTGTGTAGCAGAGCATGTCACAGTAAAGTTTATGCTTGGAAAAAGTCAAGCCTGCCTAACATATGTTGCTCTCCAACCTAGTAGAAATAAATATTTTAGTTACTTCCCCTCTTCTACAGTCAGGCTGATGTTTTCCTTCTGCTTCTAGCCACAGTCTCCTCCTTTGGGTCTCTTTCTCATTTACACAATTTGATAAAAGAAACAGACTCTTCCAAACAGCTTTGCTTTGGATGAAGAGCTTGGTTAGTATTTCTTCCCATTTAGTGCAGGATTTCCAAAGCCACCAAGGATACCTCCAAAAAGAAAAAAAAAAAAAAGCAATATCGAAACAAGCATCCAAACATTTGTGCAACTGGAAAAAAAATACATTCTTCAAATCTGTCGTAGCTTTATAGGTAGACAACAGATTCATGCATGGGAAGTGTACAATACAAATCAACAGTGCAGGATCAAAACACCCTGCCTTCCATATCTGCATTAATTCAAGTGGAAATATAATGAACCAATAGCATTCACAAACAACATTCTTGCACAAGCAATTGGTCTTTACCCTTTATTATTCTCTTTATAACAAAACCATTTTTAAAGCTCATTTTAAGCCATATGATTGACACCAACACAGACTAGATTAAAGCCACTAAAATTCTGAAAAACCTGCATTATTAATGTAGATACAGCAAAAGAAACAGCACGCGATGATACATAGCTGTATGTTATCACTCTTCCTTAAGCAGATCAGAATAAAAGTGAGTGTTGCACATCATTCAACATGCCCAGTGTGTTAAAACCTGGGCAGGCACTGTCATGAGAACAAGGGAGCTCTTATAATAAAAAAGGTCTTTACAACAAGAACTTCCCTGTTGAACGACTCCACTGTTAAAACATAAATTTTCAAAGTTCCTTCTAAAACATGATCCTGGTTCTGCTAAACACCAGGAACTCCCACTTGACTCTCCGGGATTACTTGGTATAAAACATACTCCTCTTCCAACTTTAAACAACTAATACATTATTTTGACCAGTATATTACACATGCTAATATTTTTCTCAGTGTCCTCAGCAAATATGAATAAAAGGAACAACAGCCTACGTAAAGGCTTCCTCGCAGCAGAAAGCAGGCACGTTCTCAAGCTAGGAACAGGCAGGAAATACTGAGCTTCCTAACGCCAAGAGCTCTGTGTTCTTGTTCAGTGCCACCGAAACAAGATTTCAGCACAAGAGCAGCACAAATATCTACAGCCTTTGATTAGCCTGGAACATGCTGTGTGTCAAATGGATTAGCCCTAAATGGAGACTATGGCATTTATTCCCCACAAACTATTTCAAATTTATGGCTTCTATTGTTGTTTATTTTTTACCAGAAATTGTTTTTCCAAAATAAAAATTGAGCCCTCAACCTGTCAGCACCTCAGTGAACATGATGAGTTCTCATGATTTAGTACAGTTAGTGGACATTAAACAAGGACTCTGATATTTTTAACAGCCACAAAGATGATGAGAGGGCTGGAGCACCTCTCCTATGAAGACAGGCTGAGAGAGTTGGGGCTCTTCAGCCTAGAGAAGAGAAGGCTCCGGGGAGACCTTATTGCAGCCCCTTCCAGTACCTAAAGGGGGTCTACAGGAATGATGATGAGGGACTCTCTTTTAGGGAGTGTAGCAATAGGATGAGGGGTAACTGTTTTAAACTGAAAGAGGGGAAATTTAGATTAGGTATTAGGAAGAAGTCCTTAAGTGTGAGGGTGGTGAGGCACTGGGACAGGCTGCCCAGAGAAATTGTGGATCCCCCATCCCTGGAAGTGTTCAAAGCCAGGCTGGATGGGGCTTTGAGCAACCTGGTCTAGCGGGAAGTGTCCCTGCCCATGGCAGGAGGGTTAGAATTAAATGATCTTTAAGGTCTCTTCCAACCTAAACCATTCTGTGATAAATAATGACATATCTATCTGATGATCTCTGTTCCATTGGATCTTCAGGATATTTAAGTACACTTGATATTCAACTACCACTGAAGAAAACAGAAATTAAGGACAAATTCCTCCAAGATCACTAGCGACCACAGAGGACCGCTCCAGTGTACTTGCAATGCATTGCAAGAAATATTTCACATCTCCCTGATATAAAAACAGCAGCATACAACAAAAACACATTCTTTTCCTTTGACACGAGCACTTACATTTAAAATCCCTAAAAGGCATGACAGAAATCTAAACCAATTCAAGAACAGGAAAATGAAAAGTAAATATGAAAATAAATTGTCATTTTAGCATGATCTTTCCTAATTAGGAGTAAACAATGAAGTGTTGTGTAAAGAGGACTATATTCTCCTTCTGTTAGTTCCACAGAAATCAAGCTACAACAGGAACATTTCAGTAATACGCCAGCTCCTCTGTCGTCTCTTGAGTTGCTCCAAACAATAGTTAATGCTACTGTAGGGATTCAGTCACTCTCCTTCACCAGTGAGGTCCCATCAGCCATCCTAGTTTGGAGCCTCAGAAGGAATCTCAATACAACAAATCAGCAATCCACAGCACCCAGAGGTCAAAATCCCACCACGTTAAGTGAAACGTGGCTATATTGTAATGAATAGGTTGCTTTTCTACATTTACCTCCAGAAAGAGGTTAGAGCAATGCTGTAATCGCAATCAAAAGTTCCTACCACTTCTAATATGATACCTGTCTCACAATAAACCCTTCCAGAATAAAAAAACCCAAATAGATAGATAGATACAAAGTTTCCCCACTGTTACAGTCAGGAAATTTAAAAGACAAAGATCTTAATCAGAAAAACAGCATCTTGAGATGCTGTTAAGCTAGTGCACTATTTAGTATTTATTATAGACAAAAACATCCCTCAGGAGATGTGTGTTTTAGGAATATTTGTCTACATTGAGAGACATTTACCTGTTCTACTACTCCGAGACTCTGAACCTAGATCAAATGACTCTCCATTATCACCAAGTCAAGAACAGTTCAGAAACATACTTACAATACCATGTTTCTTTCACAAAATAGCAATGCCATGTTAAAAACTATGCATTTTCACCATTACCCATTCCAACACCCAACAGCAGGATGTTTGTACCCTCCTCGTACATCACAAGGGCCCGGGGGACAATGTAAGCTAAAACAGTCCCAAAAATGCACTCATAACTTGCCATCTCCCCCAACAGGCAGTTAAGGAAGGAGTGAATTCCCTGAGGCTTGGAAAAGTGACTAATCAAAGAAAGAACTTTTAAAATGGCTTAAAGATACTTTTTTCTTTCAGAGGTTTTCCAGGCAATTACTGAGGTCAGCAATGACCAAGGAATACTTAAACGCCTGCGATGCTGTGAAAGCTGGATTTGGAGGCACAGCGAGGAAGAAGAGAAGATGTGCAGTTCGGGCACTAGCCTACTGGGAGCCCTAGATTTAAATCCTTATTTCCCTAAGGACTCCTGGTGTCGGTCAGAGCAGACAGAGTTCCTCTGTGCAGCACTGGCCTGCTCCGGGGGACATCAGCAGCACTGCCTTTCACAGAGCACTAAGCAGATGGGACACCATAAAGAAATTCAATACTTTGTCAACAGGGCACAGTGACCATGGATGCTGGAACACGTCAGGAGGTGGTGTTTTATGAGGCAGCCTTTCATCCTGAAAGCCAGAACTCAAAAGAGGGCTGAAGTCACAGTTCACAGCATTCACCTCTTTTAACGTTTTTATTATGCACATACTGAGTCATCTCCAGACAGGTTTCTCAGCATGTGAGGTTTGCAGCAGAGGAGTTTGTCCCAAAGGCTTAGGGAGGTACGGGACAATGAAAAAGCTAGTTCATTGCAAGCTGTATTTCTGCTCTAAAATAAGTATGCACGGTCCTTGGGTGCTGGGAAGTTAGCACTGGACTTGCAGGTGCTTAACAAGAGGCACAGAGTGAAGCCGTTTTAGCATAGCTCACAGACACCAGGCTACCCCACAGCTTCTGGGTGCCCGTGTTTCTCAAAGCCCAGTAATAGCTGTCATTTCCAAACCAAAAGATTGCTAGGCACTGTCCACCTGTCTTGAACAGCATCTGTGAAAAGAAGCTCTGTTGAGGTTGTCATATTTGAAGAAGTGACAATATTTTGTCTCTGATTTTGCTTCCCAAAATTCAGGTAGCAAGCGCCGGGGCGACAGGCACACAAACCTGCTTTTACCATTTAAAAACATACTATAAAAGTATGTAAAAAGTGGCTTTAGGCAAACTGTTAAGTCCAGTAAACATCATCTTTAATTTTTGTTCAGCAGCAAAATAACCGCCTTGGGGAAGGCCCTGAACGCAGATTAAGCAGAGGGAGTTGCATGCAGGTCTTGCAGCAGAGTAGCTGCTGTGACATAGGAACTGTAGCAGGGACTCAGAGGAAGCAACACCCTGCAAACCCCCTTCCACCTCCGTGACACAGCTACAGTAGGGAAGAAAGAGCTTACCATCAAATAAATACAAGCAGCTGAGACCAGTAACTTTCTTTGATGTTTAACTGCATGATCTCCACAACTGAGACCTTTTTATTCTTAGCACCCACAAAGGACAGAGTGCATTAAGTACAAAGCTGTCCTTAAATGGCAACATTAAGACAAAAGCTTAGAGGCAATTGCCATATGTTAACTATACAAATGAACAGCTTTTCAGGGAAGAAACCACATTGGCCTCTTTCTAGGCTGGAAATTCAGAGAATTATCCCCATTTAAGGGGCTGCCCCATGTAGCTGTACATCCTGCTCATTGGTTCATGCCATCAGACATCTAGGAGGTGCTATGTAGCTTACAAGGATGTGTATCCCCCCCGTTTCTGGTGGTCACCAGGAGCAACATAAAATCTTACTTAAGAGCAAGACAGGTTTAACTATGTCCTCTGCAATTTTCTTTCTTTATAGGACTGAATTCTTATATAAAAGAGGGTCTAGCAGGGGAGCAGGGGTGCTCTTTCCTCACAGACTACACCTCTGGGCTGAGCACCACGGCAGTCCTATATGATGCACAGCCCTCCAACCCACAAGCCTCCAATATTCCTTCATTCAGTCAGTGAAAAAACACCAAAGGCACCATGGCAGATGTCTCTTCAGCAAGTGAAGTGAAGCCAATGATCTCCATGCTCAAGAAAAGTATGTAACTGGAGTACAGCGGTCCTATAGTCATAGGCATCCCTCCCCACTCTCCTCCCTGCATGCCCAGGGTAGCAAGCAGGAGAGCTCCCAGCAGAACCTTTACATCACCCAGGAATAATCTTGGGCTGAAAAAATCTCCAAGCAGGAAACAAAAATCAACTTTGCAGCTGCTTTTTCTTCCATAAGTGAATATAAAGCATCTGCTGGGGGGTGTCCAGCTGTGAGGTGACAACAGCAGGGTACAGCCCAGCTTCACACCCTGCTCCTCTGTGTATGGACCATGGCCCACAGGGTGCAGTCCCAAAAGCTATTTGCCTGCAAGCCCAGCAATACCAGAGAGGGGTACGTTAGTGAAACAAGAGCTTTCTGTTGTTTATGTCACATGCTACAGCTAACAAGATGTGGAAAACAATCTAGCAGGTCAGCATGAGCTCTCCCTCTGTGCACAGTCAGGAAAGGAAGGTTTGCCGTGCTGTTTTTCCCTACTCTTTATCTAGGGGCATTCTAAACAACCCTGAAAATAACTTTTCGCTTGCCTTTTTTTTTTTTTAAATCCCTGCAGTAGGTAGAAGCTGAACTGGTAAAAAAGTACTAACACGAGCAGGTCATAGAAATCAAGGTATTGCAAACATTTTAGAGACAAAAGCATCTAATCAGTGCATTTATAGAAATAAGAACTAGCATTTATTGAACCCTCTGAAAACTTGCTGAAGTTATTTTGCATAAAACAGAATAACACATCATCAATTCAAATGGGTGGGAGAAAAAAAACAGAGATGCAATCTTGCAAGTCTTCTGATTAATTTATTTAAAGAATTCATTTTTGACAGTCAGGGCTCAGTCCTAACCTACACTGAACATTCCCCATTGCCATTTACTATTACAAAGAAAAACCTGCAATTCACAGACTTAAGCCCTACATAATGTATTTCCTGCTGGACTATTTGACTTGTCAGGCTGTGCTTGCACTATTAGGCACTCCACACTGAATCTACCTCAATCATCACAGTGCCTTTTAATAAGGTGCTCCCTTTTCCACCATGCAAAATTTCACTTCACCAACGACCTTTGCAGTTAACCTTGGAAGTGACTTCCTTGTAGTGATGGAGAAACACACAAATTGGACATTGGAGAATACGCTATAGGTCCCTAAACATGCACAGATACAAGAGAATGATCCTTCCGATGACAGGTTTTAAAAGCCACAGTAGAGGAAGGCTGAAGCTAAGGGCAGAGTACTGTTGAAAGTAAGAGATTTTATAGTAAGTACTTATACCAAAAATGCAACCAGTGCAGCAGTAAGAGTAACACAATGTTTTTAACAGACTTATCACCCTCTTTTAGAGGGAAAGTTGAATAAATAAATAAAAAATTACTCAGCCTGAGTTTTTAACTATCAGTATTACAGAGTGACAGAAAGCAAAGATGATCAGACTGTCTGTGCCATGTGTAACCTTCTGAGGTCTAGGGATTGTTTCAAAGGACTAGAGACAGATCAGAAAATTATATGAATTCATGATTTCTCTTTCCTGCAGCTTCATAGTAAACTCCTAGATTCAAACCCCACTTATCAGCAAGAACAAATGTGTCAAAACATTTAAACTCTCAAAAAAACTTCTTAAAAAGCTGAAAATTGAAGGGAGGGAAATCCACTAGAGGGAAAGCAGTTCGGGATTTTCACTTTGGTATGGAACAAAGCTTTCTCAACGCAGGACAGTGTGAAACAGTTTTATGCTTCTGTTGAACCTCTATAACACCACTGCTTTTGCTAGAGCCTGTGACATGCAGGCTGCCTCTCTTGAGGCCAAGCCTCCGAGAAACTGTATTCCTCGTGCTCTTCTGCCGTTCACTGTACTTTGTTAGAGCCCCAACCCCCAAAACAGCCATGGCAATTAAGGGACTTCAAGCACCTCAAATTCTGGAGGATGTGCATAGTGATGAGGAGCTAGGTACCTCCATTTAGTCCAATATGAAAAAAAATCTAGGAAACTATATATTTTATTTCAAGTACTACACATGAGGTAACACTGCAAACCTGCATTTCAAATTTGATTAACAGAAAGCTTTCCAAAGAAAAGTCTTCAGGAAAGGATCCTTTGCAGAAATTAGAATATTAATAATTTCTGACACACACCACATCTATTGCCAGCTACAAACATAGAGGAAAACAGGTATCTTGTATCAGACTTTGGAAATCAGTGGCTGGTGAGAGAACATTTGCGGTGCCTGAGCACAAAGCTTTCCTGTACAGAACTTCTCATTTTCTATCATTCCAAATATGACTGTATAACAGAAGGTGCAAACCGCAATCTGTTTCAGTTAACAGTTACAGGGTTTTACACTGGGCATACCATATTTGGAGTACCTATCCTTCAAAAAAAAAGCACTTTAGTAGGAAAGCGTTATAGGTCTCATGGAAAGAAAGACTACACATCCCTAAGGATTACTGCAAGCAAGTCTAATAATAAAATATCAAGTATGTGTCCAATGTAGAAAAAAAAAAAAGTCTTAGGTAGCTAGGAGCAAGCCACATGAAATTGCTACATTTGTCTATAGGGTCAAATGAACACATTATTTCTGTAATTAGTAGTTCTTTTTTATGGAAATCAGCATCATATTTCTGAAGTTATCCACTAGCTTAACTAGAAAAGTTATCCACTAGCTTAACTAGAACAATAACAATGTTATTGTTCCAGTTCTTTGGAAAGCTGGGAAGATTGTATGTGAATATTTCAAGAGTACTGTCCAGGCTCAGCTGAGACAAAAATGTTATGTGAAGTCAAGTCAACACTGCTTTGCATCATACTGTCCTGCTTACCATAAAGTTGACCCAGCAACATAAGTCAGGTTAAGACTGTATTTCAGGCCTGTCCCTATCACTTGGAAAGGGCAAATTGTCCTTGGGATTCAAAGAGAATAATTCCAGAAGCAAGATCTTCTCCCACTAGCAAGATCTTGCGGGATGAGGATATCCCAAACAAGGGCACAACTCCCTTACTACACCTAAGCAGCCTGAAAACAAACATCTATTGAGCCACACAGAGGGCAGAGGTACCTGGAAGACGGTGGTTTAAACAGCCAGCCCGTATGCCACTGCAGCTGTCACCTGCTGAGGATGAAGCCTTTAACTGCAGAGGCAGCTAAGTTCTGGCACAATACGTGCTGAGACATTTGAGTACACTTGGTGCAACAGACAGTACCTGAACGCTAAAAGAAAAGAGGACCATGAGTTCAGAGGCCCTTCTGCCTGCCTTTGGGACTGGTTATACTCCAGCAGATGATTGGAAAACTCAAAAGGCATATAATAAGAAAGAACTGCTTGCAGGCACTCCACTACTGTCAGTCACAGAGATTTTCATTCAACATGCTGCCCATCCAAACTGCAAAAGGTTGAAGCCATTCTGAAGATATGTATTGAACTTGCCTTTTGCCCAAGGATCTTTTGTGGAGGAGAACGTGACAATCACTAAGCTTCCCAACACCCCTATGAGGCAAGCCCATTGCTACCAGGGAATACAGCAGCAAAGCTATGAAGCCCTGAAAAGCTCTGGGTCAAACTAAAAACTCCCGCCTAGAAATTAACACCAAGCAACTCAATTGCAGACTGATTTGTCACCTTTTGCCGTGTAACAGAGAGGGCCAAATTTAGTCCTGCTTTTAAGTGAGTAGATAGCCACAAGAGAGCATGTGGAGCTTAAAAAGGGATTCCATCAGCTCTTCACAACAAATGAGCTGAAAACACCACTATAGTTTTCCTTGATATAATTCTTACAAAAATGTCTTATCCCCTTCTATGGCTGGTACACTGATGGCTTTAAAACTTTTTCACTCTCCTAGACTGTAAGGTGCCCACTGCTTCCCAGGCAGGTACTCAGAGGCTTGTCTTGAATGTTCTGTAAAAGAACTAACTGGCTATTAGAAAGATAATAATTATGCTGTTCTGTGAAAGCTTTTATTTTCACTTGCATTGCAGAAGCATTCAGAGGTGCAAACCATGAGCAAATTCTCCTTCTACTAGAACAGAACAGACAATTCTCACCAGAGAAGAGCCCTGTGCTGACAGTGAAAACAGAAAAGATAGGAATAGAAACAGAAGCAAGGAGCAGAAATTGGCCAAGGATCTTGCAATTTCCACTCGGGCAGTACCCTGCAAGCTGAAGTGTTAGATTCTGCTGAGTATCGTACTGTCATCCTTTACAGCTCCTGAGAATTAGTCTTGTTATTTCTAGGTGTTCTGAACACTTAACTTCAAACACTGAAAAACCTTTCCTAAGAAACCTTGAAAAAGTCCCATGCAACCACACCTTCCACAGAGAACTCTCAAAGTTGACATACGTAAAACAATGGAACCACGTATAGCCCACTGTTCTGCAGCAGCTCCCGCTGCTGACCCAATATATACACAAGTGTGTGGGAACAAGCTACAGCATGCAACGGATTGCCTTGGTCTAAACACAGGAGCTCATTCTGCTAAGAGTGTCACCATGGTTCAGATCTCAGTACTGCAGGTAGAGGCTAATGCAAACTAGTTAATGAAAATCAGGCTGTTCTTACAAGCCTGCTGGATGCTAGTTAGGATGACTAAGGCTGCAGCATGCTGTGAACTTTTAATCTGACTCTTAAACTGTGTGGTGTGCAGCCTGACAGCCTGTGATGTCTCAGTAATGGCCAGAACAAGTAATTGAGTTTTCATATTCTGAACTAACCCTGCCTGAGGATTTTAATACTCTGCTGTTACACAATCCCACCTCTTCTCCCCAGACCCTAGGGATTTGACATGATTTAAATCAAATTATAGGAAATACTCTGCCCAGAACAACCCTAAGCCCCACATAAACTGATAGGAATCATAATTCAGACCTTGGCACATACCCATTCAGTGAGTCACAAGATTTCCCTCCACCATACCCACTGCCAGAGCATGAGATACTATTTCATTTAACAGTGCAGCACAAAGCCTCAAATCAGTATGTCACCAATTTCTGCTGTCCCGAGGAACATTCTGCTCTGCTATAAGAAAGTAAAATAAACAAAATACCTAAACCTGGGAAGGGGAAAAAATATGCAAGTCTGTATGCAACATATGCAGACCTGGGCAAATGTTTTGTTTTCCTTTTTTTCAAAGGCTGACAGATAGACGCATGAGCTTTGTGCAGTGGAATTTTGATACTCACTTCAAGAGCAGCGCAATCCTACCTGAAGACCCGTATGTCAGCAGAAGGGAAGCACCCTTCTATGAGTGCTTCAGCATGATTGCATTTCCATTTCATTAGAGATGTCTGTGTCTGCCTTTCACTGAGCATCTCACCAGCTGAAATGCCTCACTTCCCAAGACAACTTTTTATACTGTTTGTATTGGGACTGCTCCAAAATTGGGTTAGGTTTGTTGAAGTGTTTTGGCGGTTTTTTTGAAGTTAGGAAATTTGAAGAAATATTAACTCCTACCTTGAGTTACAGGCAGTGAAGCAGCATAACTTATGTCAGTAATACCAAGTTATATCCAAGTCTTAACTGGCGAGTCATAGAGTTATAAAGAATGGCTGTCTACTGAAAATCTTCATACATTCCATAGGATTATCTTTTTGACACTGAATGAATTCCTGGCTCAAAGAGGCTCTTTGCCATCAGCTCTGAAGGGCTCAGGCTATATGTGTTACCCTGACAAGTAGCGCAGCACAGTGGGTGCAGATATACAGAGTAAAATAGGTGGTACTAAAGACTCAATATTTGCATCGTGCGTATTTCTCAGATTCCCCTTCAGACCACATGTAGCTGGTCCCACAGACCAACATGCCCATTGGTTACTGAAGCATATTAGATGCAATCCTAGATTGTATTCTGCAGTTCAGTTTCACCCAAAAGAAATCCAGGTTATATACTCCAAGATTGCCCCATACAAGCGAAAACATCTGGGAGATAAATGTCAAAAACACACTGTTAATCCAAGCTAAAACGCTTGCGTAAAGAGAACATTTGTTCTCCCTGCTGCAAAATATGCAGCCTATCTGAACGTTGGATACCAATTCTTGCAAGAGGCAGGAAAAGTACAGAGCTAATGGAGTTCCTGAGCCTCCAAGTTCTCCTGGGAGGCACAGGTTTTGACTCTCCTCACAAATTTCTCCTGGTTTACAGTAACTCTCAGATCCCAGCAGAGGAGATCCTGTTTCAGCTGAGTGACAGTCATGGAGACTGTGCAAATGGGGACCTGATCAGGTTTGATTGTAGGAGGTGCTGAATCACAGCCATCTCTCAGATGATTCACAAATGCAGAACAAATTCTTGAACATAAGCAGGATGCAGTTCGCATTTTGGAATTGAAATGTATCTTCCAGCAATACAGTTATCTCAGCAATGTCTGTACAAAGCAAAAAGATCGTTCCACAAGGTGCTGAAGTACACAAGACCCTCAAGCGAAGGCTAAAATCAAATCTCAATCCAACATGGAAAATTTGACACATGCTTCCTATAGGGAACAGGATCTACAGTGGTCCAAAGCTTGGATATAATCCAGAAAATCTTCCCAGAGGGAAGCCTTTTATCTTTATTGTTCTCTTTGCTGTGAAGCATTTCCCCCAGGAGCTGCTCTGTACAAAGCTCTAAGCCAGCTTTCAATTTAAAAGGGCTCCCAGTGACAGAATCTTGGTGCAGGCAGAGCTTAGTGTCTGTGTGCAGACAGCCCTCTCACAGGGTAAAGCCACTCCAGTTAAATTACTGGCAATTGTGCAAAGGCTGTTCTCTTTCCATGCCACTAATGTTAAAAGCCCATGTGTCTTCTATGGTCCTTTCTGAAAGATGTGCATCTGCTTTAGAAATCCTTGAGTTGCCCACGTTTAGACAGGAAGATTGGGCCCTACAAGTTTATTCTTTTATGGCTAAATATTTCCATAAAGGTATATAAATGATGACAAATCTCTTCTGTTAGCAGATTTAATTATGAGTTTTACATTAATAAAGCCTCAGGCTTTTACTGATAAAAGTGGTATTTCCTAGCATGCATTTGAATTAGAAAGTGCAGAAAGAATAGAAATCAATCTTTGAAGTTAACTAAATGGCCAGAAAAAGTTCCTGTTTTCCACAGCATGCTGTAAAGTTTTTGATATATTATGAAATACAGCTTTTTATGTTCAACTAGTAGAGTAACATTTGAACTGACTTTAAAGGATCTGAGAGACCAGCTAATCCAGCAAAGCCACCAACAACTGCCTTCTCTAACTAAACATGTCTGCACCTCACATTAAAGGAGGTAGATGTGGTAGCCCAAGAGGCTTTGATAACCACCTGGGGTCTAGGAAAATCCAGCTGCACAGCTCCCAAAATGCACGCTATTCTCAGTTCTTGCCTCTAACACACTTTCCTAAGAGACCCTGGTTAGGAATCCCTGTTTCCAATATAGGTTTACACATAAATTTCCTAAAATTTTTTTTTGTAACATTAGGAGAGAGAACAAAACAGGACTCCACTGGGACTAAACACACCCACCCAAAGATACAAGATGCCAAGTTAAAGTTATCAAGTCCAGTTCAGGCTGATCAAGAGTTAAACCTGTAGTATGCCAAATCAGTGCCATAACAACTGGTCTATTGTTATTTCCAGCTTTACCCCAAAGCTGCCCCATACTCCAGAAAACCCACCAAGTCTAAATTCAATTAAAAAAGGCAGGCTGACATGAAGCAAACAATGAAAAATCTTCCCATTAAAAGGTTCTGGACAAGCTTTAGTCTGACATCTACATGGACAAACACTCCTGCCTGTGGCAAGCTGTGTTGAAGCCCACAAATATCAACAGAAACACGAGTGCAAGATCAAATCAAAAGATTGCCATTTTTCAGAGACTAGAACATCCTTGTGCATCATAACCAGTCTGGGCAAAGTGGTGCTCTGCTCCCTACCCCTGCAACTTGCTCTGAGTGACCATGGGACCCTTCATTTGTCAGTCCTTGGCTCACCGCCTTCAACACTGTGGTTCACCTCCCACCACTCCCACCGGACAGCAGCACCAGGACCTTCACCTTCATGGCCAGGAAAAGCATAGGTGTCTTATACCCCCTCGTTCTCATGCCAGCAACAGCCTTTACTAGGAACTAAGCTTTAGCCAGCCTCCAGCTGGAGCCTTCTCCCTGCCGGATATTTATCTGCTTGATATATTTATAGGCAAACATATCCCCTCTTGGCCTTTGTTATACTATGCTAAGCAAGCAAGCCAGCCTCCTCTAGTCTCCTCTCATAAAGTAAGCTCTCTATTTTCCCTATCGCACTACCAAGCTTTCTTTGCACCAGTTTATTTTTCTTGGACACGGGTCATCAGAACTGTACACAATATTCCAGAAGAGATCAATTCAGGTCCTTGTTAAATAGCGTTTATGCTCTCCACTGGAAGCAGCTCTCACTGATACATTCTAATTCTCTCCAATTCCAACCCCTCAATCCCCTGCATGCTCTACATTCCCATTTTCTTCACTCCTATCACTCCTGTCCCCTCAAACACAAAGCCAGCAGCCGCCACTTCTGCACCCACAGCTCAGTTCTCTGGAGAGCAAAGTGAAGTTCTTGGAGGAGGCCAGACTCAGCTGGCATTCCCTGTCCTGCAATAGCCAGGCACAGGACACAGGTGGTGGAGTCCTGTCCCAGCTGGAATTTAGCAGTGCTTGAGAGCACAATCTGGCCAAATTTTCTTCAGTTAGGAACCTGGACAAAAATTGCAACCAGATTATTATTTTTTTTAACCACCTTCCCCACCCCCAAGTATAGAAATACCAAAACAGGTTAAAGGACTGTCCAACCTGTTCCACCTATAACATTTCTAGAGTTTCGTAACCAGAAGGAGAGTCATTTCTTTCACAAGAAATCTTCCCTTTAATTTTTTATTGGAATTCCTCATCTCTTTCAATTACAACTGGAACTGATATTATTCACCTGTTTAAATTTTAACTAGAATGCTGAAGAATCACTCTAAAATTACCATGTAGCAACAAGCACTTTGCAGGCTTTACTCCTGGCACCGGACAGTCAGAGCGTGTTGAATTCAAGTCCTATTTACACATTGTTCTATTAGCTGAACGATTTCACTGGGTAGCAACAGATGCAGTTGCCTGGAAGCCCATTATAATATGCAATGCCTGTTATCCTGAAAATCAGACACAGGAGTATAAATTAACTGTGTTTCATATTGTAATACATGCAGCATACCTAATTCGGAAACAATATATATACTTGTTATGCTTGTTTTAGCCAGTAGCCTTCATATAACATAAAATTCAACTCCACAGTTCAGCAAATGCTCCAAAATTTTACAGTTTTACCCCACCTCCATCTTCAAAAGATATTTTGAGTCTGGCAAAAAGGAGTCTAATAAAAATGTTCAGTGCCCTTCAAATCAGATTTTAAAAAAGTGAGGACTTAATGAGATTATAAAATTAAAAATGTTAAAAAACTGCATATAGAAACTGCATTAAGAAACATGTATTAATTGAACTATACAAATCCTTGGTAAAAATACTTATTTACAAACTCAGGAAACACTGGAAAGCATGCAGAACCATTCTATGCTTCTCCTGAATACCATTTGGCAATACTGTATGGCATCCTGTCACATGAAAAAAAAAAAACCCAAACCCAGAGCTTCAAGTCAACAGCATGTATTCACAAGTCTGTAATTCAGATTTTTTTTGTGAGAAGAAGCAAGGTCACAGAGGGAATTTCATTATGAATGAGGGGAAAAAAGGCTTTTAAATCAAGCGCTATTTCATTGAATGAGACCGCTCTTTTCAGATACGAAGTCCCAGTTTGGAAAGCACATTTTTTCCCATTGCAGTGAAAAGCCAGAATCAAATGTTGACTTAAATTAATGCAGCAGGGCAGTCAGTAACACTGCGCTAGTTAAACACTGACATCTACAGTCGTGTCTTGGGAAAAAGATTGTCTCTGGAGTAGGATCCAGTAGAGTCACCAGCAGCCTTTGGAAAGCATTGCCTGGTACTCACACTCCAGTAGGCACGTCCCATTCATAGTTAACTGGTGTGAAACTTGCTGTACAGATTAAGGATTATGCCATGACATCAGACCTGTCAGAATTCCAATTTGTTATTAACAACAAAAGGATAGACAGGTGCAGAACAATGCCGCTATCAGGAGGCGGGAAACAAACACAGAACTCAAAGCCAGGCCCATGGCTTGGTTTTTCAATGCCCCTTGAACATCCATGATTTCAACTGCAGTTTGCGTGCTTGTGACAAGAAGAGGAAACACCTTGCAGTTTCTACCCCTTGCAGTGGATAGTGGGGGGTTTTAATTACACTATTGGACCAGTAACTGCAATTGAAAGGAAAAAGTTAATTTGATGACTTATATAGTAACTGAGCCACATACTACCAACAAAAAAAAAACATATATGCGTAACACATTTTGTGCTAAAAAAGAATAACATTTGCAGCCAGAGTGCATATTTAAATTATATGATAAGCACTAGGTTGGCCTTGAATTTTTCTCAGGTGAGACCAGATGCCTGAATCCTTCCCTGCTGCATGTCTTTTGTTCTAACTGCTACAGAACAAGCTCTAAGAAGTCTAGGGAAACAGCTACTCCAAGGCTCTGTGCGTTCACCCCATGAGTAGCTTCACTGTCAAATCACTGGCTGCTGTGCCCACAGCCCTCACCTTCTCACTCCAGCACACTACTGGAAGGATCATGTACCTCATAAATTCACTCCTGCTAAACTCCAGTAGCTGACACTGTACTGCTGTTTATCCATGGTCTACACACACTCAAGCCATCTCTTCATGCATGCATTACAAGATTGATTTATTAGTGAATGCCCACTCACACTGAAGGGATCAGCTGCATCAACAATAATTTTACATCTTCAGGGATTCACTTCCTTCAAAGTAACCTGAGCTCACTTTATTATGCTCTCTTCAATGTTCCCCTGAAGAGAAATCTCAGCACATACAGCAGGGAGGAACAGTTAAGATATCGCTGCCATATACAGAGGGAAACACTCACAAAACGGCAGTTACTAGCAGGGAAAGGGAACAAATATCACCCCATGTATTAGAGTCTGTATTTCCCATCTGAAAAGGACAAAGCTGTAATTCTTATGTGAAAGCTCAACACAATATAAAGGAGATAGTAAGGTAAGCATGAAGGCCAGAAGAGAAGAAAAATGCACAGATGGATGGAGAGAATCGAGTAAGCTACTGTTACAAGTGGCCTCTTACCGTGAAGAGCTTAAGCCCTTAACTTCTGCCGAATTGGAGGGCACTCATCTATTCTCAGGTAATATTCATCTCATTAGGGAAGGCTCTATTAAAAATGCAGCTCTCAGACCCTCAGCGTTATTGTTTTCCTCTTGCCTGCTAGTCAGAGAGAGTTTTATTACCTTAATTTCCTCTCAATTGGTCGACTGGATTTTCCCCAACTAAAACATTCAGGAAATCCTCTTTTACCAGCCCCTTTTCATGCATGTAATCCCAGGCTACTCTATAACGATGCTATTGCACATTACCCTTATGATCACTGATTAGATGCAGGACAACTATTGCTCTCTTGACAATTTGCACTCTTCTTAGTAGAGCAAGTCACAGTCAGGTCAACCAGCAACAAAAATATCTAGGAGTTTCAGTTTAGAGCCAGCTCTTCCCTTTCTCAGAAGTGCTTAAACTTATAACCTCTGTCAGGGTTCACCATCATTTATCCAGTTACCCTATTTTTATTACCTGATGATAGATCTGGGTTCACAAACACCTTGCCTGAAAACTCCATCTCACCAGTTAAGTGATTTTCCATTCATGGTTTTTGCTCTTACAAGCAAGGGTCTTGCCAGTTGTCACCCGAGATGATTATATCCTGTCCACCCACGTATCCCAACATTGCAATTCCATTAGCATCCACTGTGCTCTGTGCAGGTTTTGTCCTGTATATCAGTCACTGTAACATCTGGGCTAGATTACGTGGCAGCAGTCCTTGGATGGTAAGCAACGGATTAGCAGGGATGTCAGGAAGGCTCCTGGGTAAATGGCTGCAGAGACCTGGGTTCACCAAGCAAGCAGAGTTAAGAAGTCATCTGCAGAAGGTTGTAAAACCACTGAAATACAAAACTCTGTATTGTCTTAAGTATCGTCTGCATTTTGTCGTAAGTACATGAGTAATATTTCCATGACCTTTACTACACAGCTCCTCCTGTTCAGGGGTGCAGTCCTAAACCTTGCTTCACAGTTGCTCCTGTCTTTTGTCCTGGGGATTGGGCACAGCAGGTCCTCTGAAGGACAGACCACGATGTTTGTGTCATATTTCAGGATTAATTCAAAACAGGAATGCAGAATAGAGTTCAAATTTCAGTCCGCTTTTAAGTATTTGCCTCACCAAATAATTAACTAATTTTCCTCATGCCTTACCCAGAATGCCACAGACTGGAAAGAGAATAAAAGAGCAAAGAGAAACCGAATTTTAAAAATGGCACCTCTTTAAGAGTTCTCTGGAATACATTATGGTTTCTCACCCCAACTGCCAGCCTTGATCCTCTTACTCCCCACATCTCCATGTGTGAATCCTCTCCCACCGAAAGAAACCCTGAAGTGGAAAAGTCATTTCTGCAAAGTCCTCAAGAAGCTGTAGTTCCTTAGTCTCTCAGTCCTTTCACCCTCAAACAGGGGGAGCCAAGTGTACCTTTGGATTACATGTGCAAATGACAGGTGACACAAATAGCTGCCTGTAAAATCCAATTATGGCAGCACTGAAAAGGTTTTATGCAAGATTTTTGGTTTGCAAGAAAAGCAGATGACTGCTTTTAAACTACCAGTGATGGAGCACTTTGGATTAAAAAAAAACCAAACACATTTGTTTTGTTTATTTATTTAAATTTTAAGTATTCTAATATTGTTCTTTAGATTTGTGCTGGATTCAGTTTATTAAAGTAACGCAACTCTAGAACACTAGCTGAAAGACAAGTTTCTTTTCAGTATTAATACCAAACCATATCTTGTCACAGAGAAGGCTATTTTTCAGTGATTCTCCTTGAAAACAAGAACTGTCAGCTGAGGCCAGTAGATAGGGAGTGTAATCAAATGATGAGAGGAAGAAAACTCTTAACTGCAAATCCCTGGACTACCTCTATCATCACTCAAAGAAACAAAACATGCATCTGGGTGTTTATATATCACTATAATTTATTCAGGGGGTGGCAGGTTTTACACTTTTATAGTCATAATTATACAGTGCCATATACTTCAGCAAAAGTACACACAAAAGAAGTTTCAAGAGACTATTATAGAGCTCAAATCTGCTCACAACTAAGGATCTTGAGCCCATCTTTACATCCCTTCCTTTTTCCAATGTATCAAGTCACACATAAAAACACTTGCTCCCATTAATGGAAACAAGGAAAAAGGATAGGATGCAGTGTTATATCTTGCAAAAAAATTTTGACACTACCCCCCATCCTCCCCAAAAAAAGCAGTTTTCCAATTTACTAGTAAGAGACATTTCAGCTTTTATTGCAAAGCCTTTTCTATTAGTTTACAGGAGACAAGAGGCCCCAACTATTCGTATTTTACTACATCTCAAGTTTAATTGGCTGTTCAATCAGATACAGTTGCCAAAAATTGAGTTTTTTCAAAAATACCAATTTTAAATCGGAAATTAAGACAAGATCATGGGAGATTTTTAGAAACTGAATCTTCCTGATATTTTCATAAATTATAATTGTTTTAATCATCTCTAGAAGCCAAAAAAATCATGCTAGGTGAATGACTATTATTTATATTATCTTATTATGGTAGGTTGAAAGCCTTGCTATTTAGAGAAAGAAAAATTCTCAGGCTGCCTCAGGATGCCCTGCCGGCATCACTACTCAACTTGAATGTTGGGGTAGGATTTGGGGGCGTGGGGGGCAGAGGGTTAATAAATATCCAAACAAAAAAATTAATAGCTTGACCAAAGTTGTCCATACATTTGTCCTTCGAGTCACATTTATATCACAGCTAAATTTTCCCTCCCAATTGCTTTCCAGCTCTGTTTATTGTTTCTTAATTTCGTAACACTGATGAAGCTTCTTCCTGTCCCCAGGTTTTTCGCCTGCCCAGCACTGGGCACCTCCACAGACACCTCCCATCTCACCTCAAAAAGTAGTCAAAGGAGCAGGAAACACAGATGTCCTTTCACAGATCACACAGATGATGTGCAACATTACTGGTAAAAATCCTGCTAACAACTAGTTCCATTTCATTTGCAAGACTTGTATTACCAAGTATCTCAGCATTTGCTGAACAAGTGATTTGCTCACAAATTTGGTGCCTCACCCTCAGCCGGATGGGAGCAATGACTCCCAGCCAACTGGACTGGCCCCAATACTGCAGCAATTCCAGAGGTGGTACCTGGATCCCAGAGAAAACGGTCCTATTGTCTGAACAGAGGCACGTTACTGAAAGCAGAATTGTAGGGAGAGGAACAGGACATTAAAACAGATTTTGGAAATAGTTGTCTTTATTAACCAACACACTATTTTAGCAACAAAAAAATTAAATAAAAGGTTATCTGGAGAGTGGGATCTAGGATAAGGCACCTGGGATACTTCAAGAGCCCAGATTACTCACATGCAGATACACGTGATAGTACACATACACGTGTATGTGTATACCATTCACCTATGGTACACATGCAGCAATTTTCATTATTTGACCCAGCTACATGCATCTTCTATGATTTGTCATAGAATGATTGATAATACAGCAGCTGAATTAGTGTCTCCATACTGCTTCCTTTAGCATGCTCTTAAATTGTCAGTCAATACACATACAAATGCAAGACATAGGAAAGCTATTATCACTGTAAATACTTCAGGAGAAACTCATTAGACTTGGTCCCAAAAACAAGTCCTAAGAAGGGCTACCAGGTAGGTTCTTTCTCAGGATATCTGAGAAACACTCTCTGCCTGCAGCCAAGTTTAGAAGCACATAAATCCAGCACAAGGGTCTAATCTGCAGTCAGGGTATCATCCCAGAAGGCAATATCACCTACGACTCTGTAGCCAAGCTTGTAACTTATGTGGCAAAAGCCACCCCAGCCACAGTATTAACACACCACTATGATCTGCCAGCAGATGGATAACACTTCTATTAAGACTCAACAGGATATTTCAGATCCCACTGTTACTCTAATAGCATTTATTAAATATGGTGCTCAACAGCCATGAGGAAAGAAAGAAAAATCCAGCTTTGCCTGCGTGCTCTAGGATACCTTTTTTATTGTTTTAAGCCCAATGTATCTATCGCTGGTTTTATGAAACTCTGGGTGAGACAAACACTGAGATTACAGGAGCTCTGAAGATGCCCAAGCCCTTCCCGCTCCTCCTTGGAGCTGCCTCAGGGCTCAGCCCCCCAGTTCTGACCAGCTGCTCCCAACAGGCACAACTACTCCCCAAAAGCAACATTAATCTGCAAAAATTTTACTGACATTGGAGTCATAACTTTGGCCTAGTATAAAAAAAAAAAAAAGATCAATTATTTTTTAACAGTGCCATAAAAAAAACTGTTCTTTTAATATATTCGCATGAAACATTAATAGCTTTTCTATCTCAATTAAACATTTAGTTTCAGTAAACCGATGGCATGATAATGGAAACTCATCTGCTAGTTCTTATGTGTATTTAAAAGACAATGGCAGGCACATTTGGCAATAATACTCCCTATTACTATTATCTCCATGATTGCTACATATAGTCAAAAATCATCTTTGAGGCTGTATCAATTTTTAGAGTTTCCATCAACTACAAACACAAGAGGCTAATCCTGGGACACAGGCAATCTGTCAGACAGGATGGCTACATCTTCCTTTGATCAAGTCACCACCTCAGAACCCATTTTGCCCTTCCACGTTATATTTTCTTCTTGCTGGATGCCCTCTGTACACCAGAGGTTTTCCTCTTTCCGCACCTGCTGAGAAAGTTCACTGACGTTTATCCCTGGTTTATCCTCACAATAGTATTTTATATAAATAAAATCCTTTTCAGAGCACCTCTCAGAGTGAAGCATAAGCAATAAAGTTTACTGTATAGATATATCAAATCCAATTAAACATCATGCAGTGATAATATTTTTACAGGGATTATTTTCTTAAACATGATTTTGAAATTTGTTACAAGCAAACAGACTCGCATTCCTAAATTTACCAAATGTTCCTGGAACACGTAATGGCTCAGACACTCATTTTAGCATCCATTTGAAAGATGAGGTCTCCATCCCTTATATTTGAGCATGTTCTTTAATTTACTAATGGCAATAAAAAGATTTCTCAGACAATATTTACACAAAAAGCCCCACTTTTCTTTCAGTACAGAGGACTGACTACATCAAAAACCCAGACTGAATGACACTTGAATGCTACAGTTTATAAGTTAAAAGTCAGAAACATGAAGACTCCTAACTCCTCCTCAAGCCCTATCCACTAATATCTGTTATTTTTCTCAATAAATGATCTAGTCCTACTCATCATTACTGAAGTCTGAAGAACTGCAAAAGTGTTACATACTTGTAAGGTTATTCATCCTTTCACAATTCTATTTAGATTTTGAACCATAATCGCGTCGTAAGTGGGTGATATGGCAACAGCTCCCAATACAAAACCTATGCAATCCTGTAACCAATTTTTGAGTATTTAATATTCAATATAGCAATAGAAAAACGCTTGGCAGTAAAGCAAGTGTACTATGTTACTCAAAATGCCTATGTTACACAATACATATCAATTAATTTCTGTGATAAAAATCCATCAGCTGCTCTTCCATATGTCACCATTTTGAGACCTTTAATAAATAATCTTTTCCTTGGATACTATATTGAACAAATTGCCACAATCAGGAAATAAAACTGAAGAAGAGAACGAAAAGATCAGAAATCCACTTGCAGATCTCATAAGATAACCAAACAAGACACTCATTCCCACTCCTCTCTAGCAGAAATACAGATGTGTTTATAATCTGTCAAAGCAACTAAATCATTTATGTATTTAAAAGAATACAGAAGTTCTACTGCTTTTAGAGTCATAGCAATAAACTCAAAGACCAACTTCAGTGTTCACTGGCTATCGCATTACAAGATTGGAATCACTCTTGAAAGATTTTGTCCTTTATCATTATTAATCAATTCATAATTATTTTACATGCAAAGACTCTCCGCATTTTCTTCATTACTCCTACAGCCCTGGTAAAAGAGTAAAGGATAGGAACATAGTGAACTCCTTAGAACCCGCAATCATGTGTTCTTTTGTTTGCTTGGGGTTTTTTGAATAATTCAGGCTTTCAGCTCAGAAGTGAATGTTCCCTCAACAATGCAATGTTGGCTTCCCTCATTTTTTCTGTGATCACATTTTATCATCATCAAGAGCCTCAAGCATCCCTTTCAAAACTGAATTTTCTACATTACTCAGACTGTCCATCCATCACTAGACATCACCTATTCCCTACGGATGCCGTGAAGGTGCTCTGGTGCACATGGCGACAGTTGGAACACAGGGCAGGTGGCATGAGGGCAGCCTGAGGAGGCAGTTTCCGATCTGAAGCTCGGTGCCCAATTCCCTAGCATCAAGATGGGAAACCCCAAGAGCACAAGAGAAACAACAGATTCATAAGGTGAATTGTTTGGACATTACAGTCACCATCTGTGGAGCATGCCACAGCCTGTGCTCCCAAGAGAGCTTGTACAATAAATACTTTTTTTTCCACAAAGGAAATGTTTCCATAGGAGAACCAAGCTTGCTTGCATGCACATGGGGATATATATGGTCCATGTACAGCATTATGCCAAGATCCAGAGGATTATGAGAGCATTCACAAAATTAAGATGGTCAAGCAGGTTGGAGGGAGAAAAGCAGAGAGTAAACTACTATCTGAAGACATCAAGTCTTATTCCTCCCCGTCAAAGCATGTGGACCTATGCCAGCAGTTTGACTCTACTGGGATAACTGGGATACTGGCTTTTCCAGGAAGTCCTAAGCATCGCAGCTTCTCCAGTTTTTTTTGCCCCCTCCTCTGGGCAGCTTCTCCTGCCTCTTTCTTCTCACTTCCTTCTATTAACAGAAAAGCAACAGCTCTGGGCTTTTCAGATGTGCATTATTCACCATTGACTGTGATCCATACGCTGAAGAAGCGAGAAATGCAGAAAAATGCAAAAAAGCAAAAAACCCTCAAAATAGATTTGAAGGGATAAGAAAAGCCACTATCATAAATAATGTAGAATCCAGGGGAGTCAGCCTTAGGAGCCACTACACTCTGAGCAAGTTTCCAGATGTACAAGGAGGCCAGGCAATTATGTTCAATTCTTGACTGATTTAATTGGTATGCACAGCAAACCCACAAGACAAACTACAGGCAAAGTTATAATTGCCCTGATTACATAGCTCTACAAGAAGCTTTCAATGGAATAACAGCAGCAGTTTTCCTTTATTTATATCTGACACTGAAGAACATCGTGGACAATCCATTTTTAAAACCTCCTCTAAAGAAGCTATTATCAGAAGCAAAGAATAATAAAAACAGGAGGTGGAAAAACAGTGATCTAGTCAGTACCTTGAAAAATATCTCGTCTGCTTTAATGTCTCTATTTTGTTTTGTTTATGAAGGCTTAGGTTTTTTAAAAAAAAGATGCCCAGCAGTTCTAATGACAAAAATAGCAATTTATGATGTAATTTTTGATGCCATAATGTAGCCGTGAAGATCATCTTTGTTTTTCAAGAGATAAAAAAATATTTCTCTCACTAAATAAGCTCACAAAGCAGGGTTTGCAGCACAAACATTACCCTCTAACTTGAGCTGAATTTCTTCCACTGCTGCTGACATTTATGTCAACTTAATCAATAGGTTATACTCAACTGTCAAAGTCTTTCCTACACTCATATTTTATCTTTCTCTTCAATAGTTAGAGAGGAAGGAAAAGTGAGCTACCTAAATCAACGTAAAGCCAAACACTGCACAAAACCCTTCTCTGCAGCGATGAACCTCTCCCAGCTGTTTTGGTGCTGGTGTGCAAAGGAAAGGTCCCAAGGACAGCAATGCCTTCACCTCAACCCCACACCCTCCAGCAAAGGCAGGAGACAGTGTTATTCCTTGCAGTTCTTCTGCACCAAGGAAACCCTTTCTCTACCACTGACAACAGCCTGTTTCATCTCTGGCTCAAGAGCTCTGCCTGCATGAAAAAATTCATGTTTTCACATGGACCAGCACAGGTTCGTAGAAAACAACACTGAAATCTTAATATTTTCAAAACTATTATCTGTCTTTACCAATGTGTTCGCCAGTTGCCAAGTATCCTGTATCTAAAATGGAGATGCACTGAGCTAAAAGTCAGTCTTCTCCTGCCGCTTTGTGAAGTTACCAGCGCAAGTGCTGACTACTCCTCTTACTGATAATATTGGGTAGATTCCTACTTTTTTTCAGAGATTCATGATCTTCATATTGAATTATGTATCTTAATTGATGACTGCATTGTCTGGCCTATTTAATTAGTTTTCATTAAACGCCATCGCTTTTACCACTTTAACAGACTGACCAGTGAAATACAGCCTGGTACATGCTGATCGTTTGGAAGTAAATAAAAGACTAAATGAGACCTGGGGATCAATATGCAAATTCTGACCCCAGATCAGCAAAGCAAAGCTGCACAGCCTGGCCTCCAAACAGAGGAAGGCACCAGCTGGAACATGGAAATCTAGGTGGAAATTCCTGCTCCATCCCAGCTTTTGAGTTATTTGCAAAAATACGTTTGGCCCATGGGTGATTTTCCCAAATGGTACCTTGGTATTTACTAGAGCTTTCAGGCAGGCCTAAGTAGATCGCTCACTCCTAAAGCCAATGGCAAGGAAACACATAATTTGTAAATCCACCTGGGACTGATCTGCATAATTAAGTATCTGAATATAGCTAGTCCTTAGTTTCTCTGTCTTGACTGTCTCCCACTGAAGTGAAACAAAAGCTGAACACGTATATTGAGAGACAGACAGACCGAACCGCAAGCTCTACTGGCATAAGTCTGGCACACATTTATTTGGCATAAATTTGGTCCAGCAGATTTGTTGCCTCAAAGCTCAAAATAAACTGAAAATAAAGCCGCAAATTCAAAGCTTCACACTTCATCCTTGGAAGCCTGGGGTAGTTCTGGAGAAAAGCTGTGAAAGCTACAAATGGTAATAATACATTTTTAATAAAATCGCTGTTTTAAATCATTTGCTTTTAACATCTATTTTGCAAGTCTCAGAGGAAACCGAAAGCCATTTTGTGTCAGCTTCCTCATTTTTATATATTATGAAGAATCTCAGAGATCACTCCAGCTATAAATACACGTCATGAATGGAGTTTGATATGGAGGACAACAGCTGTAAAATAAAGCCTAGGGGAATGAAAAATTTACTGAGGCTTTGATATGACACTGACAGGCAGAGGCTGAGTGCATTATTTCAGCATCAAGGTAACTTTTCTGTCCCAAGGACAATATTTTACACAGCAATTGCCTGAAAAAACAACCAATATTTCTTTTATTACACTTCTCTGTATTTTTTCCCACACCCACATATTGAAATTGCTATAAATCCTATTTGCTCATGGCAACATTACCCATTTCATTTGTTTGGGTGACATGCTTATCAGCACTTGCGTGCTTTTTTTTCCATACTACTTCCCAGTTTTCCGGAAAACTCTGCGTATTAGGTAGTTTTAGCCAGTTAAGGGACAGGGCCGGGGGGGGGGGGGTGTGGAAATCAGGAGCTCTCGGCACAGCTGTAATGATCCTGACCCCCCCAAAGAGATGAAGAGCAGTACAGTACACAAAATCAATACATTCCTCAACTGCAGTCACAAATTCTGCATGTGATGTAGGTCCTCTTGCAGCAAACTGCCAGCTGCAAGCAGACAAGTTGTTATGCAGCACACACACACGGCACAAGCAGGAATCCTTGTCTTTCAAAAGATGCTGAGGGGAAAAAAAAAAAAAGCACGAATAATACATACACATCCTTTCAGCGCACCACCTCAGCAGTGCTGTGATTCCCCACAAAGTCAGGGCATTACACTGCCAAAAGCAGTTTGCTTTGTGCTCTGGCAGGAAACATTTCAGACACATGCACAGAGCTCCAGCCTGGCCATTGCTGCGAAGCAGCACACGGAACAGCTGCGACAGCAAGCGCTTTTAGACAGATTCCCAAATGCAAGAGCCGTTAAGGGAAGCTTGGTCAGCAGGGCGGTACTGCTGGGCAAGCAGAGAGCACACTGGCACATGGCACCAACTGGACACTAGCAGCACCCTGCACAGTCCAGCTGCACAGCAGAAGGCTGGTGGGTTCAACCTAATTCTCCCCTCATCCTTTCTCAGTCCAGGAGCTGCAGATAACCTCAGAAAGCTTTCCTCTTGCATCTTTTCCACATAGGAAGGCTCTTCCTACCTTTGAGCATTTAGCCAACTATAAACCCATTTTCTCCACTTCCCTTGTGCTAACGTTGAAGCACGCAGAACTGCAGGATATGTAGCAGGTCTAAGGGACACTTTGAGCTACAGGTTTCTCTGAAAAAGGGTTGACAGGGTACCTGGGAAGCTACACAAAGAGCAACAGAGCCAATTGTTGCAGTACAGAGCCAGCTGCACCATGGTACTGTGCTGGCAGGGAGCAGGAGCAGTAGAGAGTTTGTATTTGCCAAGGTTTGTTATAGTTCTGACTGTGTTCCAACCAGGGAAAACAAGCTCCCTTGACTGGGTTTTGCAAAGTTGCTGTATCTTGAATTTTAATCACTAGTTCGTTATGCTGTTAGTTTTCAGCCAGACCAATTCCTGTCAGTCCTGGAGAATCACAGCTCCTTCAGACAACTCTGAAAAGCCCCTTTGGCCTCCTTTGCCTAGAAAAAGTGCTTTAATACATCTATTACTGTGGCACCTAGAGACCGAGTCAGATACTGGCGTATGAAATGCCCAGAGAAGAGAAATGAGCATAGAGAGCCTATACAGGCAAGCCCTACAAAGAGGAGCTTGAGGGTGCATTCTGATCCACAGTATCATTACCGCTACCTTAGCATCTGAATGGTGACTTTGGAACAGAACCAACACAGAGCTTTGCCTCCTGACATAGTGCAGAGTGCTGCATTTCTGTCATCTAAGTGTCTTTTCTATTTTCATCACCTGCATGGTAATGCCTGTCTCTCTACACAGAAATGATAGCAACCCTGGTAACTGTCACTGAAACATTCCTGCTTCAATCCAGGATGAAAATCCCACACTGTGTGCTGTTGCTTGCAATGGCACTATAGCCAATAAAACAAATTGGGCCAAGGAAGATTGATTGCTTTGTTTGATCAAATTATAAAAAATAGTAGCTGAAGGGAATACAGGAGATGCAATATCTTTACTTTCATCAAACATCCACTACAGTGCCTCACAAAATCACTAAAATGTTTGAATGAAATTGGCTTGGACAGAAGCACTGTCAGATAGTTTGGAAGTTAACTGGAAGTCATAAGCAGAGAACAACATTGGGCAGCAATGTTTTGAACAAGAAAGGCATTTATAAGTGTGCCTCAACAGGCATTAACAATAGACTTCATTTTATATAACATTTGATCTTCCAGATGCTTCAGTAGAAATAAGTAGCACATTAAATTTGTGAATAGTAATTGCATAGAACAAAGAGGAGACAATTGGAACTGAAAGTATGAACACGCAACCACTTGCAATGCAACAAACCCACAGTATTTTTAACCAGTATGAAAACATCATGGCAAGAAAAACAGTGGGAAAGCAGTAAAAGCAAAAGACGTGCCTTGCCATTTGGCCAGCAGAGTAGTAGAACCATGACTTAAGGCCATCTGTTTTCCAAACAAGTTGCCATTCTCCTGAGTGGAGTACATACGATCACAGAGGGCACGACAGCTATTTATGAAACGTACCATCATTTGGTAAGACCTGGCCATCTGAAGACTAGACAGATCTCAGTAAAGCCAAAAATGTTTAAAGGAAGGTCTCTGTATTTATTACATCTTGGGAAGTTTTCCTCGTTAATTAGCAAGCAATTTTCTCTGAGCAGCAAGGAAGATGGAATGCAATAAAAGCTGACACTTGCAAACACTAGCAAGAAACAGATGGTCCTGCTCTCAGTCAGGGAGAGAAGGCTATGGATTTGAGTCTCTTGATTTGTAAATACTATCCCCTTTCTTTTGTGTTAGTCTGGAAATAAGGTTCCCATAATATAATATAGTCTAGACATCACACTCAGGCTGATTTCACTGCTCTCTAATTCACCTTCTGTCAAGTCTGTAGCTGAAATACACAAATTTTCCTTTCATTTCTGCCTGCTGTCAATACACCTCAGGTCTTACGCACAGTGGAAGAATCTTCATTAACAGCCTATGATCTGTTTTGCACAGCCAGTCTCACAGCTGATTAAGTTGCTAGATAAAACACATTAAATTTCAGGTCCTAATTCCCTTCATCAAATATAAGAAAACACTCCACACTATAAAATAACAAGTCTTTCTGTTAATCTTCAGCTGTTCAAGGCCTGCTCTGACCTGGCACAGTGGTGACCTGGGATCCAGCTGCTAGGAAGAGCCATATCAGGGGAAAAAATCTGGGAGAGTTCTTGGCTTGGGCCTCCTACCCTGGGTTCAGGAGGTGTTTATAAGCTCCAGGAGGTCACTGCTCTGCCTGGCTCAGCATCCCCCGTGGCTCCCAGTTCACCCACCCTTGTAGAGCCGTCTGCCCTTGCTGCTCCCTGACATCTACCTTGTTTACCTAAGTTATGCTTCACATTAACAGGAACTAAGTAACTTCTGCTCATTTGTAATTAAAGTACATTATTGTTAATACAAACTATTCCCAAACCCTGCTCTATCACCAACACTGGCCCTAGGGCCCTCATTAGTAGTTGAACTAGGGCGGGAAGCAGTCAAGGCAATGAGTCCAAACAAGAGCTATGGTGGGTATTACTGCAGATATCGCGGGCATGCTGCCTGCCTCGCGCCTGTCCAACACTCACCCTGACCCACCGGTGCCGTACACACAAAGCAGCAGCCTAGTGACACTTTAATCCCAAACCCATGAAAGCCGAGGATCTGCTGCTCCTGAAGTACAACCAACACAACACAAAGAATGGCATGTGCTCTCCAGAAGAGGTGAAAAAGAAAAGAAAAAGGGCCCTTCAGGCCAGCACTACTGAATTCCAGAGGTTGCTCTTCGAGATGTATCAGCATCAGTTATCATTGCATGGCTCATAAGCAGCACACTCATCACAACATTCCATTTGCTTTCCTTTTTCAAATAGGGAGGGAATGGTAGCCAACAAGAGAGGAAGTACATCCAGGCACGCTATGCACAGCATGGTGAAACGTACAAGTCATCAGCTACTACCCATATCCTATAAACAAAGCATAACTGGCTTAAGTGAAAAACCCCAGTCTTGGGATCAATGGCACCAAGTCCAACTGGCACCGCTAGCAACTCCCCTCAGAGACAGATATTAGAGTCAATGCTATTTAAAGTCTTTTTAAATGACCCAGACAACATTCTCAGCAAGTTTACAGACAACACCAAATTGAGATCAGTGCTTGAAATTCTGTTTAGATATTTGCATGATTTTTTAAATTTTTTTTTTCACCGTGCAGATGATCAAACACCAGAACAGGGGCCAGGTGGGCAGGAAAGCTTTACCCTTGGAGATATTTAAAACTTAATTAGACATAACTCTGAGCAGCCTGATCCAAGTAGGACACCTCTGAACAGATGACCCCCAGAGGTCCATCCCACCCTAAGTTATTTAACAACAGCATTAGTTAATATATCAACAGCAGGGCCTGTGCTTTGTATACCCTCCATGCAATATTACTGCAATGGATTACAGAAATCTGAACATGCTGAATAACACTGTATCTTCAGGTTCCTTCTTTGTTCAAGCATCTAGCTTCTGACACAAACTAAATTAGATTTTACCCAATGCTAAACTGCAATGAACAGACTGTCTAGTGAGTACAGAAGCTTCCTCAACCCACATTGCTCCTCCTTGATGGCAATTGTTACAAAGACACACTTTTGAGCTCAGTAGCCACTTTCAAGGCGAATTATGCAAACTACACAGGTTCTCCTCCGCATTAGGTACAAACCTTAAATCAGCTATTTTATAGATTAAAAAGAAAAATAACACACAATAAAACTCCTGATGGCCTGTGTAATTACTTATCTAACTAAAAGCGTATTTTCCTTCTGTGTCCTGAAGGCTCTAGAGGTTGTCTGTCCATGGATTTGGTAAGCAGACTAATTCTCAACCTGCCATTCTTTGCCTACACTAGTTCATTCTGCTGTGATAAATTGCTGCCTGCAGATGCACTGAATCTGCAGAAATAAAATAAATTAAAAAAAGGGAACCTCTCCTTATGGTAATACTGATAAAAAAGAGCAAAACACAAAAACATTCATTTTAGCCATAGTGCAATAAGTAATAAAGGAATAAATTATAAATGGTTAAATTATTAATGTCTATCATTTAGGAATCTTCTTGTTCAGCAGTAGATGTTTTCCTCCTTTCACTATTTACAACATAAGGGTGGAGCAGAGGTAAAGGGTGATATATTTGCAGCTGTATTTCGATAGCATAGTTTTGCAACCATTCAATATTCTATTGAGATATGAAAGTTACTGACTCTGCCAGCAAAAAGAAATTACAAGTTCAGTAGGATCTGACTGTCCTTAAGTCTTGCTTTAAGGAAGCTTTCAGCTTATTAACACGATACCACCTTTCAGAATAAATACAGAAGGATCTCCCTGCTTATAAAGTACATAGTAGCATTATACGTATGAACAGCCCAAGACCTGCAAAGCATTTTCCTGGTTAGTTAGCATTTTTCTTTAGAAATAATTGTGGTACTAATTATTCTATTAAAGTAAATAAGTACTTGACAAACATTCAGGACATTTATTCTATGTAACAGACCATTTCTCCTTAAGGATGAGGATCTATAGAAATATGAACCACAAACCTTCCTTTTCGATAGAAAAATACCACACTTTTTAGGATATTAAAGTTTAAGCAGTTATCAGAAAACTACAACTCAACTAATTACAGTCCTGTGTTCTTTCAACCCAGGACTGAAGTGTACCAATCTGAAAGAAATGAAAGCTGCCACCACAAAACTTCTCAGCAGAGTTTTGTAGCTCCCCATGTTTTAGTGTTGTTTTGCCTTGTGAAGGAGTGTGTGGCATCTGAATTACACTCCCAGGGTCCCTATGCACCACACAAACACCGCGGTGCACTGCAGGAGAGAAAACACAAAGGCCCATTCACTGAACACAGAGCTCTTTATAAGGCTTCAGCTGAAACACAACCCAATTGCTAAGGCACCCTAGGACCTGTGTTACTACTCAGTATGGAGCCCAGAAGAAAAATAACACCCCCACTCCCTCCCATGTGTGGTTTATTAGTTATCTGTGATGTTCAGGGCTCTCCATTGTTATGAGCCTGATTCCAGTGGTAATTAATGGGAATTCCCAAGAACAGAACAAGAGCAAGAGCCTCTTAAGGTTGCCAGCGGGAAGTTCTGAGAGCACAGAAACCCCATTTCTCCAGTGCTTTTTTTTTCCAGCTGCAGAGGTGCACCTCCCCACATACCTTGAAAAGTCTCCTGAACTTTTTGAACAAAAATGAAGTCTTTGAACCAGCACTCCTGTTTTGTTTTTTTAGTTCTCTGTGCTAACCAATACCTTCCCCCAGCTACCGTTGCTACCTACAATGTTTTCCACTGACACACAAAAGCTGTTAACCTTGCTAGCAAATAGCAATTACATATTCACAGGGAATGTACTATCTTTAAGCTTTATAGTAAAGAAGCCTTTCTAGCCCCAGGATCAAGTACACAGAAAGTCCCAGGTTCAGATCCCTCCTTGCCTGAGGAAACTCAAGCAGACTGCTCTAAGGAAGATCCTCTGGCATCAGGCTCCTTGGGACAAAGGAGAGAAAGCAATGCTTGCACTCTCATAAACTAAGGCTGATCTTCTCCAAATTGAATAGTTACACAATCATTGACTAGAGAGGAGCACAGTACCCAAGGTGTACTAGCAGAGAAAAACAACCTGGATTGCAGTCCTTCCACCCACCCCAATTTATTTTTATAACAATAAACTTATTATTTTATATAACTTAGGATTCCCAATTCCTTCCTCACCCAATGTACCCAAAACCCAAAGCAAAAACATCACACTTACCCCTTCTTCTTTCAGGGATCAGCTGTTTCCCTCTCCAAAGGGCATTTGGTCTAGTAGTCAGAGCACTTGCCCAGAAGATGGGTCAAATCTTCCTAAATAAAGGAAGGAAACAATATTAGTCTTCCCATAATACCATTTTCTGCTTTTACAGGGTGACAGAGAGCCTACTCTCCTACATAGGCCTTAACAAATACCTATTAGATCAGTAGCCACAACCAAGACAAACACAGAGAGACCTCCTTTTAGGAAGCCCAGAGAGACTGCAGCCCCAGTTAGAGACTAAGCCACCCACCACAGGTGTGATTTATCCCTCTCTGAGCCACGAAACAGAATTTCAGGCACCTGTGGCACTTCAGTAACAAAAAAACAAATACACCTGAAGACATGGGCTCCTCCAGGGTTAATACAGTTATAAGGATTTGCAGGTCCCAAAAGTAGTTTCTTGTTCCATATTCGCCTTCTTGAGGATCTAAGCTCAATTAAATTCAAAAATAAGGGAATAAGCCTTTGCTAAACACCACTGTCTCCCTTCATTTTTGAAGTATTATTCATTTAGGGCTTGGTGTAAATGTGGGTGAAAGCCCAGCCCCTCAAGAAATAACCACCATCAGCCTTGTCCTGTATGCAGTGACCTCGACAGCTTTACACCACCAATTTTGAATCACAGATGATGGATTAATCAAGGCTGGTTTGGACCAGCTGCACTCTGTCAGAGTCTTTGCTCTGATCTTCACGCTGCAATAACTTTCCATTTTAACTGATTCTGCCAGGGGTGAGGCTGTTAAGACAGGAAGGTACTCTTTGCCTCCCTTCTTCCACAAAAATAAAAAAATATAAATAAGGCAATTTTCACTATTACCACTAAGGTATTTTTTTACAATAGTGAGAAGACTGACATGACCCAATTTCTGTCAAATGCTTGTATGAGCACATGTCCTCATTAGTTGAGGCTTCAAAAAGTGACCTAAAGTTTTAAGGTCAGCAGACCAGGCAACAGGAGGAGAGGCTAACACCGCAAGAAAACTGACATCCATAGAAGATTATTCATAAGTTTCCCAGCTCTTTCAGCACAACTTAGAGCTTGCTGCCTTTCAAGGAAAAAATTTAGTACTGTCCCCAGTCTCTATCACGTACCATAATAGTTGCCATATAAATGCATCTTACTGTTCATCCATCACAAAAAGCACATTCTGTGGAGGCTTGTACATCCCCAAAGCCTAAATCAAAAGCTGGTGTTGGACTGTTTTCCCAGGTGTGCTTACCAGCACACTAGCACATGCTTGCCTATTAATACCATTTTTAGATGAACAGTAATTGACAGACTGCTCCAGGCATGGTTTCATGCAAAAGCTACTGGACTTAGTGAGGTGGAAGGGCAGCAGAGTAGTGGGCAGCAACCAGGAAACCCAAGATCCAGGACGGATGAAGTTGGCATGCCAGCCACTGGGCCACAGGCTCTGCTCGCCACCTGCACTCCCACCCTGACACAAGGAACTGCAGAGCACTGCCCCAATAACCCCATCAGCTCTGCTCCAATCTCAGACAGCTACTTTATTAACTCTGACAAAAGTTGCTCGCTCTGCTCTTGTCTAGGTAAACAGAAATCCTTCCCAAAGCATCAAGAATGAACTCAAATTCAGATTTTTGGTTGTAGGGACCCTGCTGTCAGCACAGGGTACAACAGCACCAGATGAAAGAGACCATCTGCTGTCTCTTCTTGTCCCACAGCAGGCCATCCAGCATTAGATACACTCCTGTTGCCGCTTGCTGGCATGCTGGTTCTATTAAGTATGCTTCCATTTCTCACACTGGGCTCAGCACACAACAGATCATTTTGCATTACAATCCAGCCTCTCATCCAAGTGATTGCTTCTGTCCACTCCAAACTACCTGAGATCACAAGTACCTCTCTGCTGCCAGAGCCCCAAGTTCTAGGGCTAGAACTAGGTACAGCAACGCTGCCAGTGCACTGAAGCTTAATAGTAATTTCACTGACACAGGTGCTTAGAGAATTAGATCCTGGAAGGATCATCGGATTCAGGAGTACTTACCAACCACTAAATTAAACTGTCAATTGGCTTTCTTGCACAGGGTCTAATTTACGCCATTTTCTGCAGGGTTGCATATAAAGGAGTATCGGCTCTGAAGTTGGCTGGGATTCAGCACTGGTAAAGCAGCTGCGGCACCACTGATTCCAAGAGAGTGGCTTCATTTCACCCAGTGGACCACCTCAACAGCTTTCCTGAACTGAACATGGATGTAGCCAACAGATCCCTGTACATATTCCCGTCCCCATGTGTCAACAAAGCTGCCTGACCAGATTCACTGGCTTTATTTCAGTTTAAATATTGGAGTGCATAAGTACATCAAGAAGGGGCTTGGGCCCTCCATAGCCAACTCCTTCCAACTTTCCCAGTTCCTCCAGAGAAGCTTAAAAAATTCTGAAGACCATACAGACATATATTATTATAATATTACAGAAGTACTATAATAGCTACTGAAACAACTTTAGTAAAAAATAATCAGCGGTATACAATAAGACTATAAGACCATAAGAATATACTAAGGTGGCTCCTTTTAAATGCTACAGTAGAGGAAGCTAGTCTGAAACATGCAATCCTGACAATGCCAGAGCTATGAAGGGACATCAGAAAAAAATACCATTAAATGATTGCCTACACCAGGTGAATGAGGCATAGGTGAATGGGGCACCACTGATCAGCTCTAAGGGACAGATCCTCTCTTTGTGACCCAGACAGAAATCAGAGTGGAAGGAAGTAAGGATTTGCATAAAACCCAACATCTATTCCCTCTGATGCAAGATGTGACGTGTACCGTCTCTTCTAGCACATCAGTGCACTCACCCTGCTCCTTCCTTGTCTCATTTGACTGGAGGAGAAACAGTTCATTGGTGTCATCCAAGTCTTCATGACAAACTTTTAAATTAATAATGGGAAAAATGCCTGCAGTCCATTTCTCTCTAATATTTATTATATCAGGCTGACTGCAGGAATACGGTATTGATTACATGCAGTTCATGTTTTGAATATTAACTTCCCAACTATAAAGAGTAGAGACATTTTAGTTTAAACAAGAGTTCAGCTTTTAGGACACAAAATAGCAGTTACCAGAAGAGAAAAAAATACCACTTTACCAAGCCACTGTACTGTATGCCAGTTTGGCCCTTGGGTCTAGTGCTGAAAGCCAACACCTGAGCAGCCACATGAATCCAGACACGTCACTTAATCATGCTGAGCCTCCATCTTCTCATAGGAATAATGCACAGCTACTTCAGTGGGGTAACGCAAAGCTGATTTCATTAGCATTTACTAACTGCTTTCTGCCCTTCAGGGGAAAGTATTAGGGAAATGCTTAGAATCTCTGCTACTGGGTTTCTCTTCTAAACTAGTTCTTTTCATAAGTTATGTGCTACCAAGCATGCAAAAATTTCTTAGAACCTTCTTAATCACGAAAGCAAACATATCCTCATTTGCCAAACACAGGCTTGTAATTATGTGAGAATGAGGCATAAACAGCACATACATGCATTAATATTGACATGATCAAGAGATAACAGCACCATTAATATATCCTCTTGGAAATGACAGTTTGCAGCCAGACAAACAGTTGGAAAATCACGAGGGGGGCTCATTAAACATTTTCTTTTGCAAGATGAATGAAACAAAGAGGATGCTTAAAAAATACTGCAGTAACTCAAGGGAGAAAAGGGACAGAGATGCTTAAGTGCCCTAAATACATTCTAAACTATTCTAAACTATCCATCCAAATGGACCTCAGGTATGCAGAGCAGACATTTAATGGACTGCTGGACAGCTGTAAATAACCAGCTGATCTTTTATGAGCTCGTTCATCTGCTTCAGACAGAAAAAAATCTCAGTCAGTGCCTCAAAACAGGACAGTCAGTAGAGATAAAAAGTGCACGCTCCTCGGTAATTGATGCTAGCACACAGAAATAGTATAGGATCAGGAAAGTAAGCAGCAAAACTGGGCATAGGAACAGAGCAGTCCATAAAACACTGGCCATCACAACACAGGTTACCTGAAGGAAAGCACTGGGGAAATACCTGGATCAGTGTTGGAATCCAATGTCAGGGTAAACTATATTCCACTGTCAATCTGCAACACAGAAGTTGTTCTTACTCATACCATAGCATAGACACATAAATAACTTCATATCAGGCTGACATATCCTGAATTAGTTTCTTTTTTCTTATCTTTCTTTTTTTTTTTATTAGAACAGGTTAATCTTTCCAGTTATTATTTTTCTGCACCTCAATTCAGCATTTTAACTCCCATTAATTTCAACTATGTTGATGTTGGGAAATACAGAAATAATCCCATGGTTGTTTCTTTACTTCCAGACTCCATGAAAAACTGCCTGACACATACTGACCCAGGTGCAAATGATTTTGCTATACAAACTGTCAAGTCAAATGCCTTCAAGTTATTTCAGCTGCTTCAAACTGTCAAGAGATTATATCTATATTAGTACTACTAGAGATAATAAACATTAGTTCAAGAGCTAAAGGCCTAGTTCCAGCCTCAAAAATCATATCGTCACAGAACACTGAGTTGGAAGGGTCCTCCTGAGGTCCTCCTCAATTGACCTCCTAGGGTCAATTAGAGCAGGTTGCTGAGGGACCCATTCGGCTGAGGTTTGAACACCTCCAAGGCCAGAGATCCCACAACCTCTCTAGGCACTATTGTGGTAAAAAAGATTTTCCTTATAATTAACCAGAATTTCCTATATTCCAACTTGCACCCACTGCTCCCTGTCCCTGTGCACCTATGAGGAGAGTTTGGCTCTGTCTCCTCCATGTTCTCTGATGAAGCAGTCTCCCATGAACCTTCTCTTCCTACAAATATTTTAGCTAGTGAATAGTTAAAAGACTTCCAGTGCTTTTTAAATTACATGAACCTATGTGAAAGAGGGTGGTCTTCTCATTGTTTTGGTTACTATTATAAACACAAGTGACCATTCTCTTCCAAAAGCTACATATTTGGTAGATCTTTCTCTGTGACATGCAAGACAGAGCCATTTTATTTTAGCAATGATTAACATTGGATTAAGTTAAACAAATGCAAAGCACTTGGATCTTTTTCTAAAACAAATTAAGGATCCAATATACTTTATTAGATCTGGGAAATACAGGATATTTCTCTAGACTAAAAGCTATATTGCTTCTGTTCTCTCATATTGCTACAGCTCAGGTGCTTAGAACTTGTATCAGCAACTTCCAATATCTTTAAAGTTCCAACATGTTGTAAAGTAAAGCTTTAATTATCTTTTTGTCATTTCACCATTGTTGATCTGCTACCTGTATTGCTGTATTGTCACAGAACAGAGATGTGACATGGCCGAATACTACTGATGGGGAGTTCTGGCATAAAAAAATCACCTTAGTTACATTAATAAGCTTTCCCCATAAGGCAAACTCGGCTCAAGCTGCTGCAGTCTTAATTTCTAATTTGTTTGGAATCTGTTTTGATTTTCTGTCTCCTGTTAAATATAATTCTCTTCTGGGCTCTGTTTTATGCATTGATTTTTGCAATTGCATCCATATTACATTGGGACCCAAACCCACAGTTGTCTAATTCAGGTTACACAGAAAAGTTTAGACAAATAATCCCAATTTCTTTTTAATTAGAGAAATACTTTGCCTCTTTAAACAAAGATGGAACCAGACTAGTTACAGCACTATTTGTTCCCACAGCTAAGGATATATATCAGGAAGCGATGGACTGTTGACTTTTTTTAAGAGTATACCAAAAAAACCCGTCTCTCTGGAGTATACTTTGTATTCAAAAAACTTGCAGTTTAATGAAGTCATCAAACTATTGTTTTAAATAGCTGTGCTCCTGAGTAGCCACCAGTGCTGCACTGAGAGAGAATAGAGAATCTCCTAAAAATCTCTTCTGCACAGGCTTCATCTCTAATGCAGCACATGATGACTTTTTCCTCTTAAATAATCATAAGTGGGTCTGACAGTTTTCTTTCAAGCAGGGTAATTTTTAGTGATTTTATGGCTACTACATTAGTTTTAGTATGTATTCATTTCAAAAATACACGCAGAGAGAAGAAAGATCATTACCACCTCACAAACCTGGTTTCTATTCCTGACAAATCATTTAGGGCTTTCTGGAAAATGCGGGTGCAGAGGCAAAGTCTCCTCTCCCTGCTCTCAGCTCAGTAACTCTACTGCTGAAGGCTGTACCTGAGTCAGCACAGCACGATACTCAACCTAATCTGGTTCTATCCTCTCTTACAAGAAGCTCCTCCAGCTACCCTTGTCTTCAGCTAGAATTGTAAGAAGGCAACAGCTCTGAGGATTACAATTCAAAATTAACTGGGCTTGAGACCATCCCATTCATAAGGAGAAAATATTAACTACTTTTTGGTGTTTTGCAGCTGAAGCTACTCAGAGCTTGTAGAAGTACTTGGTGGGTATGAAATAGACAATGATACATAAACACTGAGAGCCATTAAAGTGGTAGAGAATTTTTTTGTCTGTTTTATATAAAAGCAAATAAGAATTCTGACTAGCATCTGACAATTTCTGCTACTGCAGGAAATGCTGTTTCAAAGCCAATTAAATCATCGTACCTGAACACCCGTTCTTCACCCCCTTCATTCACAGGGTCTGATACAATAGTTTTGATCCTCTCTTGCATTCAGTTTAAATAAATATTTTCAATCACAAACTTATTTTAGAGACAACCAGAATATTGCCAAGGGCAACAGTCTTCCTATTTTTCCCTCCCTCCCCCCTCAGTTTCTTTCTACAATGAATCTGCCACAAGATAGAGATGCCCATGGCACTGATCCACTAATATTAAGAGATTTGGCTTCCTTCCTTTGAGAAAACAGCTTATTAGGCTAGATGTGTGCTAGATTGCTTGCTTTCAAAATAGCCAAGAAATAGCCCAACAGGATTTTTGGGCTTGGTTTTGGTGTGGTTTTTCTGGGGGATAAACAAGGGCTCCCTCTTCCCCCCTCTTCAAGCAGAGCATAATCTGTACTCTTTTCTGATATACTGCTTGTTGTCTAAGTTTACTCATCATGTCAATGAAGGAGTCTGGAGTAGCTTAAGTACTCTCACTGTGTTCTTATTTTCATTTCAGTGGCTGCTTTCTCTCCCTCATCTCAGATGAAAGCAAGCAGAGCATTCACTGTGATGTGCTGCCCTACCATTGCACTGACCAATCGCACAGAAAAAGATGCTTTGTACATTTTTTAAGAAGATGGAGTTTTCTACTGCTCCACCACAGTGATTATTTTTGTGTCTTACTATTTCAAATCCTTTGTGCTTTATTATAAAGCTGCCATTTGCTAGAGCTAAGGTAACTAGCACAATAGCATTTCAAGGCAGCGTGAATTAATCAATACAGCCTCTATAGCCAAGAAGCACAATGTCACTCTCACTGGGGAGGTGTGGGTTTCATTTCAAGCTGCTCTCCACCCTCCTAATTAAGCACTTTATAACTCATCTTCTATAAAAAGCCTCAGCTCCCAGGTATAAAAACAAACATCTCTGTTCAGAAACAGGTGTGACTATAACTGGAGTCAAAACAAAATAACCCATCTGTAGGAGGAAAAAAAGAAAGAAAGAAAAAAACTGAGTCAGACATGATAGTCCCTACTCCATCTAGAATAGTTAGGCTTGACCCATACACACCTGCTATTTTCTGTATAGCATTCCCAAGCTTCAGGGTCACTTGTTTGATCTGGCAAGAAGAAAGGAAGCAAGGGCCAAGAGCGGTTTTCTACCCATCCTTTTTACCACCTAACACTCCATCCAATTGCCAAAGAGCACTTGTTCTGGTACTGGGGTGCTGCGAGAGCACACAGCATGCAGCCTGGCACACACTAGAACTCAAAAAGACAGATTTTATTTCCAGGGCCACAATTGAACCAGGAAGCTGTTAAGGGTTAAGGCTCATGATGTTATTTCAGCTTCACTGAGTGACCTGTGTAGGCTCTACATCAAACATTCAGTCCATTAGCTGTACTTACAAATATTTGACTTCTGCTCTTTAAATAGGATACTGTGTTCCGCTGTGTCTTGTGAGATAATTTCCACCACCACCCCAACACACTCAGAGCAAACCAGACCAGTGGGAGCCAGCAGTGCCCTGGGTTAATTGCTGTAGGAGCTGCTCAAAAATCCTGTACACTCTCACCAATACAGTCATCCTTTGTCACCCACAGCCCCTCTATCCATGCAACCTGCAACTCAGCCTCTAGAGGTAAGAGAAATGTCTTACAGCAAGAAAACCAGCCCTGGTCCTTTCCACTTCCAAATCATCATTTCAAGATGTAGAAGAGGCCAGGCTCAGGGACTGTAATCCAATATTGACTCTTTCTAATTGCACGATTACAAAATGGGAGGAGTAGCACCAGTCCTTCAGAGCAGGAGGAGTTCTTCCCTTCCTGCAGTACAGCAGTACAGTCATCTTCCCCTTCAGGAGGGACAGACGCGCTAGCTAGGAGTTCAAACTAGCACTGTTTGTGCCTCACCACGTTCAAGGGTGGATATGGCATCCACTTCTATCTCTAGTGATCATATAGGAAAAAGCAGAAAAATGAGAAAACATCATTTCTCCATTTAATCCCAAACATTTTATCCATTCTGCAGTCAAGTGTTAAAGAAAAGGCTTAACACAGCCAGTGTTTTCTTTAACAAGAGATCTCCCCCCAGTTGCTTTTGTTCAGCTGGGCCATGTACAGAGCTGGTTTGGGGTATTTTAGAAAGCACTGCAGAGCTGACAGAGGTAGAATAAATGCTTTGAATAGGGAAATTTTGTGCATTTTTTTAATTTACTTTGTGGGAATCCTCCTCACAGACCAAAAGTAATATTGTGCCAAGAGCCATATGCATACAAAACTGCAGTTTATTCTGCATCATGCTGCTAGTTTTCCAGTGTATATTAATGCATGGGATTTTATCACCAGTCTTTCAGCAGCAGATATCAAGCAGTCAGAATGAAATGGCTTACAAGATCTCTTACTGGCAAGAGTTTAGATGTGTGCTTGAAGGGGACTGGAGTTAAAATATGACAGGCAGTAGACTAACCCATACCTTAACAAAGGATGAATCTTTCAGACAGTTCTTTCTCTCCCAAAACACAGTCGGCTCTTCTGGGGTCTGCTTTGCTTGTATGTTGTAAAGTCCCCCTTGGGGCTGGCTCACAACAAGAGATGGTGTTGAGAGCAAGCTTGGGAAAAAGCAGCACCCGTTTTACTGGCGTGAAGCTGGCTTGCTGTTATTGTACTTTCCCCCTTCAGAAAGATATTTGCTTAAAAACAAATGCAATCAAGACACTAGTTTACTGACCACTCTGTCCGATGGAAAGCAACTCAGCTTTAGAGAGCAATCTCCCTGCACGTTAGCCTTTCCACCTCAATTTAAGGAAAAGTTTCATTTTCTTCAGTTTCTATCTAAAAGCAGATCCAGTAGCAACTCTTCCACATATCTACTTTACGCTCCGGTGGAGAGAATCAGCAGCAAAGAGCTCTCAGAATCAGCTACAGCCAATGTAGAGAACTGCCAGCCTTTGGATGAATGGTACCAAGGATGATACATGGAGTAGTATCACAAGTATACTGCTTGGCCAGACTGGTTTCTACCATACTTGTTTATGTTTCAGTACTATCGTGACCACCTTCAAGCCAAAGAGCTTTTGTTCCTTAAGTTCCACAGCTGCAGTGAACGCATATATTCTGCTTTGAAATGCTTTCCGATAGCAACACTGCTACCTCTTCTGCAGCTGTTCTGCAGCCTCATCTAGTCTTTTTCCTATGAGGATGAAGTTTAACTACTACACTGAGCTGACAGTACACACACACAGCCCCGACACCTCCCAAGCATATGTGCTTTGCTCTACAAGTGCGGAAGAGAAGCTTCTTCAGCCGAGGAGGACGTGCTGGGCTTACTGCAGAGCTGAAGTAGTGCAGACAGGCACAAATCCCATGGCTGCCTGGCAGGACGCAGAACGATGACTGCAAATGCACAGCACTGTCCTCCCACAGCCGAGATGGCAGAGTTACACAGTGATGGCAGAGAGCAGGAGTGGGCTGGTACCAACACAACCCTTTTGGTCTGAGAACAGCTCACAGAGGGACAGTCCCAGCCACAACAGGCCTTCAAGCTGCAGTCTGAGCAACCCTGCCCTGAAAATGGGAGGCATCTATGTAGCCCATTAATACTCAAGGACATGCAGGCGCATAGCAGGCAAGATATCTATCCTCACAACACACTTCCTGATGCTAGACAGCAGGAGAGCAACTAAGCTGAAATCCAATTTTAATCCCCTTGTTGAGTGAGTTCACATAAGTTCAAAAAGGAGCTCTCTATCATTGTTATAGATCTCATCTCCTGAGACAAGGTGAGGCAAGTAAATCAACAGAAGTATCGTTAATAAAACATAGGAGAAACGGGTGTATTGGGGCTGAGTTGGTTTTCTAACTACAGCTTTGATTCACCTATTTTTCTCAAGCCTGTCTCATCTGTCAAGCTTTCCGAACCGGTACCATTTCAATGCCTAGCTCAGCTATAAAGCTTCCAGTTTTCCTCACTCAGCTTAATGTAGCACTCAAGCCTCTGCACTAAAAACTGTGATGCCACATGGAGAGAATAGATACATTTAAGTTTAATGCTCATGATAGCTAACAGTCATTTATGTTAATAGACACTTTTGTTTCTTGGAATTAATCTTTCTTTGGGATTTTTTTGGTGGCATAAATCAGGACAGATTATTTCCCTTACAATTTAGAATACTCTTCTTTCTCAGATACTAAGAGCGGCAAAAGACAATCACAAGCAATTCAATTACCATATCCTAATGAACTACCATTTGTCAGCTGAGCCAGAGCAACTATTTCCTTGCATGTAGCAGGTAAACATCAGAAAGGCTTAAGGAAGGTGATTAAAGTCAGTATGTTTAATTCCACATTTGCAGTAGGCTGAGAGAGCACTGTCAGACACTTGCCTTCAAATTTCCATCAACTGCAATCTCTTGTCCTTACTCCACATTTTCATTTCAGCCTTTTCCAATTCTCCCAACATTGGCTATTCCGGCCAGTTCCTGCTGGACTTTCAGTGATGTCTGAGTGCTGGAGAGAGCCCTATTCCTCAGCAATACAGGTTTCTGGACCACCAGCACAGGGAAGCGAAGAGGCTTGCCTAGTGGAAGCCAGAGGACAACTCTATTCTCAGCTCTGCAAGAGACATTTTGACATTTCTTATGCCTCCTTTTCCTCACATATGAATTGAGAATAACTTTGCAAAACATCCTGAGATCCTTGGTGAGAGAATAAGATATATAACACTCTGGGAGGAGATGCCCAAATGTGACATCTTGAATGGCTGCAGCATATATACATTTGAAACCTCAGCTACTGAAAAAAAAACAAACAAACAAACAAACATCCTCTCCTATCCCATAAAGGGTTAAGGGTTCAAAAAAATAGTTTTAGCAATTCTGGGTGCAATATTAGCTCAAATACATGAGTTGAATCCATATGGCATATTAACAATTCCCAGCAAGGAAACAATTTCAGGAGCTATTCATTTAAGCAATAGTTTTCATTCTGTCTAAATACTGGAAGCAATAAAGGCTCCTACGCACCCAGGAAAATAGATGAGGAAATGGCATAGTATGAAAATCAGAGAATAGAAGACAGATGTCAGAGCTCCAAGGAATAGAAGGTATATTTTTATTTTTCCTATTGCAGCTTTGTGTGCGTGAAGGGGCACACACAGACCCTGCTTTGGTTTTCAACACAGTACCCAAAAATAGGAGCTTGTACTCCAGTCCCCTGGTGAATACAAGGTGAAAGAGGAGGGTATTTCCAACAGAGGTGGTGATTCAGAGGACGAAAAGATTACATGCCTAAAACAGGGAAGGGGTGAATAATCCCCTTACCTGGAAAGCAGCTGGACTTGCCTCAGCACTAGCCCGTTAGATACTCTGCTACTGTTTTGAAACTCCGTAACAAAAATGAGCAAAATCTTAGTACAAGCAACCTCCCCTATGTGCAGCATGGGAAAAGCAGTCCATGCTTAGCCCCAGTCTGTCACCATACACCTGTAATGCCCTGCAGCAATGTCACATCCATGGATCCATGTATTCCTTCTTTCAAAGGCCTGATCTCACAGGCAGCTGGGGACTACAGGATGGCTCAAGCAGCCTTTGGCTGGTCCACACAAGAAATATCTTAGGGCTGTGGAGCATAAGTCACAGAACATACATTTCTCCAGACAATGAATTTTTCCTAACAAGATGTGATCATCTTCTGCTCTTGCTGATGTCTGTGAAGACTGCACAAGTAGCACCACGTACTTCAGCTACAAACACTAAGGATCTGATCTTTCTTTATAGAAATATAATAGAAAACTTTGTGGGTGTTTTTGCATCATATTAATTGGAGCTGGATCAAACCCAGCATGAAGGACAGCACTCCCCACTGAGACAAAAGGCAACAATGACCTGGAGCCCTTTCATCTCATTACCATCAGACCATCCCACCAGTTACATCAGCACTGCACAGAGACTAAGGTTTTGTCCTGGCTCCTGTCATCCAGCATTTGAGTAGTTTTAAACACTGCAGTAGCATTTCCAAAAAAGGCTAGGTTGTCACAGGCAGGAATATTCACTTCTCTCTCTCCAGGAGGATGTATGCAGATTGCTGGGGAGTCATAAAGGAAATGCATCCCAGAACTACAGCAAAATCAGTGAAATGCTTTACTTTGCTCAATTTGCTGTTGAACCACCCTATTTGGCCACATATGGAGGCAGGTACAATGCTACTGCTCTTTAAGGAGCTTATATCTACCATCTTGCTTCAAAAGGAACAGTAACAAAACTTCAAATATCCAAAAACTTTGAGGCATGCAGGAAGCCTACAGTGCATCTGGCAGTGCTCTGAATGCAGCACTGCTAGTGCTCTACTGTGTCTTCTCCCCTGTCCCATCAGATGTTCTGAGTGTACCCACCTGAGCTGTGCTTTGAACACCAGCTAAACTTCTGGGATCAGGTCAGATATTTTTCTTGTTCAAGCAACTCTGCAGCAATGCTTCCCTCAACAGTATTTCAGCCTTGCTGCCACCTAATCAGACTAAACAGATCAGCACTCAGTTTCCCCAGAGTCTGTAGAAATTTGGCTTATTCTAAGAGAATGCTAGGGGCCTTTGATAAGAGCTGAAGCCTCCTCTGTCATCAGCATCAGGAGGGATTAAAAGGATTGAACACCTTTCAGGGAAATGTGTCTACATTCAGCCACCAAGGTCTGGGGGAGGACGCACACGTGTCTAACAGAGGAGCCTAATAATTCACTTGCAATGTCTTTAGTGCTATCATTGCAGCAGGGAAAGAACATTTTATCACAGCAACAGAAATATCTTTTTTTAACTTTGCCTGAAAACTGACAAAAAAAAAACCCTACCTGCAGCCAATGAGAAGGCTTTCCTTCAAAAGCCACAAAGACCTTTCACTTTTCTTTAAGGTTAAAAGAGCTTTCTGCAGTGCCACTTTCATGTCCTGTTTTTCACCATCTCTGCTCATTCATGGGATTCCTTCCTGCTTCCCTTCTCCAGCTCTGGGTCCTCTTTGAACAGTCTTTCTCTTCTAGCAGTTGGGAGAGGAAAAATATGCTCCCCTCTTCTTCTCTTTTCCCCTTCCCCACCAGCAGCGCTTCCCTCTCCACCTCGCAGATTGCCAGTGTGGAGCTGCCCTATGTGTCTAGGGGAAGAGCTGCTCTGGATGGCTGTGGATGGCTCTGTACCTCAGGCAGGTGGGAGAGACAACAGGAGTACCAGGGCTCCCTCAGGCTGCTTCACACGCCTACCTCCAGCACAAGGCATCTCTCCAAGAACACGTCCTGACACCTTGGTAAAAGCAGAGCAGCAGAGGCTGGGTGCAGCTCAGAGGGAAAGTCCTGACACCCTGTCTGAAAGGCTGAAAAATAACATCACTGCTAGTAAGATGGTGTTGCTTTTGTGGGAAGTTCAGCTGACATCACCTGTCACCGTGCAGTGAACGAGTAGCTCAAATGTGCACACACTTGTTGTTCTACATACACTGTTTGCATTTCTGCAGAGTATGAAAATCAGGAAGAACAGGCAAGCAAGGCAAATTAAAGTTGACCTCCGCTGTTAACCTTATAATGGTACCATCAACATTATAGCTCTGCTACAGGTCTTGCAAATTTGGCTACATACAAGGCATGCTCCATCATGCTGACTTTCAACATATGGGCCTAGCAAACAGACTTTCCAAAGCAAAGGCTACCTATACTGCAATGCTGATTTCTGTAAGCTGCAATTTCCTGTCCTTAGTTGGCAGTTATAGGAATGTTGGCAGTATATTCATGCCAAGTCCAACTATGAAAGCTAAACAAAAAGGACATTGCCAAAGAATGTACTTTCTGAGACTCTGAAATATCATGATGTTGATAACTATAGATGTTGGATGGTTCTGCTCCCAAATGCTCCTGAAGTTAGCCATTAAATATTGCACAATAAATCCAGTGTAGACTCACTGCCCCATACTGAAAGTTTTGCCTAAGCGTTAGGGATCCTATAAAAAGTTATAGCAGGGAGAAGTGAAGCCGCCACCCTACAGAGAAGCATTTCCATTAATCAGAATTATAGGGTCACCGTTGACAAATAAAGCAAATCTCTTACCAGAGAGTTAGGTGACATTGAGGGGAACATCACTTTCTAAGAAACCTGTACCCAGAAGACTCAAAATTAGTAGGGTTAAAAGGCCTCACAGGCTTTTGTATCCTTGGTCACTTCCTTTGAGCCAAACCATGCATGGTGATGAAGCACTGAGCACATTAAGTTCCATAAAATTCACTGACCTGACTATATTTCATGCTGATTTGAATCATTTTTTAGAACTGCTATTTTTTAGTGATTATAATCATGCAGGAACCCCGGCCATAGGGCTGAAGGGACCTCATGGATCACTGAATCCAGCTTCCTTTTCTTGAAATTCTGCCATATAATATCACTCACAAGACTTGCAAATTCAGGCTTTAAACTAGCAGGGTAGCTTGTTCCCAGTGCTCTATGGATATGGTTTTTCAACATAGTGCCCTGATGCTTAACTGGTTCTGCTGCATTTTTAGCAAGTTTTATATAATACTTACTCTCTTTACAGCTCTACCTGCAAAGTGCTTCAAAAGATTCTCTGTTAAGACTACCACAGTAAACCTGCTGACTCCATAATACAAATTCAAAGTAATTCCAGGTCAAATCTTTAATCAGAGAGACCTCTCTAAGCTTCTTCTCACCCTTATTAAAGAGATTTACAAAACCGTGAAGGAGGTTGGAGAGTTAATGATGTGCCATTTAAAAAAGCCCCATTAAGATTTGGGTATTTTTATCTTTTAGAAAAAAAGCATTTGCAGATTATAACTCTAAGGAGACAATTATAAGAGCATTCTGAGAGTCTTTTCACTTGATCTATAAGGGAGGAAAATGGTAGAGCAGAGTATAGGAAAGAAAATACACTGCCTAAGCCTTTTTCTTGAATAGGATCCTAACTAGCCGTGTTGCAGCTGCAGTGAAGTGTCTTATGTTCCTGTGATTTATTACTACAAGGGCCACATCATCTGCCAAAGTGTGCTTGTAAGAAATTAAATGGTTTCCAAAGGAAACATTAGAATAAGACAGATTTTAGATTTGCATTTTTACCCTGATTAGTGTCTGTGAAGCTCCTTTGAAAACTTTTGTATCAAACACAAATACAAAATTATTGGCAAGTGCAGTTTGAATTTGGGAAGGTTTCAGGAAGGAAGGCCAGTTACCCACAGAAAGGGATGAAGAGACTGTTGAGAGGAGTGAGAATGCAGAAAAGTACCAAAAGAGAAAGGAAGTGGCAATCTTCCAACATGCTACGCCTTGGACCAAATTGCTTTCTGTCCAACATGATGAGTTGTTCACAGGCCTGAGTTATTCCGTTACCGTTTGAGCTTGACCTTGGACACTAAGCTTCAAATCAAATGTAAGTAACAAATTAAAGGCTTGATCCTGCACTCCAACTTCCCTTTCACTTCAAATTGAGGAGGGGGAGCAGTATTAAGACCTATATTAATGTTGATCATGGCTGGTATTCCTGATGGACTTCCAACCAGAAAAATCATCAGAGAAACTCACACAATTAGCCTAGTTACTGCTGACAGAAAATTTGGGATCATAGCAGAAAATGAAGCAGCGACATTTCCACTGATCCCAATAGCATCCGTGAACCTCAGATTCAGTCTTCCAAAACACTGGCTTGCATATGAGCATTACTGCCAACTTGTATCAATTTCTCAATTTCAAAGGGAAAGAAATTCAGCCTCACAATATTTGTAAGACTCTGCTCCGTTATCCTGCAGCGAGTCAGGAAAACTGAGTACAACTGTAAAGTCCCAACACTTCCATTAGAAAGACCTTGGGAAATACAATATGAGTCTATTACACTTTTTTATTTGTCATTAAAGCATGGAAAGAGGCAAAACAAAATGCAAATACATGGAAAAGGAAAAATATGTAATAATCTAAACAGATTGGCAACAGTTACAACACTGTAACACTGGGTATTCTGTCATGAGTGCCCAAAAGTTTATTACTACTACCAGGAAAAACAAGCCTCTTGGTCAGTATCAACTTGACTCATGTCGTATAAAACACCAAAACACTAGCAGTGAGAAATGACTGGCATCTTGCTGGCCTGAAGAGGTAACTTGATTTTCAGACGTGTCAGGAAGTTGCTCCTGGCAAATTACTGTTGTCCCAAATAACAAGCGTTCTGTAGAATAATTGCTAACTGTAGTTTTCTAGGATAGGAATCAAAAAGCACAAATAGCTGCCATGAGACACTGGGAAAAAAACAGCTTTGGTAGTTAAGGCCACAAAGGAAAATTCTCCCCTGAGTTTACAATGCCTTCAGAGGGGATATAAAAAATCCCAGGGAATAATCAGATGCCTGAACAGCTGGGAATACGTGGCAAATCATGAAAAGAGAAGTGTTTTTTTAACTGGTCTTCTCACCTTTATATTTATTCGTCCCAAAGAAGTTTTTCAGAGCTTCTACAAGGGATTATTCCCGATTCTAAATTTGCAATAGCAGTTGTAACCAATAGAGCCTCCCTATAAGCCATGAATACCTCCATCCACATTCAAGGAGCACGACTTACACCAACTCAATAGCTCAACCCATTTGCTTTAGCACCAGCCTATAAAAGGATGACCCAAAACTGTTCGGTCTTCTTCCTTTTCTCATTTTGCAACCAAAACAAGCACTTCACCTAAAGTACTGCAAATTTCCGTGGGGAGAAAGGACCACATTATGATGAAGCCCATCAGATTTGTTTTAGAACTATAAAATGTCAGGATCAGCCCATAAGAATCCTTCCAAGTGCATGGTGTAGTTCTCTTCTGATACATTATTTCTACAGTACCATTCCAATTACCATATTCCAAAGCCTCTTCCTCAAGCAGAGAAGCCAGGTAACACGCGAACCCATTGAAAAAATTTCTGACAGTTTCTTTGACAGATGTTCAAGACATGCCGTTGACACTATATTTTTAACTGCTTTGGTTTAATAATTAAAACTGATTCAGCACTAAGAATCTTCTACCTTTGTTCTGATCAGGAAAAATCATGTTCAACTATGAGATGACTAGTATCATTAAAATTCTATTTCAGAGAACTGCTGTTAAGTGATAATTTTGCTCTTCAAATTAGGAGAGAGGATTAATAATTGAATCCAAAGACCTAGTTATATATTTTGGTGGGTTTGTTTCCTAATAGGAAGAATGACTTGAGCAAAAATCCATTAAAATTTTTAGTATTTCCATGCTAGTCTGATTCTAAGCTTTTCCATTAAGTAGCACAGTCATAATGGCATTAAACCACTTAAGCAGCAAAACCAGCACATAATTATCACTTTTAATTCAAACTTTTAGAGTGTGAATAGATACTGTACATCACTGACAATTCACACTTGTAAAGAGATTTTTCTATTCCTTCATAGCAGCTTCACAGCCTCCTGTACTGACATTACTGACCCAAAACATGTATCATTTTTTTCCTCAAGAAAAATTCCTCAGAATAATGAGACAGCAAAACTAAGCCCAGACGAAAGAAGGTGTAACAAGCAGCTACTGCTTTACTCTTACCTTAAGGAAGATGTTTAGATACGAGTGGGAACCAGGGGACCATTTTCCATGTATGAGCATATCAACATTTGAAACTATGAGTGTCTCTCAGAATTATGAGCATGTTAGATATTGCACACATTAAAATAAAAATAAAAAAAAAAGTGCCATACAGAGAGTATAAAGTACATGGAAGCTCAATAGGAATGAGGGGAGAACAGAAAAGACTATGCAGCATGTAGCATCCCCTCCTTTGCCCCTCAACAGACCCCACTGTATTTACCACTTTTTTCCCTTGGGAATTAGGAAGTGTGACATCTTATTTGTACCTGCTGCTCCAAGCAGCAGTGACATTATCTTGCTCCCTGCCTTCAAAGGATTGCTGGAAGGTGCTGCTGGTCTGAATAGAATTACTATTTGCTTTGCACCACTACCATCCTCAATGCCAGCCTTTCTCCTGGTGCCCCCTACCATACGATTAAGCCTCTGGCATGCTGTAGATACTACCATAGTGCTAAAGAGTGCTGGCACCTTTGCATTTTTGTATATATTAAGGGGATCCATAAAGGCCAAGGAAAGACAGAGCACAGGACCACTGTGGTTTTAGCTGTTGACAGCAGTGCCTCTGCTAAAGGCTGCAGCATGGTAGCTGCAGTAACAGAAGGCTGTGCATGTCAGGAGCCCAAATACAGCCCACTATTTACAAACCAAGCTGAAAGAAACCAGATAGCACACTAGGACTGGCCAAGCCGAGCCCCTGTGAGACAATACTACACTGTCAACATCTGTTTGAAAGAGAAAAAGGCTAAAATCTGACACATCGATTGATCTCAAATGCAGCAACCTCAGACCCTAGGCGCTCTCCTCTTTTGCCTGCAGCCTGCTACTCCCTGCTCACATGCACACGCTATTAGCACTGCTTGCATCCCTGCTTCACCAGAAAGCATAAAGCTTCTACGTTTGATCACAGTGGCAGAGTGACAGCATCCCCTCCTACACAGAACAAGCTCTGTCTTTCATGGGTCCTCAGCCAGCAGGTAAAGATGAAGCAGTTCTTCCCCCACCCCAGGACCAGGCATATAATGTTCATGGTGCATCTCCTCTCTGCCGAATCACAGATTTACAGTTGCAGTACAGGGATCTGAGCTGCAGCTCTAACATCATTAATAATTCCAGTTTGTTGCTAACACATATCTAGCAGACATTTTTGTTTTGCCTCTGCACATAACAGCTTGGGAGTCTCCTATTTCAACATCAGTATAGGAAAGCAAAATTCTGCTCGGAGAATCTGATACTTCAAAACCTCCATTTCCTTGGCAAAATGAAGAGATGTCAACATTTGGTACAAGAAAGCAACTCATGGAAGCTACTGACATTCAGGTCTGTCAAATGCTCTGCTATTTCCATCCTTCCTTTCCCTCTTCTTCCCTTAGTGGGCTAATGTCAACATAACTTCACAGATCTTTCCATCTTGTAGAAATAACTATTTACTCACCATAACCCCCTCACAATAAATACCATGCCAGAAGCTTTTGTGAATCTCCAGGTTGAAGGTGACCAAACTGATACCATGTCTAAAGAAGATTTTCTCACACACTGGACCAGAACTCCTGTAAACCAAAACACAAACCTAGTCCTGTCCTCAGGCTCCATAAACCCTCTTTAAATCATGTCAAGGCAGCGCCAGAAAAGCAAGGTTCCCCTTCTGGCTTCTCTGTGTGCAACAGGGCTGTCTTTGTCACTCCTGCTCCCAATGGTGCTTCTTACCCATGCAATCTGAGCATGAAAAAAACCATAATTTGAGACCACAATTTTCTGCAAAGGCCCTTTTTCAAATAACCTCAGACTGACAAAAACAAGCTCGTTAAAAATGCAGCAAAATCACTTCATCACTGTTTCATGCATTTTCTTTTAAAGGACTATTAAGAACCCATTCTGTTCTGATAGGATTCTATTTTCACATCCACTTTTTTTTTTCCTTGAAAAATACAATTTCTCTATCTCTGCATTATTTTTTTCTGTCTGTTTCTATTTGATCAATGATGATTCTTTTTTTGCTGTGCTTCTAAGCGAGTTGACATTAAAATGTCTAGCTCCTATTCTTTTTGTTGTATTTGTGGATTAGAGTCATTCACAATGATGTCAGCTCAGCTCTGGGCATTGTCTCTGCTACTTCAATTCCAGCTGAATTGCTGGAGCTAGCAGGACATTAGCATTCACTTGATTGATTTAGCATAGCCAGAGAATAAGATGAGTTTTGCATTCAGCTACACACATTAAAAACTGAAGAAATTATAAAGCAGTCTGAAGTTGGTGAGTTCTTTTGGAGTCATGCATCTGCTTCTCATGTATTTTCCCATGCTTGAGGGCACCATTTAAATAATGGCTATTTCAATGCCAAGCCCTTCCTCGACAGTGCTCATGGATGAAAGAAGAAAGAAAAGTGATTTAACATATTGTTTAACATACTTAATCAATTTAACAGATTCTAAAAGATCGTATTATGCATTATCTCCTATAAAAGGCGGGTTACACAATTTCATCCTGTAATTCCAGCATTTCGTTGAACAACTGGAGAGAACACTTTTTCAGAGCTAAATACTTCAACCTGAGTTTTGAAATTACTATTAAAAATGCAACAGTGCATCTCTTGTTGACTTAAAACTTTCTTCCTTTGTCCAGTGCCTACCTCTGTGACAAGGTCCTGGCATCGTATGTGTCTGTGCACACTTGCTCAAGAGGCACATGACCTACGAAGACCCCACATCTTTCCTGATTCCAGATTTTGAGTGTGAAAATAAAGTGAAGAAGAGGATGCAGGACAAAATTTTCTGACGGGGGGGGCTAAAGTTTGGCTCCAGAATCCATCCTCCTCCATAAGAAATGCTGAGCCAAGCAGCTCTCTGTGAAGTGAATGAAGAAATCTGGCTTTACCTACCTGCGAACTAGGATTTCCACCTCACTATTTTAAGACTTTAGAACAGGGATTCCCAAACCTTTTCCAACAATCGGACTGAAGACCTCAGCAGACATGTTTGTTCAATTATGCACTTTATGAGCTGAACGAAACAATGGAAGTGCCAGGTGTGTAACAGAACAGTAATAGTCGGCCTCTTCATAAAAGCCCTTTTCCTGCACTGTCTCTGTTGGCGTCAGTGGGCATTCAACTACTCAAGATAAGACTTCGCAACCTTCAGACCATGCCCACGCTCAACTCCCTCTTCTGGTGGAGTCAGATGGACGGGTAGAGCTTGTGTCTTTTCTATTAGCTTCAGCATTATAAATATATGGGTGATGTGACAACAAAGCTGTCCCAGTTCAACCTCTGTATTTCTCATAATTTCAACATTATCTTCTGATTATGGGTTCTTTCTATATGGCATATAACTCAAGTGGTGTTTTAACTGCCCAGAAACCTCTGCAGTAGCTCACCTCTAGTTTTGGTTACCTGTTCTGAATGTTACTGCACCGCTCGAGCCCAGCCTCTCAGCTGCACACTTGCCTAACAGAGAGACAGATGAGTCTGCTTCCAAGAGAGTGGACAGTCATTTGTGATCATTAACAAGCAGTCACTGTAAAAGATGACAACTCACGTGTCAGCTGAAACATTTCGCATTAATTGGAATGAAGTTCCTATCAAATATGTTTTGATAATAGCCAATCTCTCATGGACATTTTGGACCACACAGTGAGAACATGTTTGATGTCTTTCCTTCGAGGCAAAAAACAGCATCAGAAGGCAAATGCAGCTGCACCCAGGGAGGAAAGACAAACAGAAAACAGCAGGGGATCAGCTGTCTGTTGAGACAAGCAAGGAGCCGTGGAGCTCTTCAGCTCTGTCAGCAGTTTAGGTCCTGGCACAGGCCTGTAGGTTTCAAAAGCTGCTATTTTTTGAGTGCGGTAGAGATATTACCAAGGATCAGCAGCAAGTAAGGTGTGAAGCTGCAGCTAACAAGCATCCCAACAGACAGCACGTCAGTGCTCAAAGCTGAATCTGTGCAATATTCTCTGTGCATACATGACTGCATGTTTTAATAAAAAAAAAAAAAAAAAGGCACAGCCATTTGTGGTGATCTTAGAGCTGAGCCAGTTCTCCTGGTTCATTCCTACCATGTGACTGAGCATCTCCCTTGGCTTTCCCCACTTAACTCCCACCTTCGGGCTGGTCCTTCCTTGGTTATGACATTTGACTGGTTCCCAGCCCATGGTGGAATGACTTCAAATGCTTACCTCCTGCAGCTCTTCAGAACAGTTTCTTGTAGTAATTTGAGATGGATAGTTTACAGGAATACGTGTGTCTAAATGAGCTCTAATATAGCTCCAGAATACTTAACAATGGCTGATGTGAGATCTTAAGCATTACTATGCCATTTAACTCCTTTTAGCACCAAGCAACAATTTCAAGCAACAGAGAGGCCAAAAGAGTCTCTTCAGGTTTATAACATGCTTTACATGCTGCTTAAACTTTCTCTTCACTGACCTGCTGCTGGATAAAAGCAACGTTGAAAATATATGGAAGTGACAGTCAAGATCTGTAACTACATTAGTCATTCTGTCAGAGCCTTGGAAAGAACCTCACTGAAGTCAAGCAGGAAAACAATTTGTTGAAGCATCAGCTGAAGCAGCGAGTCGCAACTCATTCAAATCTCTCTAAAGCACATGATCAAGCAACCACTGAAGCCCTGAAAGCCACAACTGATTCTGCAAGTAGGAGATGCGTAAAACAAACTTTGAACTGATCTCTAATCTCTGGTATGTGATAACAACCAGAGTGTCCACCTATTTATACCTTAAAAGCAGCCAAGTGGGAAAAGATAGGATGAGTGATGTTCCTTGAGTCTAATAACAGAACTACCCAAACATACAAACTGACAATATTTTCCTATCACAGTGTGTCATTGGGGTTTAGTTCCACTGAATGGAGCCATTCTGGCCACGCACTGATCCAATCAAAATCACTGTTTTGTAACATTTTTACCTGAACTACAGGCAATGGTTCCCCAGGCCCAGAGTCCAGCAACTGATGTTCTTACAGATCTTTTTGCCAAAGATAACATCGTTAAGCTTTGATGTCTACAGTGCAGCCATGAGCCTTAAAAAAAAAAAAAAAAAAAAAAAAAAAAACACCCTTACCTGAATAACTGAGGCATCTGGGGAACCCAGCCAGAGGCCAGAGAATCCAGAGCAGCTCATCTGTAAATTGACTTAAGTAAAACCCACTAAGTTCAGGCAAGCAGGGTACACCTTACAATATAAGGAAAACCTATATAGGACTTTATCCTAATCACTATGTTGGCCTAAGGGTACACTACAATCAGCTAATAAAGAGATAAAACACGTAAAACCTCCTTTTTTTTTTTCTTCAAGAGGCTGGTGGAAAAAGGGAGCAAACTATTGTTCAGTGATGCTGCTTCAAATCAGCTGTCAATTCTAAGTTCTTGAGAAATGATGTGTAGAGAGTGATTCTGACATATCTCTTTCAATCTGGAGCTCAGGAATAATTATCACTAAAGGAAAGAAAAAGTTTTGTTAGTAGAAAAATATTTTGGCTTTACTGTCTAAATATTAACTAATCTTGCATGGGTGTTGTGTGCTATACCAGGGCAAACAAAAACAAGTGAAATGTACCATGCTTGCAGCACTTCATTGTATGGGCTTGGAAATTTAGGGCAGTACGTTGAATCAGTGCCAGCAAATTGGATCCTGGATATGGCTTAAGGCTGATTCTGCCTCTCCTTTGCCATCCTGTCCCCATTCATAGAATCATAGAATGGTTTGGGTTGGAAGGGACCTTGAAGATCACCTAGTTCCACCCCACTGCCCTGGGCAGGGACACCTCCCACTAGACCAGGTTGCTCAAAGACCCATCCAGCCTGGCCTTGAACACCTCCAGGGATGGGGCATCCACAACTTCTCCGGGCAACCTGTTCCAGTGCCTCACCACCCTCACAGCAAAGAACTTCTTCCTAATATCTAACCTATACCTACCCTCTTTCAGTTTAAAACCGTTAGCCCTCATCCTATCATAACACCGCCTTATAAAAAGCCCCTCTAATTTAAAAGCAGTGAGTTTGTGCTAGAAACTTAAGCTGCTTTCCCCGACAGTCACCTAAACACGTTCACAGAGAGGTTCAGATGAACACAGTACCGCAGACACCAGCCAGCCCCCGCCGGGCTGCCTCAGGGCAGCGGGGCAGAGCCTCCCCACCTCGGCCGCCCGCGCTTTTCTCCACAGCTCCGCCTGTGCGGGCCCCGCCGCGGCTCCCGCCCGGCCCGCGGGCTCCGACGAGGAGAAGCTGCGAGCCGCCCTTCCCCACAAAATGGCGGGGCCGCCCCGCTACACCGTGCCCCGAGACAGCCCGCCGTCTGAAGGCGAACCAGCAGCGCATGGCGCCGCTGCTCCCGTCCTCGCCCTGCCCCGAGGGGACTCTCCCGCCCCGCCGGCCCTGAGGAGACCCCCGCCCGCCAGGTGGCGCCTTCGCACCAGCGAGCGGGCGGCGCCTAGAAAGGCCCCGCGCGGCGCTTCCGGCGGGGAAAAGGAAGGGGCGGGGCACTTCCGGGGCGGGGGACGGCTGTCCTGGCGCCGGCGGCAACGGTAAGCGGCCAGCGGGTCCTGTCAGCGGGGCAAGGGGAGGCAGGAGGGGTCCCTGCTGTGCCCTGGGTCACGGCACCGGCCCCAGCGGTTGTAAGGCTCCCCCAGCGCTCCAGCTGTCCCGGGGGACTGCGGCGGGTGGGCCGCCCCGCCCCAGCGGGGGTCGCGGGCAGGGTCCCGCAGCGCGGCGAGGAGCGGGACCGCAGAGGCTCTGCCTCCTCCCCCGGGGAAGGGCCGCCGCGCACGGGTCCGTACCGCCGCGTCTCGGTGCGGCGGGGCCGGCGCAGGACAGCGGAGGGTCGGGGGCCGTGCGGCCCCGGAGGTGAAGCAGGTGCGGCGTACGGGAGCCTTCCCGCGGGGCCTGTCGTACCGTTGGCGGTAGCGGGAGTCGACACCGGGAACGTTCCTTGTGCCACCGCTCTTGCAGGAGCGTTTTCCAGGTGCCGTGAGTTAAGGGAACCGCAACCGGGTTTAGAAACTGAAGAATGTATTAGAACCATACAGAATCTGCAGTACCTATTCCCCTAAGCTCTTATGGCCTGTCTCCTTTGTAGGAAAAATGATTTTTGAGAGCGGCTCCTTCGTGAAGGGTGTGGTGCTGGGAGGAGCCTTCTGCATGTTGGTGACACTGCTCGGGCACATGAAGCTGGGCCATGGGACTAAAGCACATCACCACGAGCACCATCACATCCAGGCCCCCAACAAAGAAGACGTCTTAAACCTGTCAGAAGGTGAACGCATGGAGCTCAGTAAAAGTATCCGTGTTTATTGTATCGTTCTCGTGAAACCGAAAGATCTGGGGCACTGGGCCGCGGTGAGAGAGACATGGAGCAAGCACTGCGACAAGGTGGAGTTCTACAGCTCTGAAAACGTCAAAGTGTTTGATTCTGTTGCCCTCAACACAAATGATATGTGGGCGATGATGAGAAAAACTTACAAGATGACGTATGAACGTTATAAAGATGAATTTAACTGGTTCTTCCTTGCATATCCAACAACGTTTGCTATTATTGAAAATCTCAAGTATTTCTTACTGAAAAAGGACCCCTCGCAGCCTTTTTATATAGGCCACACTGTGAAGTCTGGTGACCTTGAGTATGTACATGGGGCGGGAGGAATTGTCTTAAGCATTGAATCACTAAGACGACTCTCCAGTGTTCTTGAAGACTCTGACAAGTGTCCAGAGCAGGGAGGTATGATTTGGAAACTTCCTGAGGATAAACAGCTTGCGATCTGTCTGAAGTATACTGGAGTGTTTGCTGAAAACGCGGAAGATTCAGAAGGAAAAGACGTCTTTAACACTAAATCAGTCGGTGCTCTCATTAAGGAAGCAATGTCTACTCACCCACAGCAGGTGGTTGATGGCTGCTGCTCTGACATGGCCATCACGTTCAGTGGACTGGCCCCCAACCACATGCACGTGATGATGTACGGTGTTTACAGGCTGAGACCCTACGGCCACACCTACAACGATGCACTTGTCTTCCTTCCACCTGCAGGCTCAGACAACGACTGAGGTCTCTTCAGAGGAGACCTGGAACCACGGAGTCATGACTGGTGTTTGTACTGACACATTCGATTTTTGTATCTGGTGGTACTGGTGTACAATTTTTTTTTTTTTTTCTTCACATTGAGGTTTGGTAAAGCTCTTAAAAGTGGAAGGAGAACTTTTTTCTAAATCTTTTATACAGAAACGGTTCTGGCTTTTGACAGTGCTGTAATGAAATGACAAGTTAATGTTTATGATAAAAGGAAACTAAGTTTATATGGGGGGTTTGTACATGTAAATATTTATTAATGAAAACTCAAATGAACTTTAGTCTACTGTTACAAATATATTTTTGCAAGATTTTGATTCTTTCAATTCTTCCAGGCATTTCTAGAATGTCTTTATATCTTTCTAAGATGTACCAATAAAAACTGACTACAGATCCAGTCTCATAGCCTAACTCTAAGCAATCTCCTTTACACTAGGCTACACAACAGCTGGAGCCATGCTGCTCATGCAGCACCTATCGCTTTATGTACAGCCGCCCAACCTAAGGAATTAGCAGGAAGCAAGCTGACAAAAGAGATCTGTTAGGAAGTTGCAGCAGAATAGTATTAAGTGACCTTTAGACTGCTGTTTTTAAGCAGACAAAAGAAAGAGATAACTATATTTGAGTTAAGTATTAACGTGGTCCGGTAGCCGGTCAGCACAAGAGTAATTACGTGTTGAAAATTTCACTTTGTATATCAACGCATTAGAACAAAGTTTCTGTATTATTTTCACTCCTGTTACTGGTGCTGATAGCATTTACAAGGAAGAAGTTAGCTGTCAATACGATTGTAGAGTAGATATATTCACAGGTACTTTTAACACCAAGATGCAAGACCTTTCTTTGAATATGATGCAAAACAGGTTACATACACAACAAAGCAATGTGCAGAACTACCCACTTTTGTTGGGTTTTGGTTAGTTGGGGGTTTTTCTTTGTTGTTCCGGAGTTCGGTTGTGGTTTTTGCTTTCAATGCACTTGAAATCAGTTTTATACAAGTTACCAAAGTGGGACTAAACAGCACTTCAGTATTTACTCCATTTAGAACTCACTGACCCGACCTGGATGTTGCAAGACTTAAGGAAGACACTAACTACATCTACCTGCTACATCTAGGACTATCACAGGCTTTGTTGGTACTAAAATACCCATGCAAGACCTGAGGACCTATTATGTTATTTCACCTTTCTTTAACAGACTATTTGTAGTATCTCATCCTATGCCGAGATGCAAGGGGGCAGATGGGGAAGTGAAACAGCCGCTTCAGAGCCGATGAGAATATCCACATCTTTGTTGTTTTAAGCACCAGGTCCTTCATTTTTTACAGGAATGGTAGGACAACTGCTCAGACCCCCAGGCAAGCTACCACAGTCTCACCTTTTGCAGATTCTCTTCTTCCTTCTCAGAGCTCAGCTGATGGCAAGACAAACAGGTACGTGATTGCTGCCAAAACCTTAAGATAAAACTTAAGTTGGTATTTCCAATAACTTTTTGCTAACTTGGCATACAAATTAATTTAAGCATGATTTAACTTGGATCTTCTTACAGAATCATTTTTAAAAGCTTACATCCATGGTTGGGAATACTCTGATGAAGCCAGATAAAGGAAGTAAAATTCTGATTTCAGCGGTGTTTCGGATATTAAAGATCTTCTCACCCCACTGCAACAACCACAGTCAGGGGCAAGTCAAGGAAAAAGAATGGGAGTTAACAATTCAAACCAGAATAAATCTCATTTAGCTCAGATTTGAGAGGTACCAAAACACAACAGGAAGAAACAAGATGGAAGGGGGAAAAGGAAGCCACAGAACTCAAGACTAGCTCATTTTATGTAAAAAAAAACACTGAAGCACAAACTCATTCCCCATAGCTCTAACAAGAAATTAGTACATTTATAGCAGAGTCTTTGAGATGCATAAAAATGTCAGGTCTGACCAAAATTTTTTCTATTATGGCAGTGTTGCAATCACCTTAATTTTTGTCTTTCTACACTAATAAATAGTTTCAGATCTACCCTGTCATTTTCAAAAGTAGAATCTTGTAAATAGTTTTATGGGAGAAATTTAAAATTAGCACATATTAGATAACACATTCCATCTCCCATGTCTTAATTTGACCACAGAATCGGATGGAGAACACCTCTGCTATCTTCTGTAAAGGTCCCAGAGTGGGGAAACCACACATGCAGAGCAGCACCGAGACAAAGCACTTGCATACAAAATTATGTTCTGCCATTATAAAATACAAGTGTTAGAATAGAGACTTGAAATATTAATAAATGCTCCCAGAGACAGAGTTATGAGTGGTAGACCTTAAAGTTTCCTTAGTTTATTAAATGATTCCATGGCACAGGCTATTTTCCATAGGCATAGCTTTGGGTATGCAGTCGCTGAACAGAGATTACCCAGAGAAATACAGAGTGCTCTTTAACCCATTCTGTAGATGTACATACATGTGGCAGTGTGCACAAGCTGAGATCTCTTTTGAAGTTCCACCTGAAGAAGTTGCTTCTGGCTACACTGATAACCGTGTTTTGCTATCATGCCTCTGTTTAACAGTGATTTTGTTTCCTAAAATAAGAAGGCGAACAGGGAGTAGAGCATCAGGCACCAAGTTGGTACACACTCCATTTGGAGTGTGCCCGCCATTACTATAAACTCCACTATAAGGACAGCAATATTAAAGTGTTGGCAGGTAGAAATTTGAACAGATATATATATATTCTTTAGATATGAACTAGCATAAAAGAATTTCTAGTCCACATACCTGTTTAATTTCATAAATCCTATACAGATAAATGCATATTAAAAAGCAAAAAATCCTTAAGTAAAATAGTGAAGTTAATGCTGTTAATAAATTAAGTTAAAAAATAAATGTCAAAAAAAACTGATTTCTCCACATTCAAGAAACAGGTAGACTAACAAGATGTTAATCAGAAGAAAAAAATCTGAAATGTTTCAGAGGTTTTATAAACCTTATTAATTGTATTTCACATATGCTTTATACTGCTCTTTTAGAAGAGCATAAAAATGTAAACATTTCTTGGCTTTTTCCTCCTTTTCATTTGAAATAGTCTACTCACAGTCCATGCAGGATCTTTCCGGCAGATATCTTCAGTCACTGAAGACTTGGGTTTGAGACAAAAGAACTGTAATAAAAAGAAATCTAGAAAACTATTGTAGCCTAACAGTACTTTCGCATTCACTTGATTTATTTAGCATAGCCACAGAACAAAATAATTTGTACATTCAGTCACATTAAAAACAAGGAATTACAAAGCAGTCCACATTTAAACTAAGTGCATTCCTTTGGAGTAACACAGTTCCTTTTGTTTCACTTGTATGTCTTCATGTGCCAAAGGCCGTCATTTAAATAGTGGATATTTTCGATACCAATCCCTTTGTTGACCTTCTCACTGTAGAAGGAGGAAGAGGTACAGAAGTATTAGCTAGGTTAAATATTAGAGCAGTACAAAATACAATATTTGAAGTAGAAAATGCAACATTTGTCAACTGGAAGGGGAGAAGCTATCATCCACAAAGTCATAATCTTCAACAGCAGGTGGACAGGAAACAGTATTTGTTATTGCATGTACCCACATTGCTGAATGATGACAATATTTGCCTTCCACGTTTTGTCAACAACATTCCACAATATTTTTAACTACTTCTTTGTGGGAGGCAGTTCTTCAGACAACATTTCTGCTGCTTTTCTTAATTTTAGCATTTCTCCATCAAAGTAACACAGCAGCTGTAAGTGACTCTCCTCCTCCCAGCACAGGAGGTGGTGTAACACGGATGGAATGTGGAATTTGGCAGGTTCTGGTTCTAAGTGTGCCACTGACACCATTGAGTGCTGAGCTGCTAGTTGCAAGACATCTACTCACTCAATAAAGAATTACAAATGCAAAATTTAGGTGCCAAGGACTTGCAGCATGTTACAGATGTACTACCCTTCCGCATCTTTTGAGTCATGTCATCTTTTAAAAATGATTGGTTTGTGCATCTGCATTGGATTTGTCTTCATCTTTTTCCCACTATATTATTCCATGGAAAAAAAAATAATCTAGTTTTGTCACAATAAACAAGCAAATCTCATCATTCTATTACAGACAACAACTTCCATTTCCCTGGAGAATATAGTTTCCTGTATTTATACTAAGTGTTCCATTACTTATACAATTTGTCCAAAAGTAATTGGGAAGGAAAATACTGTTATGTAAATTGCATTAACACATTGTGTATCATAATCACACCAAGTGACTGAAATCATACTGTTTCACAATTTTCTGCTTTAAACAGTATCACACAAAAAAGCATGCTAACGGGCTCCATAGACCAAGGATCATTTCATTTTCCTCTCCAGTTCATGTTGCTTCTCACAGGAACAGGATATTCAGCTCCAAGGCTGCTAAATTTGAAAAATAATCTTGGTTTGCAGTGATCACAGCAGATCACTGCAGAGTAGGACTAGAACAAAAGTAGCTATTCTTTCCACCTACTCTTGAAGTCTTTTGAAGGCATAACAAAGAATCCTGAGGAATGTAATTCATCAACAGCTACAGCAGGTACAAATCCAGGTTGCTGCAAGCCCCACTCTATCCCTTTCTTCTGTAGTACATTCCCACCTCTCTCTCCCTTGTGCTACCATTACGACTTAGGACTGCAGAGTGACCCAGTACAGAAGATGATCCCGCTGAGAACCATCCCCACAAGAAAGAGTGACTTATTTTCATCAAAATCGGCTCCCTCACCCACACAGGTGCTAGAGGGGGCTGGAACCAACACAGCCCAAACCTGCTGGGTGCATCTTACATCCTGCTGCAAGACATTACAGAACTTAAAATGACGAAGTGGTTTAGCTACTTATAATTTAGCAATATCTGACTGCTAAAAACAACTAAACATTCATTTCCATTTTCTATCTCTTTTCCTTCTCAAATAGTTTTCAGTTGATGTTCATCCCCTGAACAGACCTCTACACTTCACCAGAAGCTCAGCTAAGCTAGTAAGCACATCAGGCAGGAACGCTGCATGTGGGCACCAGGGGTAAAGAAAAAGAGAATGTCACAGGAAAAGCCCAGATAGTCAGCCAAGTACCAGCAGGACTTTACTCTCTGCTGTCCCTGCAGACAAAAATCACTTCAACGTTTTCAACCCCCTCAAACCCAAATTACATCTCTTGCCCTGCCCAGGCAGCAAGTACTCTATACAAGTATTTCTTTGTTCAGCAAGATCTGAGAAAGTATTATCAGAGAGCAAGAAATACTAACATTCAGCGGTAGTATTGATGTTGTGCATCTTAAAATCCCTATCCACGTGAAAAGAACTATTTTGATTCCATTTGGTAAACAAATAAGTAGGGAAGATATTCCCTGCCTCCCCTTCTTTCCCTGAATATAAATCAGCAAAATGAAATCTTAAAAAAATTTTGTACTTGAACGACATATGTTGCAACAGTGATGCAGTAACTTTCACAGTAGTGCTTATATTTCAAACTAACATAAGAATAACAACATGGGACAGGTTATATTTCAATTTTTAAAACACTTACATGTCCTCAGCTGACATCTTCATTACTCCCACACATAATGCATGCTGCTTTCCCTCTGCCATTATTGCCTACAAATTACCGCTAAGGAAAACACATTTTTTTAAGAACTATTTCAGAAAAGTAAAAGCAATGAGGAAACGACTTTCCAAAAGTTTCAAAATCCCAGGTTGAACTTTTACACTTTCAGTAATTCTAGAGCTCTAGCTCTTGAAGATAAGCAAAACAATGCACTGCATTTAACAATTGAATCACAGTGTGTAGAACAAAGCATGTATTTATGAACTTCAAACAGCAATTACAGAAAAAGATCTCCCAGCACTACACTCCATTTCTTCCTTTGTGACTAACAGAGATGATAGTCTCACCCTTTCTAGAACAAAACTGCACATTTATGGGTCCATTTTAGATTCCAAGGTACAGAAGAATTAAGACAAATCTAAAAAAAGAAGTAGTACTGAAATCAGACATATCTTTTTCAAAGCTTAGCAATATGTGATGCTAACTGCTGATCTTTTCCTATAGCATCTACGAACAAAAGCAGCACAGCTTGGTATCATTAATGCTGTGTTTGCTCAGGGCTCCTTTCTCAGTAACATAATGAGGGGTGAATTAGCATACTTTCCTCGTTTTACAGATGCTAACTTCATCAGACACATAGAGCAAGTCCTGACTACAGCAAAGCTGATCCTAAACATCTTTCCAGATTCCCTAGGAACAGGAGCAAGTTCTTCTATAACTGAAGGACATACAAGATTAAGGAGGCAGGGGCCAAATTACTTCACTTCATCTGTACTTACAGTTCTGCATAAAATCACAAAGGAGCTCCACTTATCAGTTCGATTAATAGAACAGCATCCCACCCAACAGCTCAGCAGGAATAGTTACTTGGTTTGGAACATCAGAGTAAGTAAAAGAAATTAAGAACAATTTTAACCTTGCCAAATAACATCTGAACCTCTGCAGCTCTTTTCAGAGTACTAGTTATTCCATGAAATACCATTAAAATCCAAAGTAATTCAGATTATGATCAGCTGAGAACACAAGAACAGAAATTTAACTCATCTCACAGCAAGTAGCAATTCATAGTCAGAGAAGGATACAACAACAGTATCAACAGCAGCAGGGTAAAGTTTTGCTCCAGGAGACGTCAGGCCAGGGCACATTATATTAGCTCCACTTAGTACAAATTTAATGGCGCCTTTATCAACCTGCTGATGTGGTAGAATAAATGGGTCTAGGAGGGGAAAGATACAGCATTACAATTAATACAGTAGGATGACAACACGAGTAACTCATTATCAAGTCAGTTTAGATAGGGCAATTAGATATATAGCATGCTGCGAGAGTAGGAAGTTTGAGAAACAATTTCCAGATCTCCTATGGCCTGTACTGTCCCAAAAGGACATAAGTACTGTTCTCCCAGACCACAGCTTTTATCTGAGAACCAAAGCGTAATCCAACACTAGGCCTATGCCTCCTGCATACTCACATACCCATGTAATGAGGAACAATTTTAAGAAGTTCCCCCAGTGAAAACAATCACACAAGTACCCACATACTAAGAGGTCTTAAATCCCTCAAATTACATATGTAACTTCTCACGTGAAAAAGAAACAGCTTAATGTTAACAGGACAAAAAAGGCAAAGATGGAAAGAAAAAAAAAAAATCATGAAGGCTGTCAGCTTTCCAAACCATCCTTCAAGTTGCACGCACCTTCTTGAAGTATTTCAAACACTGAGATTTGACTGACTAACATTTTTGGAACACCTACACTAATCCAAATCAGAGTAACACAATCAACCAGAACAGGGAGAACAACAAGAAAAATAATGCGTGAGAGTAAACTGCAAAAAGCACACAGCATAAATTCTCACAGGAGACAAGCAGGCATTACATCATAAAACTCATGATTAAGAAATATTTTTCTTGTAAGAACCTACAAGTCTTTGTAAATAACTTTGTAAGTTTTAAAGGAAGACTCAAAAGAACAGAAGATAGGAACTAACAACAGGAAATTTAGATCTCTGTCCTAGGGAAACCTCTCTCAAGATTTGTTGCAGAGATTTGCACAATTTAATTCTTAGAAATCAAAGTTTAGATTGCTTAACATATACTATGACAATAATTGTGGGGGAAGCAATTCATATAGGCACCTGAAATAGCAAAGCAATAAATTACCGTTAAGAAGGTACACTATTAAGATCTATTCTGGAATATGTATGTGTCCATGTAAGTAGTAAGTTCTTATTAATACAGTTATACCAAAGTCCTGTGGAATCACACGCTCACCCATCTCTCCCCACAACTACCATCCTCAAGAAACTTACATTTGTGAAGCAACCTTAGCGTCGGGTAAAAAATCCCTTCTCTTTGTCTGAAGAACAGCAACTCCCCATTCACAGTGAGGATTTCTATATGTTCATGACTGCAAGATTTAAAAAAATTATTCCAATAGCTACTTAAACATTTTATAGTTTAAATGAAATATTTTACTTCACAGAGTCTGGTCTATCTTGGTATCTGAGAATTAAGACAGCCAATTAGCAAGAAAATTTAAAACTAGAAATATTATCCTTTTTTATGCCTTGTTCTTCAGCACTGGCGTACTGCAGACTTCCTTCCCATTTAAAAAAAAAAAGAAAAAAACAACAACAAAAAAAATCTACAGACAAACATCCAGCTATTCACAAACTGCATTTCTTCAGTTTTTTTAAAATGCAATACAAAGAGTGCACAAGCATCAGGAATATGCAAACATTTACTACTCTCTACTTAATAAAAAAAGAAAATAATCCAGATAGTGTATGGAAGCCCAAAAATAGTAAAAAATTGCTACTGGAACCTATCCAAACAAGTTTGAGCTTCCATATCCATAAAGCTGAATGCTTCCCTTTAACAACCCTGGAAAGTCCCCGAATATGTGCCACATTCACTACTAGGCAGAGTTTTGTTTTCCTCAAGCATCCTACCAGCATGCCTTCAAGAGCATGATGAGCACATGCAAACTTTCTGGTTTGGCCACAACATGGACTGTTATCTGTAAGAAATTAGATGCTTTTCAAAAACACTAGGTTCATCTACTACACAAAATAAACACATCATAGAATGGTTAGAGTTGGAAGGGACCTTAAAGATCATCGAGTTCCAAGCCCCCTGCCATGGGCAGGGACACCTCCACTAGAGCAGGTTGCTCAAAGCCCCATCCAGCCTGGCCTTAAACACTTCCAGAGATGGGGCATCCACAACTTCCCTGGGCAACCTGTTCCAGTGCTTCACCACCCTCACAGTAAAGAAAAATAAAACATGAAGGAAGCAATACTATCACCTTGGAAGCAAAGGTTAAAAGAAACTTACCATCTTACTATTTTGACTGGGTCTTTCTTTGGCATAATTTGGTTTAGCCATGGTTCGATAACAGGAAACTGGTCAATCAGCTGATTCTTAATACCTTTAATAACGGAAGTCTTCAGCTGGATGCAGTTTGATACATTCTCCTTTTCATCAAATCTGTCAAGTGAGTGAAAAGCATTTCAGAAAAGCACAATTTGCTGCCCCAAAGACGCCATATCTCAGCAATATTCTTCAGAAATGTTGCTAAATTCTCTATAACACCTTAGCAGTACTGATTCTGTCCCATTCTCAAACCTAGGATTCATGAGGCTTGTTTGTCCCCTGGGAACACTCTGCTGGGGGAAGGTAGAGAGGTTTCCACTAGTAGGCTGTATTTCTGCCTGAACTTTGTGTGCACCCATGAAACATGCTTTCAGTCTCACAGATACACCTTGGCACACAGCGTTATTTCACCCAACTCATAGAGTAGGCTTTGCTGGTAACACCAACACCTATAGCCCTCTTCAAATGTATGTATGAGTCCTTCACCTTCACCACAGTTGTATGAACTGTGCTTTGTACCACCCCGAAGTTCAGACGAGTTAATGATTCAGCTTACTTTTCAGGTTGCTTTTTTTTTTTTTTCCTTTTAACAAGCAAGTACCCAAAGAGGCCAGGCCAGCAACCCCAGGGGCAAAGCTGAGGGCGATTCCTGCGCCCCGAGGAGGCCGCGGGGCCCGGCGGAGAGCGGCCGGCCGCCCCGACGCTGCCCTAGCCCCAGCCCCCGAGTAGGACCGGGCGGTGCCGATCCCACGGGCGCAGCGCTGATCCCGGGCCGATGGGGCCGAACCCCGAGGCAGAGGGGGGACCAGGGCCCCCCCAGCCCTCCTTCCCCCACCCTCCCGCCGCCTCCCGAGCCCCGGCCTGGCGGGGGGCGGTGGGTCCAGCCCCACTCACTTCTTGAACATCCTGGGGGCGGTGGGCGCCGGGCGGGCGAGTGCCGGGCGTGGGGCCGGCGGGCGGCGGCGCGGGCACCCACGGCCTCCGCGCTCCCTCACACGAGGCTGCCAGCCCACCCCTCCGCGCCAGCCGGAAGCGCCGCGCGCTTTACGGCCCGTCGCGCCGTTCCATTGCGACGGAACGCGCGCAGCGACTACAGTTCCCAGCGGGCGGCGCGGCGCCTCGGCGCATGCGCACAGGGACGGGACGGGACGGCGACGGCGACCGGACGCATCGTCCCGGGACCGATCGGGCTCCGCCGATCCGTCGAGGGGAACCCCCCAGGCGTCCCGACCGGCGGAGAGCGGGCAGTAGAATCCCGGTTTCCAATGAAGGCCTCAGCTGCCAGGGGGAGGGGCCGGGTTGTGGTGAAGGCCATCGCGCTACGCGGTGATTATGAGAATCCAATTAGGTTTTGCCTGGGGGTGGCCGCGGTGAGTGTGAATAATACTGTGAATAATCGTGCGGCCGAACATTGCTCGTTTTAGAGCAGTGGAACTGTTACCACTGGCATAGAGGGGAGAAGGGACGAGGACATAAAGACCAGGTCATCATTTATGACAACTACCAAGTTCTTTTTTTTTTTTTTTTCTTCCATACAAAACAAATTAATCAGCTTTGATACCCTTAACAACTAAAACCTAATACTGAAGAGTATTAGTATTAGTTGTGTCAGTCACACAAAGTAAAATGAAGCCTTTATATGTGGGTTCAGTTAAAGTTCGCTCACACAGCTAAGATTTACATGCATCTGGAGCAACAGCGTGTGCCAGTAGCGACCTTGAGAGCAGGGGAGGATGAGAAACGTAAGTTACACATCCTGAAGCTCATCCTGACAAAAACAGAACACAGTCTGGGAACCGAAACTTGTCCTGGTAGCAGAGTACCTGTTATTGTGATAAGCTCATTAGAAGGTAGAAAATATTTTTGTAATGCCATGATTGGGCATTACGAGGGGAGTGGGTTTGTGTCTTAGTGTATATAAGTTTCTCCATGTAGCAACAAAGGGCAGACTTGGATTTGCTTACTGCACGACCTACGAGTCCGTGATTTCTTCATACGCCACATTTATGCATGGTATCATTTATTCAAATGGTGAAGTAGAGAGTCAGGAACTCACTAGTAGCTTTCATTTGAAAGGATACTAGTGAACTACGGCATCATGTAAATACTCGCTGAGAATGCCACCTGCACCTGCTTTGCAGCATCACTGAAAATACTAAGCTATAATCAATAATTCAGTTTTCACTGAAACACAGCGACATGGCTCGTGCCCAGATCAGAAAGTGAGAACAGGAGTTCATCACACTGACAAACTATTCCATACGCTTTTTTGTGCTCCTCAGAATAACTTTTATTAAGTAGTACTTTGCCAAGTAAACAATCCCTGCAGGCGTGCTCGCATGTTTAGAAACTAGTGAAAAATTCGTTATGCTCCCACCTCGAATGTGTGAGGTAAACTTTTACCCTCAATGACTGCTGACAAACATGCAACATCCGACTGAAACCACCTGAACCACTGGTTTTATGCCAGCCTAAAACAGCAAGATTCATTCCCAATTTTCAAAAATGGCTTTTTATCAACAGGAAGCTCTTTATCTCCACTCTTCTGCCACCTTACAGCACCTGGACCACTGGCTCCCTTCACGGATGAGCAAACCTTGAATCTCAACGTCTCCGTCTTCTCTTCCAAATGTTTTTTGGTGGTGTAGCTGCAAAGACTTCAAGGCCAGCTAACTGCTTCCCCAATCTAAATTTGCTTGTACAAAGGATTTTTGAAGAAGGCTCTAAGCACCTAGATTGGAATTTTGTAATACAGCTCTCATTATTATTCTTCAGCCTCACCACCAAAAAGCTGAAGACGTTTGCTCTGGTTGCAGCGTCACCTTTAGGTAACAGAATTTTAAAAGCATGGAACCTGGATAAGACTGACAAAGCAAGAGACGCATCCAGCAAATGGCTTTACAACCCCTCCAGTCCCAATAGAAACCACTCCTTAGGATCATATGCTAAATAGAAAGGATTTAGAATCTCTCCCCGCATACGTTTCAGTGAGGCAAGGGCAAAATCCACCGCACCTGGATTCCTCCTGCGTCCCCAGCACTCTACCTTGCCTTCCCCCGTTCTCCCACATATCTCAGACCACGACTGGTGAGGAGTTGCATGTTCTGACTGATGGGACGCAGTCTTCCCCACCCAAATGACTGCATGGGCAGGAAAACCCTCCTGCTTCTCCAGGAAAAGGGACACTTACTCATGTCTCCTCTTTTATAAATCAAATCATTTTCACAAACCAAGAACCTATAGAAATTTAAGATCTCTTACATCTCTACACCTCTTACCGAATTTGGTTTAAGTGAACGTGACAGTTAGTGGGAACAGAGGAAAACTTGACAGTGTAATCATATACGTTTTATTTAGTTAGCAAACCTCTTTATTTTTGTTACACCTGAGTTGGAATGTAACTTATTGGTGCTTGGGAATCTAAAGCCAGTCAAAAACAGACTGAAGCTTTGCTTGGATTTTTTTTTTTAATCTGGAAAAAGTACTTTTCTACACATCACTAGCATTAGATGTCAGGCCTCAGGAGCTGTTCTGGCAGTTACTCAGACAGAAAACATGCTCCAGAAAAACCTCAGTAAAATTACACTCATATCGCTCTGAACCACAGTTTCTGTCAAGACAAGTTAGTGTATCTTTTTCTGTCAAACACAGAACTGCCAGGGGCCTTCCCCCAAGGAGCTCCGCTGTCAGGAAGGCAGGTGCAAGCTCTCGGCTGAAGTCCTTGGAGAATCTCTTCTGGAACAAAACCTCACTGCTTGTTTTGTTACCGTTTCTGCAGCCGTTTCTCAACCGTGATTGAATCCTAACAACGCTCTCGGAGGGTTGGCCTTTCCTTTCGTAATAGATACATCAGCATCAAGAAGAGCCTCTAAAGGGCCCCGACTTCTATTTTTGCTTCCATATGTCGAAAAAAAAAATACCCAAAACAAGAAAACAACTCTAGGCTTTAGCCCAGTGTAAGTCCATATATATTAAAATCATATGAAAACGTTGGCACTGCGTGGTTGTTTATAAATAAACGTAAGAACAATCATTTCCCAAACAAGCTGACAGGCCGCAGTCTTCCTCCGGACTGCGGCCTCAGAGCGGAGCGCCCCGGTTCCGAATAAATCCCGTTTCCTACCACATTTACCTCAGCCGCGGTCCGTGCGGCAAAGCCACACGCAGGACTCGGCTTCCTACGCCCCGCCTCGGGCTCGGCCTCGGCCTCAGCCCCGGCCCCGACCCGAGGGGAAGCGGAGCCGCCACCGCGGGCTGAGGACGGGCCGAGACCGCGCCCCCGGGTGGGCGGGGCGCGACGAGGGACAAGTCCCGCCCCCGCCCCCCGAGCCACGCCCCCTCCGCGCTCCCCGCCACGCGGAGGGCGGCCGCCACGCCCCTTTCCCCCGCACGACGCGCCCCGCGCCGGCGCGCGAGGGGCTAACGAGCGCGCCCGTTACCAGCGGCCGGCAAGCATGATCACTTCCGGTGGGTCAGAGGGCGGTGGGAAGGAGCCGGGGGGGCGCCGGTGGGAGCGGGGCCGCCGGGCAGGAGGTGGAGCCCGCCAACTTCCCAGCCCGTCCGGCCGCGCTTCCGGGCGGCCGCGCCCCAGCATGCACGGCGACCGGATGTGCCGCCATCTTTAGACTCCCTCTCTGCCGTGTATTGACAATAACAAGCCCCGGGCCGGGCCGTCCCCCCTCGGGAAGCGCGAGCAGGCGGCAGAGAGGGGGGAGGCGGGAGCCCGAGGAGAGCGGGCCGCGGGGGGAGAGCGGGCCGGGTGGCGGTGAGGGAGCGGGGGGCGTGTGGGGCGAGGGGCTGGATCCGGAGCCGAGGCGTGAGGGAGCCGCGCTCAGCCCTCCCCGCTGCTGCTCGGCGGAGACGAGGCGGCCGGAGCAGGAGGGGAGCGGAAAGAAAAGCCGGGGGAGCGGGCAGCCGCGGGGAAATACCGGTGCTGGAGAGAAGAATTGAAAGAAGCTAGTGGGTGGCGAGAGGCAGGAACGGAGACGCTCTGCTGAGAAAGGAGTAAAAGCAGGAAAACAGACAAACTACGCGAAGAAACAAAGTAGTAAAGAAAAGGGGAAGAGACGAGATAAAGTGATTCCTCCGAGAAAGAAGAAAGCAAAGGAGAGGGAATACGGAAGGACTCCACTGATGAGAGAGAGGAGTTGAAAGACATCCTCCTCCCGTCCCCCCGAGACACCAAACAGAGACTGACTCTCAAACTCCCTCTCATTGTCACACCACAAGGATTTGATGCCCCTCAGCCTGTTCACTTCTGTGTGTTCATGTTTCCCACAGGTTTCTCTTCCCCCAACCCCCCAGCTGCAGCCCAGGAGGTCAGACCTGCCACTGATGGTAATACCAGCAGCAGCTCCTCCTGCAAGAAGAGAAAGTTAAATAACAGCAGCAACAGCAATTCCGAAAGAGAAGAATTTGATTCCATTTCTTCCTGCGCCTCTTCTCCTTCTAAAAACACCTCCTCATCATCTTCTTCTGTCATCAGCACCTCCTCGTGTTCCTCCTCAGGGGTTGCCTCCTCTAACCATCACCTCCAGAAGAAGCTGCGCTTTGAGGACTCCGTGGATTTTATTGGACTCGATGTGAAGATGGCTGAAGAGTCGTCTTCCTCCTCTTCTCCTGCTGCCTCTTCTCAACAGCAGCACCAACAACAGCTCAAAAATAAAAGCCTTTTAATTTCGTCAGTGGCTGTGGGGCACCATGCAAATGGCCTGACCAAAGCTGCCTCCTCTACTGTTTCCAGTTTCGCCAACAGTAAACCTGGCTCTGCTAAGAAATTAGTGATCAAGAACTTTAAAGGTAACAGGCCACAATTTGTCACAACGTATGGGGAGCTGATGTTCAACTTTGTGTTTTGTTTTCAACGTGAAAACCGGTTGGCTTTCAAATAGCTCCGAGTTTTACAGGAAATGCTTCTCTGTGGTGGACGTTTCTATACTTATGTAAAGGGGGAATAGTGTTTTATGATGCATACTTGCCCAGTCATGTACACATCCTGAGCTACACTTCGCTGCTTGGGAATATTTTTCAGACTCCTTTCACTCTGTCTGTTGACAAGACCTTAACTTGTATGTTAGATGAAAGGTTTTACTACGTAACTGTGTAAATCGCCTTTCTTCAAACTTATAACGTTTGATATCTCTTTTCTAGTAATCCTGGTTGAGGGCTTAGTATGTATTTGAGCCCACTTTATAATAAGTCTTTTCATGGAATGCATTTTTTTTTTTAAATTGGGCCTGAATCTGTATGTCTTGCCTTTATCCATGTTGTCTGTTTATAGGTTAATCTGCCTGTGCTTAGTTTTAAATGTTGAAACTAAGGTGATTATCAGGCTATTATGGTGGATTTCCTTTCTGGTTTCCCCCAGTTGCCTTTAATATAGGTAGTTCAGATTTTTTTCCCTGCGATATCCTTGCTGTAATTTTTATTGTTTAACTCTTTAATGTCTTTTCTCTGTCTTAATATACTGCTATTTTAAGAAGCTTATTTTATAAGTTCTCTCAGATGTGTTTGAGATTCTTAAGTATTGTTACTAGAGACCAGCTGAAGCAGAAAAATGAAACTTTTCTGCTGGGATGCTGCTTCATTTTCTAGTAAACAAAAATACAAATAGGCATAGGCACAGGCACAAAGCTTAGTTAAAATTCTGTCTTTTCCCTATAGAGATGGGGAAATTGTGGGCTTTTCTTATTTCCTGCCCCTTGCTATCTTGTAAAATAGTCTGATAGCTTGCTTTCTTGGGTTGTTTTTCTTTTCCCCCCATGTGTTTGGAGTTGGGGGGGCCTAAAAGATATTACTGACATTAAAATTAATTTGTAAATACACAATTGATACAGACATCCTGTAGAGATGTCACAGAAGGTAAGGATTAGGATTATTTTTGCCACTGTAATGTTTTGCAGCAATTCATGATCACAGTGTAACTTTTTGCTTTAAGGTCCTCATTCTCAAAAATGTTCTCTGCCCATCACGACATCATAATTTAATTTCACTGGTTATTTTAAAATTTATACTTGTGATGCACGATAGTGAGAATTAAATGGCACTCTTCTGTTGCTTGTACACTGTTATCTTCAAGGGAAGTCAACTATTCATGTTTAAAATATTTGTTAAATGTCATGGATTGCATGGTGCTGTGATCATCATTGCTTATTAATTGGTATTTAGATCACTTGCCTAAAAAGGGTGCTTCAGGAATCTGCCATCTTTGCTTTTTATTTACTCTCAGATGCTAAACTGAATAATAATCTTAAATTTGTTGTCTTTATCTTAGAGTGATAACAGTAACGTCCTTTACAACTTAAATAACTTCCTAAAACCCAGAATCTTGGTATTTACTGCTGGGTAGCATACTCATTAGTGGCTAGTGAAAATAGGCAAGTCTCGCTTGTAGTTAGTTGTCTCTCAAGATTTTTATTGATACAGCTAATGTTGGGATATTGCCAATATTGTAAGAAAATGCTTGGGAGGACAAAAAACCAGTATTTCTCTCTATTTGCTATTTCTAGAGGAATCATAAAGCCTTTCACTTTGTTTTTTACCTGTAGGTATGTAAAAGTTGATTTTAATAGTGTAAAAACTCTGGGCCAATTTCACCTGTTGGTGGCATGGGTGGGCACGTGACTTCCTCCCTAAATGTTCTCCTCCTTCCTTCTCCGTTTGGTAACATGCTTATTAGAACAAAGCCAATTATTTTAGCTAGTTATGGTAACACACAGAATTTTAAAATAGTCCTGGTATTCTGAGGATGTGACTTAGGGTATCTGTCTTAGGCTGTTGTAAACGCTTTAGTCTTGTTGAAGATGCCACGTAACACAGGCATCTCTAGAAACGAGGCTGAAAAAATAACGGAAAGAGTCAAATCTGCAAAGCTTGAGCTATTCGAACATTAAAAGAGGGCTTAACTCTGACAAATGTCCATCCACTGGCCAAACCCAAGAGAGACATGAATGGATTAATTCAAAATTCAAAATTCCTTGCGACCATAAAGCCTGTACTATAATTACGCTATTTCCATGCATGTTTCTTGAGAGTTTCTTTCCAACTGTTAATACCGACTAGGATTAATGAGCAATAAATTTAAAAAATAAGCAGTATACAACTCTGTATCTTTTAATCCATCACTTTCGGCTTTTATGTTCACTTTCTTTTAGCTGTGCTGTCCGAGTAATGAAAGTGTAATGAAGATGTAGATCATTTTTGCTGGTTTTTAGCCTTTTATCCCATCTTGAGCTGCTCAGACACAGCATTGTGATTTTTATAAATCACACACAACTATTTGGGCTACAGATACTGTTATATGTATGTGAAGAGCAATGCTGAATTTTTACAATGCGTTACTATTTCAAATGTAAATAACATACTGTTTTACACTAATGCTTTCTTTTCATGTAAGTATAAGTTAAAATCTAGAGCATCAGCCCATACCTCTTTCCTCTCAAAGCTACGTTTTTCATTTCTGTAAAAGGCAAAATGTTCTGCTTTCTGTAAACACTTTCTCAAATTCTATATAATTTCTTTTAAAGATAAGCCCAAATTGCCTGAAAACTACACAGATGAAACCTGGCAAAAACTGAAAGAAGCTGTAGAAGCTATCCAGAACAGTACTTCAATTAAGTACAATTTAGAGGAGCTCTATCAGGTAAGTGCTTTAAGTAAAAGCAATGTTTTGGTTTGTTTTGGACTTGGTTTTGTTTTGTTGTTGGATTTTTTTTTTTTTGCTTAAAACACTTTTGATACAGTGGTAAGGATATGACATTTTGCTTGATAGCTGCTTTTGTCATTAAAAAACTTTTCATCAAATAGTTTCTCAAATTTTAAAATCATCAGTTGAAATTTTACAGGACCTAACATTGAACTCTGAATTTTTTTTTTTGCTGGCTACAATATAATGCAAGGTATGGTTTCCCTTGCAACAGTTGACAAGAATTAAATAAGGCAAGGAGCTGTATTCCCTTTACTGTTTTGGGTTTTATGCTGTGTAGCTGCTATGGGAGAAATGTGAAATCCTAAAACGTTGGTCTTTAGGTAAGAAAAAGACAGTTTATATTACAATTTAATTCTTTTTCTGAAGACAGTATCTGCTCATGATTGAGGATCATAAAACATTTAAAAACTGAAACTTTTTATTTGACTTCTTGAAAGTAAATAGAATATTGTCTTTCTTAATGAAGTGTATTTTTTTGGGTTGGCTGTAATTTTTTTAATCATTCATCATTCTGTCTATTCTGACAACTGAGAATCTAAATTTATTCCCAGCAACAGCTCTGATTGTTTTGCCGTGAATGTTTTAGGAAGTGATCAGACTTGAACTGCATTTCCGAACTTTGTTTTATAAGCTCCGCTTCTTCTGCTTTTTCAGCTGAATGTGTTAGGGAGACTTCTCTCCCTCCTCACCTTTTCCCTACTAACATTGTGGTACTTGAGGGTTTTAGCGGCCTAGCAACAGTACTGCTTTAGCTAGATATTAAGAAGCACTTGCCCTTTTTTACTCTACTTTTAAAGCCTTTACTACCTGGTTAGTTGGTTGATTTGTTCCTCTGTGTGTATATAACCTTCTCTCCATCTGTTTTTAGTGTCTCTTCTTCCCCTGCCCTGTGCTTTTCAATAAAAGTTGCATTTGGATATGACTGATTTCTGTGAAAAGCTGGGGAGAAAAATTCTGTTTGCACAAGGTTTGGGGACAGATTTAGGGAAGGATAAATTGCTGTTCCTCGTGGAAACAAGAACCTCGTGGGCCAAGTTCCTCAGTTCAGCAGGTTTTAAAGCTTGTTATAATCATTCATAATGTTCAATTAATCTAAAAATAGGGGGTTTAACACTTTGTCAAGATAATATATAGTATTGTTAAAGTAACAATAATGTTGTTACTTTTGGAAAATTTGGTGAGACTAATAACAAATTACAGCCACTGTATTGGCTGGTGGTGTAAATTACTGACCCTAGACTGAACAACAGAGCAAATAACTGTTAATTAAATACTGGAAGGATATCCAAAATTGTTTAAAAATATAAAATTCTATTGAAAGCCTTGCATCTGCTTCACAGTTACCGTTTAAATTTCTGCTCACTTCTGCCACAGGCTTAATTTAATGTTGCTTGTGCTCAGAAAACAAAAAAAATAATGTTTTTTTCCTTTAAATCTTAGTTTTAACATTGTAATAACTTAGATACTTTTCAATTAAATACAGTTCAATCAAGTATGAAATTTTTCTTTTTTTATAAATCTAAAATGTATTGATTTAAAAATAGTAATAGGAGTCACTAGTGTTTTTAAATGCTGACTAAACTAATGTCATTTCTAAACAGCTGTTTGGTAAATGGATCTGATGCCAAATATGCCTTGGCAGACACCATTATCCAAGCGTAGAGGGGAATTGCAAAAACGTCTGCAAAAGTTCTGCTGCAGACCTCAAACTAAGATACTTCTTTTTTTAATGGAGTTAAACTTCTTGAGTTTGGTTTAACTCATGTCTGTGTTGGAAAATCCCACTGAGCAAACACTTTGAGGCTTTATTTCTTTGTGGAACAGTAGTGTTGTACTCGCTTTGTTTCCTCCCCAGCAAGAGAAATAACACACATCTTTGAGAAGCTGAAGTGCTACAGAATTGAAAGCTTCTTTATTAGAATAGTTTTCCTTAGGTTAGTACAAGAAAATAGAGATGGAGTTCTTTGGTGCCAGATCCCAAGTTACTTATTTTTTTTATCAATCACAGAGTTAAGTATGTCTGGAAAGTTCTGATTTTTCTCTCATCTGAGCTGTGTTCAGTTCTTTTCCTACTTTTCCCCAGCACGCAAACCCGGGTGTGGATGCTGCAATTAAAACAAACAAACGAAAAAACCCCACCAGAATATATAGTACACAAAGGAAATACGGTGCTTTGCCTTCAGATGTTCTGACCATCTTCAGGGCATAGATTCCCTGATCAGAAAGATTTATTCCACTAACTGAGAAGAAGATAACTTTGTGAACTACAGCCCCTGAAGTTGTTGGGGCATTTTTGATATGTTACAATTATCGTTGTGTAACACCAGTAATTAAATTTGCAAAGCATAATATTACAGTAGTGGTGTTATGCTCCACAGAGCAAATCCTAGTAAAAGGTTTTGTATTGTGTGCTTAGAAGGTTTAATTTCTTAAAATAAGAAAAAGCCAATTGAGCAGAATTAACAAATCAAAATTAAAACATTTCTATGGATGTTATCAATGAAGATGTAGAAGTTTTGCACTTGATATTCAAAGAGTCAATACTAGCAGACATGTTTAGCATGTTGGAATTTCTGATTCACAAATGCAAAAGGACAGCTTTACATAAACACTACATAAAAGTAGCTCAGTGAAATTAATGTATATTAATATACACTTAATGATACGCATTTGTCCATCTGCAGCGCAGAGGCTAATTCTCTTAAGGATTTGGCATAACGTGGTTAAATACTACTTGTTTTTATAGACAGCAGTTATACAAATGTTAGTAGTTGAGATGGATGAACTGACCAGAAGTGGCCCCTGGTGTCCTCGGCTGGTAGGTAGAGAGATTAACTCTGGTTGTGCAGGTGACAGGCAAGTTCTAGTTAAAACATTCATCTGCCCAGCTCTGAGCTAGCTTCTCCAAAGTAAGTAGGAGAAAATAAGAAATCCATTTATTGCACTTGCTGAAAGTCTAATCAGGCTCTTCAAGCTTAGTGTTTTCCGTGCCCTTTTTCTTCTGAAATCAAAGTCGCGGTTATTTCCTGTTTTGTTGCTGTTTCATTTAGAATATGCAGAATAAAGTTGAGCAGTGTCCATAACCTGCTCTGAACAAAGAATTATAGAATATGTTTTCCTATCACTACATTGTATTTGTTTGGGGTTTCTTAAATGTTATTGCTGAGAGTTGAATTTGTTGCTATTTTCAAATATTAAGATATGTACACTTCAGTGATAATTCTGGCTTTCCTGATATTCATCATTCAGCCCTGTTTTAGTCTTAATTGGCACGCTCACTGTCTTGCTATACCTGTTTCTGACAGTAAGCTTATGCAGGTTGGTTTGTTTGGTTTTTTTGTTGTGGGGTTTTGGTTTGGTTTGCCTTTTTTTTAACTCCTCTATGTCCTAGAGCCAGTATTAGCTGTAGTGCACTTGCTCTAGAGAATTGTTTACTGTTGATACTGAGAATGAGTACTGTTGGTATCCAAGGATAAACTGAGGAACTCCTTGTTTAGCTGTTTCGATTGTTGCTGTGCTTTTAGTGGTGGCTGCTTACTGTTGGCTGGTGGCTTCTATTTGGACTCTGGGGACTTCAGAGGGTAGATCTACTCCATTACACTGTGCTTCTGAACTGTGCTGTCCCCGCATGGCTGCCTGCGGTTGCTGGGGAGCAAACCTGATCTTCCAGTCCTTTTGTCCTATGAGTTGGTTGTACTGTCAACTGAAGCATTTTCAATTAAATAAATAAAATTAAGAGTCATTAATTGAAAATCATATATACCATTCCTCTCTAGCTTCTACAGGTGTTTTACAGAATAATCACATCTTGTGTCTTTCACTAATCCACAAACAGTTAAAGATGCTTAGTTGCTTTCCAAATCTGGGCAACTGGTATACATTTTGGAAAAGTCTTGAGTTACTCTTACAGACTTAAGCTTGTTTGCTTGATCAGTCTCTAGGACATGTCCCTATTACATTTATTTTTGCTTCTCAATGTGAAGCACAGCAACAGTTCTTCTTGATTATGATCTAGAAATGTGAGATGTCACTGTAAACATCTGGAATGTAGTCATGCTGCTAAAAATTGTTCAGGATTATAACTAAACTTATCCAGGCAAGGGGTTGATGGATGGTAGTATACATACATATATATATATATATACACACACCATATATTTATGTATGTACTTTTGTGGATGAGGGAAGCTTAATCAAGGAAAGGACTGCAAAAGGAAATAAGGCTATCAGTGCTTTTCTGTTATTAGTGTGACTTGCAGATCACAGGAGTTGATAAAATTAAGACCTTAAGTGTCTGCTCTGAAGTATGAAAGCCAGCACACTGCTGGGATGTATTAAACTAACATCCTTGTTCTTAGAAATGCAACTCCTACAGTTCCCTATGAGATACTGGTACTCCAATTGAAATTAATAAACTGTAAGCTGTTCAAGGCATAGCCTTCCTTTGTCTCTTAATACCCTTATAGTGCCATGTCTCTCTGGTGTTTTGCATGCAGCTGTTAACTATGCTACAATTAAAACCTGGTAGATAATTTTGAGTGAGAAGCAGAATTCCCTGGATGGTTTTAGGGTTTTTTCCTCCCTTTCCTTGTAAAACTACCTATAAGAATATAAATAGATTTCTTAGTATCTGTTTCTCTTTGCTTTAGGCTGTTGAAAATCTCTGCTCCTACAAGATTTCTGCAAACTTGTACAAACAATTGAGACAGATCTGTGAAGACCACATTAAAGCACAAATTCACCAATTCAGAGAATATCCTTTTTTTTGGCTGTTGGCAAGCCAAAACGTTTTTACCTGCCAGTGTGGGGTGATGGATTTCTTTGACTAGTTTTTGCATAATTGGGTCTGTTTTCATTTTTTGTGGGACCTCAGAGAAAACTACTAGTTACTTTATGTCTGTAACCGTTTGAAAAGTTTGTGAAAAAGTTTCATTAGTATTTATGAAATGCTTTGACTTCTTGCAAAAGCTCGTATTAGACTTACAGCAAGAGTTAAAAAGGCTGATTGTCTATATCACTTCAGGATTTTTTAATAAGTTGAACTTGCGCTGCTCAGGTAAACATCAAATTATTCCAACAAGTAGTTCTTGTTTTCTTTTTGAAAAGTGCTAGTGGTTCTGAGGATCAAAATGCTTTATTTTCAAAAGTTTTGACTTGCATCAGATTGAGATCCTGTTATGTGGATAATAATTAGTACCAGAACTACACAGTGAAATGATTAAAAGTTAAAGTTCAAGGACAAAATTTATCTTTTGAGGCTATCTCTTAACATGAGCTGAAATTATATTATCTGTGTAGTGGTGGGCTCCTGCATATATTGTGGATTGTTGGTTTTTTGAGGTGTGGGGATGTCTGTGTTTGTTCCACTCCCCAGGGATGGGGCACTAGACAAAACATTGAGAGTATTTAGATCTTTTTTTAAAAATTGTTGAAATAATTTTGATTTCTCATTATTAACACAAGGACCCTCATTAAAAATAAAGATGTTGCAAGAAGTTAAGTGGTTCTTTTTGGGAATAGGCAAGTCTGTTCTCTCTGTTAAATGTCTTTAAAAAATAATAATGTTGGTTCGTTTTATTGCTAACACTACCTATTAAACATACTTTTCTTAATTATTTATTTATGGATTCATTGGATAGTGTCCTTTTTCTAAAGAAAATAGACAAATGTTGGCAAGATCACTGCAGACAAATGGTGAGTTTTTTTATCTTTTTAAAGAAAACCAGTTGCCTACTCAGCCCATGTTTTGCCTAAGTTTGTTCCTTTAGAAACATACTGTGATTCTGAAACATTGTCTTGAATTTATGTAGGGCTTCCTCATGAAATACAGTGTATCTAGTTTGTTAGAAAATCGAGCCTTGAAAATACTGCTCTGTAGTGTGTTTCTTGACATACTGATCTGATCTTGGACACACACACTCAACTCCTAACTGTTGTTTCTGTGCAAACCTTTCTTCTTTTATACCTATTAAAAAGGAGCTATTCTTTTATACAGAAAGATGCTAAATGTCACATTGATCATCTTGCTGATATTGGCAGGATATTTTAAACAAATCAACACTGTCTAAGAAAGTACTGCCTGAAACCTGTCAGTGGGTTGGGTTTTTTTTAGCATAATTTGTGTTGCTCTTCAATTTCAAGAGTAAAATGATTGTGACTTTTTTTATTCCTTCTCATAACAGATTATGATTAGAAGTATCTTTTTGTTCTTGGATCGAACTTACGTACTTCAGAATTCAATGCTGCCATCTATTTGGTAAGGGCACAAAGAATAAAATGATTGGGGATATATTTAAATAATAGCATATATCTTGCTGGGTTTCAGATGTGTTTTTTTAATATAAGCTTTATAATGACCTGTAAATTAGATGGTGAATGCATCCATGCTTGTTGCAAAGGGAGACTTGACTTTTAATTTATTTGTCATGAATTACAGGATTCTTCTAGAATAGTTGTGATAGCAAATTTCAGCTAAGTAGATAACAATGTCCAGTTTGCACAGTTAAAAGAAAGGGTCTGTCTAACAACTGAAGTGCGAGGGTTTGGGGTTGACCAGTTACTGGCTTTAACATGCATACTATTCAAAGTTCTGTAAGTATTTTTAAAGGAAAAAAACTTACCTAAAATAAAAGCCAGTTACCATCTTTTAGACTTCAATCTCTGCATCCCACCCCCAATATTTTAATAATTAGCAAATATCCTACAGTGCCTTTGGCACTACCTGAATTTCTTTGCGAGAGATTGAAGGAGTGGTGGAAGGCATGGCTTTTCCTAAAAGTGTCCAGACCCACAGTTTCAAATTCATGGAAGGTTTTAACTGAGATGCCTAAAGCAGAGATCCTTGTCTTTCACATCACTCAGATCTTCCAAGATCTGCCTAAGAATTAGAGATTATAAAGTGGTGGACAAAAAAAGACTATTGTCCAGCAGCTTAACCATGGCATCAGCACCTGGGGTGACATTATCCTTTTCTCATGAAGGCTGCTGTTCATTCAGTTTCCATCATTCTGCCAACTAAGTGAAAAATAAAGATGCTGCAAAAGTTAGATGGTTATTTAGGAAAAAAAATGTGCTTTGGTTTTTAAAATGCATAGCTTACTGTTGATGCTTTGTCATGGTTTATTTTAATGTTTATGTGTTTGTTCATCTTGAGTGATTTGGGGGCAGAGGAATGAGGAATTTGAAGAATGCTAAAATTTGATCTAGATCAAATTTTATTAATGGTGAATATTTGGGGTTGATTCTAACACAATTTATTGAACAGTCTTTATTTTTTTTTAATAGGGATATGGGGCTAGAATTGTTCAGAACTCATATAATCAGTGATCAGAAGGTTCAGAACAAAACTATTGATGGCATTCTTCTGCTGATTGAGAGGGAAAGAAATGGTGAGGCTATTGATAGGAGTTTACTGCGAAGTCTTCTAAGCATGCTTTCGGACTTGCAGGTGAGTAAACTTATTTCACCTTTAAATGAATAAGCAGCTCAAATTCTTATTTAGTGCTCCATAAGCTTTACCCTGGATTGCTGTCGTGTTATTTCCCTAGATTTATCAAGACTCTTTCGAACATAGATTCTTGGAAGAGACTAACCGCCTGTATGCAGCAGAGGGACAGAGGCTTATGCAAGAACGAGAGGTATTTTGAATGTTTAACAATATTTGTTTTGCTTAATGATGAAGCATTTGTCAGGGAGAGTAGCTATTCCTCTGCCTTAGCCACTGTACAGGGCAATAATGTGACCTTTATGTTTTGTAGTACTCTGAAAGAGCAAATTCACATTCCGTTGCCTTCAGTCACAGTGCTAATGACTTCTGCTTAAAACTGGAGCTGCTGCTGCTGTCAGACCAGTATTTTGGGTTTTTTTCTCCTCTTGAATTTTTTTTTTTTCTTTAAATATACAAAACTACTCTGGCATTTTCAGGTTCCAGAATATCTTCATCATGTCAACAAACGCTTGGAAGAAGAAGCAGACAGGATAATCACTTATTTAGATCAGAGCACACAGTAAGTGCAATCTCTCTTTGATTGGTATTGTTAGCTGTTTGGCCCTTCGTCTTTTGAAGGCCATCTAATAGCTACAATTTATTTCAGTTATTGACTGACCATCAAATGCTTCTCACTTCTCACAATTCGTTGTTTACAGTGAAGCACTTTCTTGGCTGACACAGCTGATATCTTTTTCTTCTAAGTCACTAGTTATTTTGACATAAATATTGTTGGACATTTGGTTGGAGAAAAATAGGCTGCCCCCCCCCAGTCCAAACATCTCTTTCTTGCTGAAATGCAATTAATCAGCTGTTGTCTTACCTGAAAAAGATAGGACCTGGGACAGAGAATTCTCAAGCTAAAGGCTCTGAATATTTACATAAAAATATTTGCATATTCTTTATGGAGTCTGGGAAATTATTAAATAATATCACTCTTCAATCTTTTCTACTTAGCAGCAGGATTTCCTCAAATGCAATCAAGTGGTGGTCATGACTGGTAGGACAGGAGAAATGTTCTCCTAACATAAAGCCACAGCTGTCATTTCTGAGAGAAATGTAGGTCACTAATGTAACAAAATTCCCTGAGCAAGTGGTAGCAACTTCTTAAAGAGCAGGTACAGAGAATCTCTCTGAGAGAAAGGTGTTTTATTGCTACCATCATACATTTTTATTTCCTTCAGCTGTTAAAAACATTTAGCTTGTTTAGTGGCTTCCTTGTTCCACACCATTATTAGTGGCCAACTCCCTATTTTGTTTTAATACCTCTTGACTCATGAGGTGTTTTTTCTTCTCCTTGGTTTGTCTCCCAAGACACGAATCTCCTCCCACAAAGCAGGAGAAGGTATATTCTTTGACAAACTCTTGCCCAATTTCTTCGCTGATGGAATTATTGTCCAGCTGCCTAGAGGTCACATACAACAGGCTTATTGTGTGAATTCAATCCTCAGTCAGCAAACAGAAAAAAAAGACTGCTTGCTGGGGAGGAAAAAGAATAAATAAGTGTATAATAATATTAGGTCCTTGGCCACAGATAATTAGAGTACTCCCAGTAATGAGTGTAGTTAACAATCTCAAAAAAATTTAAAACTGTAAATACTGGAAAAAGGAAAAGTAATTCTAAACGTTTTTTCTATAGGAAGCCACTAATTGCTACTGTAGAAAAGCAACTTCTAGGTGAACATTTAACAGCCATTCTTCAGAAAGGTAATCTTTCTTCTTTATAGAAATGTTTCTAATTACTGCTTCGGGGCTTTCAATTCCTGTGCTGAAAAAGAAAGTGACAGATTCAGGTGCTGGGGGAGGACACAAGCTACATCATTCTTTAATGCCCTTGGCTACTCAGTGTATGAGATAGCATTGACCATTTTGCAAGAAGGCGAGTACCAGTCTGCTCGTCAGAGTTAAGGAGATGCAAAGCTTTCTGCAGGTACGCAGCAAAGCAAAAGGAAAACTAAAACAGGGAACTCCAGAATTCAGTGTGTTAAATAGCATTTTGAAGACTCAGAAGTGAAGGAGTAGGCTTCAAATTACAGCTGTACCATAAAGGGGAAACATTGATTACTTGCTGCTCACAAAAAGCACTTGTTTTAAAAATTTAGTACAATTTGAGAAATGAAGTACGTTGACTCAGTTCTGCAGTAGTCTCTGTGGAGTCAAGTGACCCTCTCTTGCTCTGAGGGATAGTCTGGAAATAGATATGGGTGCTGCAGGAGTTGAATAATAAAAGAAAATTGTCAGGTCCTTACTATAGCCAGATTCTGGAGGAAACAGGTATGTGAGCATCTTCCTGCACGTCAGTAACAGACTCTTTATTGAGAGTATCAAGTTTGCAATATTTACTCGTCTACTTTCTTAGAACCTTGCTGTGGAGCATCAGGCCTTCGCTGCCAAAAAGTTAAAAAGACGAAGGTGAAGATAGTTCATGAATCTGCTTGCCTTCAAACATCTGTAAAATTTATTTTACAGCTGGAATTGAGACTCGGAGCTCTGTCTTGCCAAGGAACCTTTCCTACAAATCAGTAGAGTGTAAATGTTTCAAATCTTTAGGGAACAGTAAAGCAGAAGTAAGCAAAGGTGTACATCTGTACTTTAAATGTAAAGTACGTATAGCGTAAGATATCCAGTGCAGTAACAAGGTTTTTAAGTCCAGTTAGCCATTCTGTGTTTCACTGTTCAATTAGGTGGCTTTAAAAAACACAAAACAAAACAAAAAAAAACACCTCTAATTGCTTGATAAAAAATGGTAGCTTTGAAGGGGTCCCTCACTGTAATAATATGCTGTGCTTTCTTTGGATTTCTCTGGTTTTAATGTCTATTGCAATTCTCTCATTTGCAGGTTTAAACCACCTTCTTGATGAAAACCGAATTCAAGATCTGTCTCTTCTGTACCAGTTGTTCAGTCGTGTGAGAGGCGGAGTACAGGTTCTCTTGCAACACTGGATTGAATACATAAAGGTACCGTTTCTAGAACTCTAGAACAGATGCTACTATTGTATTGATGGGATTTATACACAGATATTTGAGTCATCTCTATAAACTATTGTGTTTTTCTAAGAATTAAAGACTATTTGCTTATAAACATATATTTAATGGGCAGCTTTTGAAACTGTACTAGGAAAAGTACAGTAACTGTTCTAGCCCTATCAAAGAAAATATTGAATGTTCAGTTGAGTTACTGAACTCCAAATAAATTAGGAGTTTTTATCTTGTTTATAGTTAGTTGTGGGGGACAACTGTATTTCCCCAATAGACATTTTGGTACACTACTACTACTCTATCTTCTCCCTGCTAAAATTCTTGTCAGAATGAGTGGTAGCTTAAGTTACCAACCAACTGAAGTTCACAAGTACTTGAATATCACTTAAGATGTTTCTTCTTATTACTCAGTGAAAATAATGTCACAGTAAGTATATGAGTACTGTTACATAAAATTGAGTTTAGCGGGAGCTTTACCTGTGTAAAACCTGAGGATATAGAAGTGTAAAAAGTGTGTTAATTTTGTCATGCTTAAGTTTATTTTTCAGACAAAAGTTCTGAGTTTGTTCACTTATTCATAGATTGTTTTTTAAATCAAAATACTTCATATTGCTATTACTTCTATTGTGTTAGTGGAACTAATATCAATACCAGAAACAAGACATTACAAAGATAACTTAGGCTTTGAGAAGTCTTGTCATTTAAATTAATTATTCAGGCTAATTGGAAGATGTGTTTTGTTTTGCAGGCATTTGGTAGCACCATAGTAATTAATCCAGAAAAAGACAAAACCATGGTCCAAGAACTACTTGATTTTAAAGACAAAGTTGACCATATTATTGATGTTTGCTTTCTCAAGAATGAGAAGTTTGTAAATGCCATGAAAGAAGCCTTTGAAACGTTCATTAACAAAAGACCAAATAAGCCAGCTGAACTCATAGGTATTTTTTTTTGTTTCTTCCCATGTGAGAATTTGGGTGGGGGATAAGAGGGAGTTGCTGATGCAGTTTACAGATGGGATACGATGGAATCGTGTGTTAAAACACATTATGCGCAATGCACTGTCAAACTGGGGATCTACTGTGCCTTATTATGCAAGTGAATTATTTGATGGGATAGCATTAAACATTATAAGAACAAGCTCTATTCATCAGTTCACTGGCTAGGCTATAGGAAAGCGAAGAACATGCAAACTTAGGCATTCCAGCAATTGACTGGTGTCCAGATGCGACCATACTGCTAATAATTTGACTTTTTCAAAAGCTTACATAACTGTCTCTGCCACATGTGCACAGTAGCTCTGCACGGGGGCTCTACATAGATACCTATGTTTTAATACATAAAAGTGGGGAGAGATGAGGATGCACTGTACCCTCTCGTGTTATGGGGACAGAGCCTCTGTAGTGTGCAAAGAACGTTGTTTATAGACCTATGCACTACTACCCTGGCTCTCTGCACTTTCAAATACCTTAATCATTTCCCCACACAGTGACTAATACCTGCTTTGCAATCTGTTGTGCTGTTAGGCTTGTGGGGTAATGCTTTCTGCCCTCCTTTTTTAAAATTAATTCACTAACTGTAACATGCTTATCAAGCCATTTGAAATTAAAACAAACAGTAATCTGCTAGAGAAATTCAGCAGTATAGTCAATGCATTTAACGAACTGGCTTACATATTTTTCTTCCGATCTCTTTACTTCTGTTATAGCTACGCCAATCTCTAGCAGTAGTGACTTCTTACTTTGAGATCATGATATGGACTACGATTTTTTACATACACAAATACCTTTTTTAACATTATATATGCTAATAAAGTTAAGATGCAGTAATTGCTTATCTGAAAAGAGATTAGGCTATAATGTTCTTATAATTTTATATCCTCTATGAAAATATATCAAGGTAGCTGTGATGAAACTGATTTGAAGGTAATTTCAGGATCTGTTACATTTCTAGAAGATTTCACAATATTAAATAATTTTTTTAAGTTAAAAAAACCTTATTGTTTCATTGTGATACTAAGCACATGCTAAACTTATTCCTAAACACTCTTTTTAGCTAAATATGTAGATTCAAAGCTTCGTGCAGGCAACAAAGAAGCTACTGATGAAGAACTTGAAAAAATGCTGGATAAAATTATGATCATATTTAGATTCATATATGGTAAGTTTTGCTTTTTTTGTGGGGATATAGTTGTTTAATCAGTAACATAAAGGTACATTGGAATATTTTTTGTAGTCTGCTTTTTCAGGTGTTTGTTCTCTGTAGATGGAGTTTGCTGGTGTAGTGCTGTTTAGCTAGTTTGCATGTTAAAAAGACCTGACTCAAAATCTGTGGAAATCTTAATGTAAAGGCCCTTGTTAGTTTTACTGAGCTTCAAATTGGGCCTCTTGTAGGTAATGTTTGTTTAAAAGAAACAATGATTTGTGATCCCTGTCAAATCTCTTCTTTTACAGGAAAAGATGTCTTTGAGGCCTTTTATAAAAAAGATCTAGCAAAGAGACTATTAGTTGGGAAGAGTGCATCAGTAGATGCTGAAAAATCTATGCTTTCCAAACTCAAACATGGTAAATAAATACCTATCTATCTACTTGCTTTCTTTTAAAAATAGTCGTTTTAACAAGTCTCCCCAGAAGTGCTTTGTGTTTCCCCTTTACGTGAGGGCAAAAACCTCGTGTGCAAATCTTGAATGACTGGTGGGTTTTGAGGAGACTCATTTGCTTTTAGCTTTGTAACTACAGCAGCAATAGCTAAAAAACAGGAGTTTAAAGTCCGCAGTGTATCTTGGCCTGTGAGATAGAGTTGAGGTTCCCTGCAGAATAAATCAGTGATGTGCTCAGAGAACTTGAGGATAACTTCTGTTTGCTATTCGCTCTGTATAAAGCCTGAAACATGACACTTCCAGCTAGCAGTCTTCTAGTCTGGTCTTCATTGTTTCACAGGATGGAATCTTTGAGTGGTAAAAGTAATATTTCTAGAACTTGATTTAGTTCTACCATCAAGAGACAGTTTGGCAGGCAGCTGACAGGGATTAGGATTGTCATCTTGAGTGACAGGTACTAGTGGAGTCCTAAGATGAACGGTCATGTTCTAGTGTGGTGGCTATTTTGCATGTGGACATTTCCCTCCTTTTTGTTTATAACGTTACTCTGTGTCTTAATGAGAATCCAGGTCTTTATGTAAGAACATATGATGAATTAGGTCATCTTGCTTCAAAGTACGTTCTGATACTTAGAATAGCTATTCTATGGTGTTGAAAATAAGAGTAATTTTTAAGTTTTCAATTTTTCTCTTCTAGAATGTGGAGCTGCTTTCACCAGCAAACTTGAAGGAATGTTTAAAGATATGGAGCTTTCAAAAGACATAATGATACAATTTAAACAGGTACTGCGGGAAAGCCTGCCATGGCTCCTTCATTTACTTGCTTTTTGAATGTGTTAGTCTCAGCCTAACGAGACAGTGCAGGATGTGTTCAGTTGCGAACATTTCTACTGTAATTGGGTTAAACTCCTTTCGAGTTCCTACAGTTGTCTGTAATTTTTTTTCACTGCAGAGAAAAGGACTTTGTAGGTGATTACTTTCAAAAGGAGTGGACAAAAGCCCAACTGGGTAAACAGAAAATCAGATGGAATCTATTTTTTAATTCTGTGCTTTTGAAAATTGTAATGAACTTATTAATGGTTTTCCTGAACAACAAAGCAAAAAAACTGGAACAAGAAGCCACTTAAAAAAAAGGCACAGTAATAAAAGAAGAATTGTAAACTTATAAAACACTTTAACACCAGTAATAAAACATCTTTAACACCACTATGTTCTGAAGGACTAGCTTGTAAGTTCTTGCCTATTAGTCCTGGCAGTTCTGTAATGTTTTGATTACAAGCATATTTTAACATTCTTTCCTCCATTCACACATAATTAGGTACATCTTCACACCAGCCTGCTAAAACACTTTTTTGCTGTTTTCCTCCTGTATGGAAGTGCCTTTAGAACTTTGGAAAAGTGCTTTTTCTTATCCTAATTTACTTGTATGTAACTTGCAGTTTATATAGCAAAGACATGATGAGATCACTTGTCTTCTGTGCTCTCATAATGCCTGTTCTAACTAACTTCACGGTTCTACCTGAAATACATTTAATAAACAGTGCTTTATTTCAGTTCACTTTGTTTCTTTCTCCAGTATATGCAAAATCAGAATGTACCTGGCAACATTGAATTAACAGTGAATATTCTGACTATGGGTTATTGGCCAACCTACGTGCCTATGGAGGTCCATTTGCCCCCAGAGGTAATGAATATAGATGTATTTTACCACGTATCAGCCTATCAGTAATGCACCTTGATATCAACTGCAACTTGGTTTTAAATATGCATATAATCTCTAGAAAGAAATGCAGAGGTGTCTTCTTTTTTAAAAAAAAAAGTTTGTTTTCTTGCAATACCCTTTATCCTTCTAAACCTTTATTTAAGGTGTATTTGACTGCGGAGGATGGAAGGATGCTTTTAAAGTAGAAATTGTGATTTAGTGGTTTGGGTTTCTTTTTTTTTTTTTTTTTAGATGGTAAAACTGCAGGAAATTTTCAAGACCTTTTATTTAGGCAAACACAGTGGTAGGAAACTTCAGTGGCAGTCAACACTAGGACACTGTGTACTAAAAGCAGAATTTAAAGAGGTGAGTGTATGGTTTCTCTTATTCCTGTTGCTTTGCTGATTCCAAGTCTGAGTTGTGCCTTAGGGTTATATTGGGAAGGGTGTTTTGTTGTGCTGTGGTGGAAAACTTAGCGCTGTTTTTGCAATTACTTTTTAACTTTGGACCTCTGGCTATCATTTCTGGAGTTGATAGTTTCTGCAGTAGATGTAGTAAGGTCTAAAAAGATGCATCCAACTTCTATATCAGTGGACAAAAAAAAAAGTTGTTGGTTACTGCTTGGGGAAAATATCCCTTAAGTTCAGTTCCACATTAAAAATGGCACTAATTTTTATACTGTTGGGGGGGGGAAGGGGGCTGTGTTCCATAGATGACCGTACTTCACCTGACAGCATTAAGCATCTTTACAGTAAGCTTTTCAGTACTGAAATAAAGAAGAGTCTTGGATTGTACAACTGTTGTGAAAGGGTTCCAGTTATTCCCCTTTAGTATTTTTTTCGTGGACACAAATATATTTCAAGAAAATTTCTCTTGGAATAGGAATGCTTACCAGTTCTATTTTTCAGAAAAATGTTAATGGTAAAACCAGTATCATCAAACTTGGTTATTTCAAAGATCCTATAGTTCCTAATACTGTGTTTCTTAAACTAGTGTTTGCTTTACACTTTGACTTAATAGGGTCTTTCAAACTATAATTTTAAGCACTCGGTGCTTTGACATTTGTCTTGAGTAGGCTGATGCATCTCTTGGGTGAGTTTTGTCACTGGATATAATAGTTTAACCTTCTGACCTCTAGTTTATTCTGCATTCCATAGTAAATACAAGGGGACCGGTAACTTATTCTTTCATATTCCCAAAAGAATAAAATAACAATTGCACCCTCTAAGTGAAATAATTGACATTCAAGAGTGACTTATTCCTCTCCCCTACCTACAGAAAAAAAAAAAAAACCACAACCAAACAAAACACCACCACAAAATCCAGCCTGGTGATACCTGTTTCTTTCTTTTATGACAGGGCAAAAAAGAACTTCAGGTCTCCTTGTTCCAGACACTGGTGCTGCTCATGTTTAATGAAGGAGAGGAGTTCAGTTTAGAGGAGATAAAGCAAGCCACTGGGATAGGTTGGTATTGAAAACAGCTGACTACTTCTAAGTGTTTTTAGTAAAAAAGCCTAAACAACTTGTTTCTGCTTTAGAGGATGGAGAGCTGAGAAGGACACTTCAATCTCTGGCTTGTGGTAAAGCCAGAGTACTGACTAAAAGCCCCAAAGGCAAAGATGTGGAAGACGGTGATAAATTCACATGTAATGATGATTTCAGACATAAGCTCTTCAGGATAAAGATCAACCAAATTCAGATGAAAGAAACGGTATATTCTTTTTAATCCTCTGGGGTTTAGGTCCTTGGGTTAAGTGTCTTGTTGCCTACCTGTTTACAGGCTTTTTTCCTCTCTGTTGTAATGTACATACTCATATCTTTGTAAAAGTTATGTATATAATATGGATGATAGCACATAATGCAGATTTAAATACTTAGACACCAGTGATGCTTGATGTCTCTAAGGTTGTTTAAGAGAAGTTCCAATTACTGAATGTTCTTTGCGCCCTTGATCATTCCCCGGAGCTTTGCTGAATGATTTGTGAACATAAAAACAAGTTCACAGTGAATGTTCCTGACAGCCAACCACTAGACAGCTTGTGCAAAGATTTTTATTCCTTGTACAAGTGGTTTTTTCTTTAATAATCGGTCTTCATGTTTGTAAAGAATTTATGTCAAATATTTGACAACAGATATTTTATTGTCTTACACTGAGCATTGTCTTAAAGATACAAAGCAGAGTTGTTTTGACAGTTCTCTTTAAAATTTTTCTAAATGGATCCTTCAGGTAGAGGAACAGGCAAGCACTACGGAGAGAGTATTCCAGGACCGGCAATACCAGATTGACGCGGCAATTGTACGAATCATGAAGATGCGCAAGACGCTGAGTCATAACCTGCTTGTGTCAGAGGTCTACAACCAGCTTAAATTCCCAGTAAAGGTGTAGTACTGATTTTTCGTCTTCTAAAACTTTATTACTACTCTTTATATTCCCTGGCCTGTCCTCAGTTAAACAGTGCTGCTGTCTAAAACGTATCTTTTTATTATTAGGAAGGACAAATATTCACTTTGAGGGATTTTTAAAGTGCCAATTGCATTCATTTGAGTACTATCTCAGGCTTTTAGTAAGTTAAAACCTATTACCAAAGGCTATCAGAACCAGAGTCTGTTAGCAGTAACTGTGAACGTAGCTCCCCTTGAACGCTGCTGTTCTTGTATTTAAGTGTTCTGGCAATGCATTCTTGGGGACAAGGAGAAAATGATTCGGCTATGTAATGCAGAATTTGGTGTGATTCTTAATTTAGTTGACACTTATTAATAAATTAGTAATCAATAAACATACAGCGTTTTTTCCAGACATTATATTGATTAATATATATACACACATATATATATCCAATTAAAATTAGATACTGGTAAATGTCTCAAAGCTAAAGAAGCCCACAGTTGCAATATAAAATGAATAGCTTACTGTGTACAAATGGAAATGGATTTTCAAACAGTGATGCATCTGTTTGAGTTCAAATATACAGTGCTTTCTATCGTTGGAAATGTAAAATAAAAGGTACTGCTGTATCATTCCATTTTGTTGTTATGGTAAGTTCCTGCAGGCCTGTAAGTATTGCATAAACTGCAGTTGGGCTTTGCAGAGTTACAACATGATTTAAATGCTTTTCCTCACTCATCATCAATCGTGAGGCATTTTTATAGAGTCCTTCACCCAACAAAATCTTAGGGCACCCAAACTGTTGCAAAACTCGCTCACCTCAAGATAAAATGAAACTTGTACCATCTTTTGCCAGGCAAAAGTCAGAAATAAAAACACTTTGGTACATAATGTGTGAATTGCGGCTCTTTAGAGTGCAGTGTAAACAGCAGCAAATATCTTTCTCTGCTGTAAAAGTCTATGCTTATTGCAGGTGACAAGCTAATTTTGTAACTTTCTCTTCAAGTAATTATACATTGCAGACTTGAGAAGCTTTTGATACTTTATGGAATTATTTTTTTTAACCTGTGATTTCTGTTTCCTCATACATCTTAAACAGTATGGATATTTGCCTTAAGTAGAACTGAGAAATTTTGACTGCAAAGTAATAATGCTGACATCTGCTTTATTTTACAGCCTGCTGACCTTAAGAAGAGAATAGAATCCTTAATTGACAGGGACTACATGGAAAGAGATAAAGAAAACCCGAATCAGTACAACTATATTGCATAAACATATGTTGGCCTTTGTTTTACTGCACACTTGGTGTCATACACAGTTGCCAGTGGATAAACTAGCCTGTTGATCCCGTTAATTGACTTTTTATACTACCGATGATTGAATGAAAGCAGTGTAATGGAAAAGTATAGTAAAGTGGACTTCTTTCAGTGGTTAACATGCCCATTTAAAGAGTACTATTTACATTTTAAGAAGAATGCTGTTGAACTCTTTGCATGTTATTTAGTAAGATGTGCAGACAGCTGAAAGAAAGTACCTGGTCTTTGTGATTCCATTTGTCTCTGGGTCTGAAGAGGAGTCCCTTGATATACGACAGATGTCTTTCACACCTTTAAATGGAAACAGAAGGTTAATTAATATAAGAAAATAGCCTTTAAAATGCTTAAACTGCATGCAAACTTTTAATTTACTGTACAGAATGCATTTCAGTTAGTAACATACCATTGGTTTGGGTGTTGCCCACACTTGGATTTTTCCCTTGAGGGAGGGGAAAATGGGGAATAAGCCAAGCTATGCTTATTGCTGATCTAATGGAAAATATTCTTGGTTGCAATTAAGACAAAATGGTACCAATATAAAATAATGTATAAAGTTTGCAGTGTGGGCATATATACTGTATATACAAACACCATTCTTAAATAACTGCTACAACAAAACAAGTTCAGATTAGATTTATATGGCTTGCCTATAAGACTTAGTGTTCACCTTTGGGAATTTTAAGCATAAAACAGCCATAATGGAAAAAGTGACAGTTTTTACTAGTCATGGGTAGGAGGCCTTCACCTCTTGGCAGCAATACTCTAGAAAAGAGAATCTATTTACAGATATCTATGAAAAGCCACACTGTTCTTGTGGTAAAGCTGTAAGAACAAAAATTACAAATGGGTTTTAATACTTGTTTTGCTTTGCAACATTCTAAACTTGAACTAACCTCGAGGTTTAGACAGGGTAGCTCTTCTAAGACTGCCCTGCTTTGGATTGCTTTAACTTAAAGCTTTAAGAACTCAGCCCTAGATGTGGCAGGCCTCCTAGAACCCAGAAGCCTACCTCTCATGTAGAAAGTTAAATATTGCTACAAGGCATCTAAAATATATTTTCTTAGATGACCAGAGAGCATTCTTTACATCTTTATAAGACGTGGGAGAATAAGTCACTTGAATGTAGAGCTTTGTTTCAACAAAATGCATTTTCTTTTTTTATTGCTATAGCAGCATGTGCCAGGAATATATGGAGAAAAAAAAAAAAGTGTCACCAGAAAAGGTAACTCCTCCACATAACAGTTCTTCCTTACCCAGACAGGCTTTAGACCTACGATCAGCTGTGTTGCAGAGCACAATGAAAAACCTCATCCTCTTTCAGGCACTGATAGTCCTGGGGAATACCAGATACTTCTTGAAATCAAGATGTCACTTTTGTTTAATGGCAGTGTAACTTAGCTCTCTATGATCTATAACTTTTATCACTGTGATCCCACGTTCAGGGGTGTGAATGTGTGAGAGAGGGAGAGTGTGTGTATGTGTGTGTATTTTGTATCTGACACATCCCATCCTTGTTGCTTTTTTGATCTACTGTTTAATTCCATATTTACTCCAGCTGTGTTTTCTCTCAAGCTCTCTTATATGCAGTCCTCAGCTGACAGATGAAGCAGATGTCTTTTTTCCTCCTACTAAATTATTTGCTGTCACCCTCTACTGTCATACAGCTCTTTGTGATCTGCAGAAAATCTACCTTATCCTTTGACACTATTGCAGCGTAACCACTGGTAGACATCCAGGACCACCCTTGCCTCTGTAAGAAAAATACTAACAGAGTTATCTGGTAAGAAACTTGAAGACTGCTCCTGCAAATCTTTTAAGTATTAGTTCAAATAGATCCACTGGGGAGGAAAGAATGCCCTCCAAAAAGACCCTTCTGTATTTTGCATTCAATGTTCTTTTTTCATGTATGTGTTTTGTATCTTTTAGCCAATAAAGGATTCCTTTTAAAAAGGTGTTTTGGAGAAGGAGCTTAAAACTTAACTCTTGGGAGACAGGAGATGATGAATATCAGTATTGAACTGATTCCATTCAGTCTGTTGTAGCATATAAATCTAACATCACTACATGTTTAAAATACCTGTTCTGGTAGAATCCTCCCTCATCAGATCAGTGCGTTGCATTCAGTCAAACGAACCAGAAAGGTCTGAAGGTTTATTTAATTTTTATCCCATCCATTTCAGTAACTTAAATGTGGAAAACATTATCTAGAAAATGTCCTCAAATTTTGTCAGACTTTCACGATCTGAGGCAGACCCTAAGCGGCAATCTAGTTAAAGCAACCCAAAGAATGGACTTTGAGAACCCTGGCTAGGCCGAGAGAGGGGGTGAGAGAGGGGAGAGGGCTTCTTCTTGTATCTTCATGGGTTTTCCACGAGAACCTGATTATCTCTTTTGCTAAGGTCTCGCTCATTCCTGGTTAATGACAAAGCTGCAGCCAAGATTTATTGTCCAGCCGTACAACTCTGCAACTTCTTGCTGGGATCATGTGCCTGCCTATTGAGCCATATATATCTCTATAAGAAAAAAAAAAAAATTTAAAGTGGGCTTGGACCACAACTCATCTGGCTATAACACAGCTTGTCTGTGGCCACACATTTTTAATCTTGACTCTTGCATGCAGTTTATAGCACCTTGTTCATAAGAAATTGCAGTTTATTCTTAGAAATATATATTTTAGGTTTTTTAATCTTTATACCCATAAATGGACTATTTTTTTGTCTTGGCTGGTTTAAAAAGTGACCATTTTGTTTAAATGCTGTAATTGCAAATGTGTTGTAAACGTTGTTTTGTTCTATAGTTTACACAAAGGTGCCAAAGTAAATAGTTAATAAAACCAACAAACCCTAGCAAATTGTTAAGTTGCTTTAGCTGATTTTCATATTTTGGTCTTTGCTTTTTTTTTTTTCTGTCAGTCTTTCACTTTTTCCTAGACATATCATTTGCCCTAATGCTTTCTTTAAAAAAAAAAAAAGTACATCTAAAGAAATGTTCAAATACCACTTTTTTTTTTTAGTGATTTCATATAGTAGGAAGAATATTTTCTTTGAAATGTTACACTAAAATTGTAAGAGTACAGCAGCATTCAAAAATGTAATATACTTTTTGTATAACAGTTCTTCAGAGTACATCTGGAGCGGGGGGGAAAAAAAAAACTAACCCTGTTACTTTCCAGAAGCCTCTTCACTCGGCTACCAGAATATAAAATTGTGCTTTTTCACTGCATCAGAAAGTTATAGTTCATGCAGACTTGCAAACAGGGCATGTGTCACCGTTGCATCCTTCGATGCAAAAAGCAGCAAAACCTTTTTTATGTTTCATAAGTCTGATATGGGTACAGAGAGTCTTTCTTAAGTTGGTAAATAATGTAAATACATGTCCTTTCAGAGAGTGAGTCTGTTATCTAGGTATTTTGTGTCATTTAATAAATATTAAACAGTTTTGTGTTGATAAACTCTTGTGTGTAAAATGCCTTCTTACTCAAAGTTCTGTATGTTGGGCTTACTAATGTTTGTGGCTTCTTTAAATTCTTTAGCTTGTGCTTTGATAGCAAAATACGTGTTTGATACTTAATAATAATTAGATCCTTCTTCATTCAGTCATTAAAATCCCTTGAGTTTTCTAAGTGGCTTCCATTCCTGAATTTTTTTACTTTTTTTTTTTTTACCAAGTCTTCTACAAGGTTATTGGAGGGCAAGGAAATAAACATCCTTGCAAACTCTGAATTGGGATTAGAATGTGTAGGAGTGCCAGAAATGGTACAGAAATAGCAAAGGTGGTGGCTTGTTGCTGGTAGAGGAGGCTGCTCTCCTGCTGCACGATTATCTCGTCTCCCAGCACAGTTAGTAATTTTTTAAATGGCTCTGATACAATTATTGAAGTACAAAGGACAAAGAACTTGCTTCTGTTACTGATGTTGGCCAACTGGGCCATTTCTTAATTTTACCTTCAGCCGTTTGTAACTGCTGGACTAAATCTGAGCAGAATTTCTCAGGAGTATCTTCAGCCTGGCTTTTCCCCAGTGCAGGCGCTCTGAGGAGTTGGTGGAGAGGGGTGGTGGAGTGGTTTGGTTTCTCTTTCTGAGCTCGAGGGGTGGTTTGGAAACACGGGTGGCTGCAGCAAAGCAAGTGCTGATCCTCCAGACTGATCTCTGGTGAAGGCTTGTGTGTGCTGCAGGGAGGCTGGCCTCGCACAGCTTCTGCAATCACAAACCGTTCCTAGGGGGTGGGGGTGTTAAATAGGTATGGTAAATGTCTTCCACTAATGCTGCTCGGGTGCTCGCTTTCTCTGTTATGGCTTGGAAGCATCTAAATGCATGGAATGTTTCTTCCACTAACAATTTCTTCTTAAAGAGAATGTTTCCTACGTTCACAATCCTATGGAATGTTGTTTTTTAAAAAAAAATAATCCTACAGAAGCAGACGGATATTTGGAGATTGATAGGTCTTCTGTCTGTGCTGAGAAAAATACTAGAGCAGTAAATACTTTTAATTCCTGTACTGTAGGAAGTGCAATACACATTACTGTGCTTTCTCCTGATTTTGAGAGAAACTGGTGCCAAATCAAACTTAAGACAGTAGCTTTGCATTTAGTATTTCCTCCCCCTCCCCCCTTAAAGAGGCAAGAGCTTATGGACGTACTGTACTATTTAGAAAATAAACACCTAAAAATTTACTTAAGGGGTTGAGAGACATTGGACTTTGTGCAGTGGGTATCTTGTAAAATATGGAGTTAACTGGGAAAAGCAGCAATGGACGTTGATCAACCTACAATGGAGCAAGTTTTTCTTCCCATTAAGTAACTGTTCCCTGATACAAGGTCAACTCTAAAATTACTCTGATAACTTGTCTTGCTGTTGCTTATGGAGAAATGAGCATTGGGATACAAACAAAAGAAAAGTAACTTTGAAAGTTATTTTCCTAAAATGAGTAAGACAGTGTAGCACTGTAGATAAACCCCTTTTTCTTATGCTTAGGAATAGTAGTTTGCATCCAGTAAATGCTAAATTTTTATTGATTATTACAGATTTATGCATGCCAGCCACTGCAGCAGGGTCCGACCCTAGGATCCTGCTGAGAATGCCAAGTCCGAGTGAAGGTTTCCAATTTGTCTTTTATTAGTTTTTTTGGTTACAGCTCACATTGGGTGCCTCCGGAGAGGGATCCCTGCTCCAGTTCAAGTGTCTCAATTACACCCGTTCCACCCATCACCCCACCCCCAGGTGCAACCACCGAACTCTGGTCAGTGCTCTCTAGGTTTCTTACTGGTTTTCACTGTGGCTGGGCTGGCCACCTTCTGAAGTTAGTTCATTCTCTTGGAATTGCCTCCTTGGTCCTCAATTTCATTCCGCTCGTATCTGCTGAATTCAGGGAGTGCTTCGTTAGCAGCACTAGTTTTATCAAAAGTTTACTCTTGGTCAGCTCTTGTGGCCCAAGGCTGCAGCTACTTTATCTGTTCGTGCTAGGCCACTCATGCTAAATGAGACTGTCGGAGAGAAGAGTACAGTTAATCAAATTTCTTCTATAACATTGATGATAGTTCCTTAGCTTATTCCTTAAAACAATTGGTTGGTTGTCAGCTTGAAACACCTGTGTTTTAGACCTGGAGGAAAATAGGGATGTCACTAGGTACTTCTGTGTTAAAATGCCTAAGTCATCTTCATGTGCTTTTGCCATGAAATTTTGTCTTTTCAAAAAAAGTGTAAGTCTAGAGGTTCTGCTTCATTTAATGATATTTTCAGTAATAAGGAAGTTGCAGTAATTGCTTTTCCAGCAGATCCAACATTAAGATGCTTTATGCAATTGAGGCGCGTGTCAGACTGATAATGCCCCGGCCGTTGCAGGGCTCAAGGGTCGCAATGCTTCTCTGCAAAGCTTAATCACCGTGACTTTGCAAATAGAGAGGGGCTAGTATGCAAGTAAATTGCGTCTAAGATTATATGGAATGGATTTCTTTTTACCATTTGGAGTGGTAAGTAGTTTTAATACAGCATGATATACCAGCGCTGGATTATTAGCAAGATATTCACTTAATATGTAGCTTTTCTTCCCTCCCCCACCAAACCTCATATAAAATTATCACAATGCGTGTTCTGTTTCACCCTTGTATAGTCTCTGAGGCTTGAAGTATATCCGAGAACAATTTGTTACCACAGTCAAAAACGGATACCTTTTTCAAAAGCAGTCCTTTCGCTACAGCAAGAAAATCTTCCAGTTGGTGCCAGTCTGAGGTTCAAAACAAGGCTGCTCTACCTGTTTTCACTAAAGGCTGGGCAAGATGCTGTGCAGGCCAAGTTCTGCCAGGTGTGTGCCGGGGAGGAGGTACAGCTTTTGGGCGTGAGATGGGAACAAAGATTACAAAGCTCAGCCTCTGTAGAGATGAGCTGGAACCTCGTCACTGTGCAGGTAAAGCTTGCTTGTAGGCTGTGGCCAGGGAGGTCAGGCTCGCTCCTCCCAAGAACTGGTTCTGTAACCGAAGGGCTGTGATTCTGCTGCTTGCAGAACTGCCACCATCTGTGCACCCCTTCAGTTTCTTCCTTTTTATTCTTAGGGCAGCAGCTGCTGCTTCAAATCCTAGCTCTACAAAAGCATGAAGCAGATGTGCAACCTCAAATGGGAGAAAGATCATTCCCCGGAAAAGTTTTGTTGCTCAGGACAATGCAGTGACCAGGCAGAAAACAGGGTTTGCCAGACCTGGTTTCCTACCTCTGTCAGAGCTGGAAACTGTAGACTAATTACATAAATCATCGTTACATATGTCATCCGCCCTAATGTGCTCTCTGTAGAAGGCATGTAATGTTATTCTAAGTCAAAAGGGATCCTGTAGCACTGAAGTCCTGCAGTTAAAGTATCCAGATTTGAAAATGATTGTATAATACAGACTCCTTTCCAACCCTGTACCTTAATCAGGAAGTTATATCTAAGTTTGAAATTTCCTGCTGAAATTTCTCAGAAAAAGTTACAGTCAACACATCTTTCATAAGAGTTGGAAGTGGGAGGTGCCTGGTGTGCAGAGCCAGCCATTTTCACAAAATAACTTCTGCTCTGAAGCCGACAGATGTCTCTCCACCGAGTTAGCAATGAATTTTGATGAAAACACAAAATTGGGAGTATTGACCTTCTCCTGCTTTGCCGTTACAAGCCCAAAGAATATGCCGGGTTGTCAGCCAAGCAAGTTGTTTTTCACATTAAACAGACCTACGCCTAGAAGGAGTTTGGTGTGACCCGGGCAAGGCACAAATCGGATCTGCTGCCCCGGTTCCGCCGTGCTGCCCAGTGCCCCGGCGCCGGTGACACCCAGCGGGGCCGAGGATACTCCCGCGCCGGCGGCACCGCCCGGCCCCGCATCCCGCGGCGAGGGGGACGGAGCGAGGGACACCCGGGTACCAGCGCCGTGTCACCGACCCCCGCCTCGCGTCGCCCCCCCCCCCCCGGCAGCTGACGTCTCTTTACACGACAGGGCGTTTTGAGTAGTTTTAAGAAGGTATGGCCGTGTACTGGTACCAAACCCGCAACGCCGCCCCGCGCCTCTCCTCCTCCCCGCCCGCCTGAACGTGTTTTTCATTTCCCAGTGCTTTTGCCGGAAATTTTGCCGCTCCCCGCCGCCACCTGCTCCCCGACCCCTTCACCTCCCCGCCGAGGTTTCTTTTTTTGGCATTTCACGTGATTGCCCCACTCTTGACTCAGCAGTTTCCTGCAGCAGCGTTTAATGGTTTGGTTTCCCACCACCACCTCCTCCAGAACCCGGCGGCTCCGAAACACCGCCATCTGCTCGGAGCAGCGGTGAACCGCAGCTGTCGCGCCTGGTAGATAACAAGCGATCTTTTCAGAGCCAGCACAGCAGAGCCATCCCTTTTCCAACCGCTGGGCAGGCTGGCACACGCAGCTGAAGCCCTGCAGATGTCACACTGTGCTGGACAAAGTATGGTCTTCATTACGGTGTCCTTCTTCCCCAGGCTACAAACTGGGGCTGCGTGAGAAGGAAAATTTCGGTATTCACCTGTAATTCTCACAGCTGCTGGCAAAGTCCCGAGAAGGTCCCCACAGTTCATGCCGAGCGAATCTGTGACCCCTCCGGCCAGCATTAATCTATCCCTCTTTCCATCCCTCCCACGTGAAGCGGTACCAAATCCTTCCTCTGCCTCCTGGAAAGGAGTAATTGGTTCTGCCGTAATCTTTTCCCTGGAAAAAAATACAGAAAATTCCCTGTTGTTTAAAGAGACATCTGAAAGAATTAATAAAAATACACGAGAAAAAAAGCAGTGATTACTGCATGTCCTAGGTATTATCTCTCTTGTTTTTACCACAAGCTGTACTTTTCTGCACCAGATATCGGAAACGTTAAGTCGGTCAGTGCTTTATTAAACACTGGACAATTTGCTTCTGACCACACACATCCATCAATTTTTGCAAGTCCCAGGGTTAAGAAAAGTTTGATTACAGATATAACATCTAACCATCTGAAACTGCTAAAGGCTCGCAAAGGATTAAGCGTAAGCTGGACATCAAGAGTATGATGTGAACGAAAGTCACAAGAACAGCCTATATATTTGAAATTAGGCATGGATTTATATTCCTTGGTGAACCAAAGCTTTAAAAAGAAATCATAAGGTTTTGCATATTTGTTATTAGTGCATGTCAATACCTTCTTAAAACTACTGACATCAGACTAAGTATAACATGCAGTAAAAACATAATGCTGTACAGAAACATTACAGTCCTCATTTTCACACCCAGCAATAAACATAAAGAATGTCTTAGAGAAACAGGATCAGCTTGCCATCCATCAGTGGCTCCCAAAATCATGCCAAATGCACAATCATTCCTCTCTGGTAAGCAAGAGGGTGAGGAATTTTCTCTGCATCATGGTAGCAATCATTCATGCTTCTACCATTAAAGGAGAACAGCTGATCATATGAGTTTGATTTTATGTTACTGAAGTCCAACTATCACATAAATCCTACCATTCTTTAAGATTGCCATAATCAACAAAGAAATTACTCATGATAACTAAGATGTAGTGGATATTTGTAGAGGTTGAAACCTGGAAGTACTGAATATAATAGCTATCCATGGAATTTAGCAGGAATTGGAAAACATCTGACGCCAACCACTAATCTTTTTTTTTTTTTTTTCTAAGGAAAGCTGCAGGATTTGTTAAACAAAAGGGGAATAGAGTTTCATTTTTGCTCCTTCCAGAGCTATAAACAAGAGATATGCTTTGGGAACTGCCCAAAAATTTTCTATTTAGGGAGAATAGTGCCAAAACCAAGCTTCTGTCAGTTGGCTGGGCAAGAGGAGACTGTGACTGTGCTAATGCAAGAGAACATTGTTTTTAACAACTTTTTAACACGTTCACATGGCTGGAGCACGTGGGCTTTGCTGGGCAAACATCATCCCGCACGTGAACGCGAGGTGCCTGTACCAAGTCCCTGCCAGGGGAATTGGATCCTTTGGTCTCCCCAAGGACTCCACACAAGGGCAGAAACCCTTTGGGTGCCTCTTCCCATGTTGTCACTAGGGTGAGCCGTGATTTACACACACCACAGGCACATCGGTCTCTCCTGTGGTGTTCTGCAACACAGAAAATAAACCACCAGTTCACAGTCTCTGAATTCATAAAACTTCATCTTTCTATTAAGCTACTCCTATAAGCAGTTTGGCACTGACTTAACTGAAAGCAGGATTAGCTTGTACATTGTTTTTCCAAAGGTCTAAGGGAGGAACTGTCCTCTCATTTATCTCGACTGATACAGCAAGCAAGAAGTAAGCCTTTGAATAAAAAGTGCACCTGCTAAGATCACAGTTGTAGGAAAATAACTGAAGATCAGTGAGGAGGACTGCAAACAAGCTCAAGTGACTCGCACATGGGGTGCTGGAAAACATATATGTCACACTAATTGGTGTTTAGTCTTACCTGCTTGACAAGCAGAACATCCGCGCTTAGATAACATAGGCTTGTGATGGACTCAGGGGCACCTTATCGAACATGCCTGAGATTCCTTCCCTGCTGCTGAAGAAGTTCAAAGCACAGTAGAGAACTACGTGTGCTTGAATCCTTGAAATACAGGTGAGAACAGCAAGTCTGAGCTCTCGCTCTCTCACTAACAAGGACTCTCTCGCTCCGCGGTGCCTCTGTCCCCTGTGTGCGTGCCTCTGCCTGGGTACTGCTTCGGAGATTCCCTGGTTTGCGAGGTATTGAGATTAAATTTGTTCTTTGCCTTTCATCCATCGTTTTGTGGTTGTTCCTGCGTCCTGCCTGTGCCGGCTCAAACAACAGTAAAATGATGTAATACCACAAAGTGCCCGTGGAAAGCAGTTATATGGCGGAGAGGACAAAGCAACCAGGTGCAAACCAAGAGAGAAAATAATCTGTGTTCTGATATTAATTATATTTCTGATGCAAACCAATATATTTTTCATTATGCTAAATTATATAAGCTATACTGTTCTTTTAATCCCACACCAGTTGCTACTTTTATTCTGTGTTATTCAACAGAAACAGATTTTCTTGTTATGATAGCTACCATTTGATTTCATTTCAAGCTTCACCAAATTGGCATAAAGGAAACAGGGTAATCAGTCTTCCTTTTATGTCTGCAGAACATCTAGTCATTTTATAGTCTATTATTTCCTACATGCAAGGAAAAAATCAAAATATTCAGGATTCTTCACTCAGAACAAGGGTGTGTTTGAACATACCAATATCTATACATAAAGCAACTCCTCCTGAAGTAAACGTTCCAGCTGATGCAAAAAGTGACATACCACCACAGAAACTGCCTGGAACAGACCAATCATTTTCTCCTCCTCCAATTAATTAAAGCCTGATTCAAAGTCTCTCTCCTAATAGTCCAATCCTGTTAATTTAATTGCTCCTAACTCCCTGAGAGATCCCTTTTTAAAAACAGGACTTTGCACTAAACCAGTGAAGCCTGAGGAAATGCAAAAGCCCCAGCAGCGGGATTCTCCCTCGCCTCTGACGTGCCCCATTCTCTGCGGTGGAGCCGAGAAAGACGAAAGCTTTGCTGCTTTCAGAAGTTGTGGTTTTGTCTGTTCTGCTGTTACTGGATGCTCCCCCACAGCCCACAGCAAGTGCTGGCTCAGTTATTAAATATAAACTTTATTTTTTCAGATAAGTTTTCAGTAAATTAAGCCTAAAGGCTAAATAAAAAAAAAAATATTCCTTCTACGTATTTTGAAATGACATGAATTTTGATACTCACATGCAACGATGCTTAGGCATGCATGTGCAGGTATGTGCTGCACATGGTAAGTTGGTTCTAGGTGCATTTATTAAGCACAAAAAGAAATGTAAAGAAGCAGTGAATGTCTGATCAGGACAGTGTTTGTGTGTGGAACCATCTGTACAATGGATGGGTTTCGGTGGTGCTCCTGTCTTGCCAGGCTTGGGTTTGTGGTACCCTCTGGAAGAGGATGGGATTGCAAGTATACAACTGAGAGTATTTAACTGACTCTTAAACCCAAACTGCATTATTTCAACTTCATCAAGACTTCGTAAATGCTTTCCTATCAATGCTGTCTACACTCCCACTGCCTCAGGTCACTGTGTTTTATTGTCTTCTTCAGGAGTTTTCATTTTCCTCCTCCATGATTTGGCACGTCTCTTAGTGCTCGATTATTCGAAATAATATTTGCAGTTCTCCCACAGCATCAGAAACAGGAACATGTTATTCTAGGAGGGCCCTTTCCCGCTCACCCTAGAGCTCCCGTCTCCCCAGGCAGTTGAGCATCTGCCTGCCATTTTCCCTGCTGCCTCCCAGCCCCGATCTCTTCTTCCCCGTCTCCCCTTCCTTTGCCAGGCCAGCCTCCCTTTCTCTCTTCCACCGAAACAATACTCTCCAGGCTGCAATCCAACCTCCATCACATTTTATACCTCCTTCCAGTCTCAAATGCACTGGTAACCCACCGCAGTGCTCTTGCTGCTCCTGCACCACTGGCTTAAATATTTAGGTCAAATTACCCCATTTCTCCCCTTTTTTATTTACTGTAAACATGAAAAATACCCTAATTCTTTATTTTTCGCAGTGAAAGCCTCTATATTAAGCTTCTTCGAATGCGCATCTCCTCTCAGCTTCCTCTTCTGGTTCTGGAGCAGCCTCACAGGAGCCAGCACTGGCTGCCGAAGGGCAGCACAGACCACCGGTGACCCGCTCCCACCGCCGCACCGGGCAGGGGCGGACCTGCCCGCCCGAGGCGGTGCGCGCCCGCCGCCCTGTCCGCGATCCATCGAATCGAGACCCGCGGCGCGGCGATTGGCGGCGCGCGGGCGGCACCGCCCCCTACCCCCCTCACATGACCGATGGCGAGCTGTTCGTCGCGCCCGCTCGCCTCGCCCGTTCGCCCCTCGCCGCCTCCCGCCGCCGCCAGCATGGCGCCGCGCTGCTCCTCCTCCTGCCTCCTCTTCCTCCTGCTGCTCGGCGCCTCTGGTGAGCGGGGCGGCGTCCGGTCCCGGGGCGGCCAGTGGCGGGGGGGGAGGGGGTGCGTGTAGGTGACGCGGCGTCGCTCAAGGGCCGGGGGTGCCGCGGGCTGACGAGGCCCTGGCGGGCCCGGCGCCGCCTCAGCCCGGCGGCAGCTCCCCCAGGCTGTGTCAGCGGACGGGGAGCGGGGGCCCAGGCCTGGCCGAGCCCCTGTTGCTGGTGGCGGCGGCGGGGTGCGGCGGGTCTGGCCCAGCGGCTGACGGCCGTGTTTGAGCTGAGGGCTGTGGGCCAGGGCGGCCGGCTCGCTGCTGGCCCAGCTGGGCGGCGCTGCAGGGCCGTTGGCGACCCGGGTCAGCCCCAGCTCGGAGCCGTGGGGGTCAGCGGACACAGGCGTGCGGATCGGAATTGGCTACGGAGATTCACCGGGGCAGAAACCCAGAAGCTATAAAAAGTTCCTGAAAAACCTAAAGGGAATGTAATGCCCATGTGTTTTGAGGCAAAAATGGTGGAAGCACGGTGAAGACACCCAAATCTCACATCTTAGAGGTCAATCCAAGTCCTACCGCTGGTGACATGGATAAGATGCTGTGTGCGGTCTGGGACTCCTCAATACAAGGAGGAGATCAAACTGTTAGAGTGTGTCCAGAGGGTGACCAAGATGGTGAAGGGTCTCGAGGGCAAAGCTTCTGAGGAGTGGCTGAGGTCACTTGGCTTGTTCAGCTTGGAGGAGAGAAGGCTGAGGGGTGCCCTCATGGCAGTCTGCACCTTCCTCAAGGGGGGCAGCAGAGGGAGAGCTGCTGATCTCTCTCTGGTGACCAGTGATGGACACAAGGAAATGGAATGACGCTCCATCAGGTTGGACATTAGGAAAAGGCTCTTCACTGAGAGGGTGGTCAGTCACTGGAACAGGCTGCCTGGGGAAGTGGTCGTGACACCAAGCCCGTTGGAGTTCAAGGAGCATCTGGGCAATACTCTTAGTCATATGGTTTACTCTTTACCCCTGCAAGGAGCAGGGGGTTGGACTCGATGATCCTTATGGGTACAACTCAATATGTTCTATGATTCTATGATGAAGATAATAGCAAGACCCCAGTATGCAAGCCAAACATTGTTTAAGTGCTATGTTCATGCACTTCAGTTTACTGAGTCTGTCACCAGAAAGCCAACACTCCTTTAGATTATTAGTCTTTGCCAGGTAAACAGACTGTAAAACGTTCTCTCAACTTTTTATCTAGCCTTGATAAGTCTATGGTGTGCTTCCTAGTTTTAAGACTTTTTAGAAATCTAGCTGCTCTTGCAGTGTCTGGTAAATTGAATCCAGTCCTGAAATAACTTACTGCTTTGTAGTGAGCTGTCCTCTTAAGTGGTTCTAGAAAATGAAGTAAAAGCGATGTCTTAATAGCTAATAATTATATCTTACAGGTTTTTTCCAGTCCTATGCAGTGGAAGTAGATGTAAAGGATGCCTCTAATGCTACGTGCCTGTATGCAGAATGGATGATGAGATTCTTGATAAAATATGAAACAAACAGTAGTGATTATGTAAGTATTTGGAGTTAACTTTTGTTGATAACTCTGTTTTGTGTGTTGTCTTTCCTGGGTAGAAGCTTAAGTACACTCTTTTACCTAGGGTGTTTGGGGTTTTTTTCCACTTCTTTTTTTCACTATAGGAGTATTTCTAAATATTCATTTTAAAACAAAGCATATATTCTCAGTTAATAATACAAATAACTGAAAGTGCCTTATTGCACTTACTTAAATGGTGTACTGTTCAAGCTTGGTGGTTTTTGGTGTCAGTGTAGTAATGTTCTTAGCCCAAATAGTAAGTGTAAATTGCAGCTCAGTACAGTCAAGATTTACAGCCAAGTTAGATTTGTACTTCTGTAGTTGAATCTGATATGGCTCCTTTCTAAGTCAGATGTCAGGGAGCCTTTTTCATAATTTTGTAGAATAACCTAAAATAATCTTGCTAATTTTGTGCAAGGTTCCATCTGACTCCAGCAGGTTTATAACGTTGTCATGGGGAAGAACTGCTATCTGTGAAAACATTTTTAAATTGCCCTTTTTTCTAGAAAAATGCTACCTTGAATTTGTCATCCAGTGTGACACACAATGGAAGCGTCTGTGGCAATGACACACAAGCTGCACTTCTGGCAGTACAGTTTGGAGAAGGTCACTCTTGGAGTGTTAACTTTACAAAAACCAATGAAACTTACCAGGGGGACTTTGTCACGTTTACTTACAACACCAATGATACTGCTGTGTTTCCTGATGCTAAAAGAAAAGGTAACGTTCAGTGCAGAATCCTACTTACAAAAAAACCTCAGACGCATGTCAGATCTCGTGTACCTGACCTTGGTTGGCTTTTTCAACGTTAGATGGGCTAATAATGTATCTAATGACTTCTGTGCCATATGCTGCCTAACTGTTGTTCATCGTACTTACCTATTGTATAAGAATACAGACTGGTTAGAGTCCCTGAATGTATGATTCCCTTTAAGTAGAATGGGAGGGGAAGGTTAACTGAAGAGCCTTGATCAGTGAGGTGCCGCTAATAGACAACAGGCATATGGAAGATTCATTTTAGTATGCCTTATTGGCTTTCCACCTAGCAAAGCGCTACAGTGTTAGGCTTTCCGTGTACTGATACCTATTAATAATAGGATTATTTTTTTTCCTTAAAGAAAAACTTGAGTAAAAAGGTTCACTTTTCTAATGGCTTGTCTAATTCTGGAAGCTTGGTTACTTCTCTGCACTACTTAGCACTTCAGGTCAGGACACACAGGTAAAACATTCAAGAGAGACTGGGATTGTTAAACTTTAATTATCTCTTACTCTGTCTTCTGGTATTATGTAAAGCATAACACTACTTATAAATGGTCTTGTAGATTATAAGGTATTAAAATATTTGTGCTTATTTGTAGGACCAGTTACTATTGTTGTAAAGGCTGTTATGCGTCCAGTGCAACTGAATAACGTCTTCGTGTGTCATAATACTGACTTTCTTGAAGCAGAAAATGTAACACAGATTTTCTGGAATGTTACTGTGCAGGCTTTTGTTCAGAATGGCACAATCAGTAAAAAAGGTGAGCATTTCAATTTGTGAATGAGCGTTTTTGTATTGCGCCTTAGTGCAGGGAGCAAAGTCCCATAATGAAAAATCCACCAGTTCTAAGATGTGCTATGTTGAATAACGTTCGTGTAAATATCCTTTAGTACGTCTTTCCTTGTTCCTGGAAAAATAGATTAGTAGAACAGATTTAGTAGTGGATAGTAATGTAGATTGTTCCCGTGCCAAGGTGGTATTTTAATAAAGTATGTATTCCAGTAATAGGGGTATTAAAAGTAAGCACTTCAAAACTACTGTTGCTGACCAGATCATTTGAGTTTCGAGGCTTTTAACTGACTGCCTTCCATTTTTAGTGCTAGCCTCTACTTTTTCATTTAAATAGTCCAGAGCCTGTTGTCAGATCTCACACCTCAACTGCTTAAGAGATGAGCACGTCATCCTGCTACATATAGCTTCATAGGGTTGATGACTTTATCTACAGCAAATACATATCACACTTTTATAACCACTTAGCTATCTTTGGCTGTATGTTTCACTTCCATGTGTTGGAGATAAGTAGTACTACATATGCTTCATGGATTTAAAACTGCAGGCATTACAGAATTTCTGAGAATAAATGGTAGCTGTAAACTGTTTGGAATACTGTGCCCATAGTGCTGAGTTTGAGGCTTCTGACTTGGTGATGAACATATTTCCAGTAAGCCTAGATTTCAACAGAGAAGTCAATGTCTTATGATTCAGAGATCAGTTCAATAGAGATTTTTATTAAAAATTTTCAGCACTGAAATGGTGGTTAAAATTGCTTTTCAGAGTCTAGATGTCGTGCTGATACACCTACTTCTGCACCTACTGTTCCGCCTACTACTGCCAATGTAACTACTGCATCTACCACCACTTTATCACCTGCTCCGACCACTGCTCCCAAACCTGTGGAGAATCCAGACACAGGAAACTATTCTCTTAAAAGTGGAAATAAAACTTGTCTTCTGGCTACGGTGGGGCTGCAGCTGAATGTTTCCCAAGACAAGGTGCTCATCTTCTATTTTAGAAGAGTAGAAAGGTTGCTGTAGTTATTTGGTGTGAAATGTGGGTGCAGGGTATTTGCTTTGTACGCCACTGGTTGTCCAGAACTGCTTTTAAGTGTTGTACATAGCACCTCTCTGATGTCAGAATAGTTTTGTGGCATAATATCTAGCTTCAAAACCTTATGTGGATTTGATGTGACTTGTTACTGGGGGAACCTCTAACATTGAAAGCCTGGAACTTTCTAAGCTTTTAAGGCTGTTGGTACCTGCAGATAGTGTTTTTCCCCACAGAGGGAGCCAAAGCTAACCTGTTGTATTAGGTCAACAAAATAAAGGCTTCACCGGGCAATTTGTTTGCTTCAGTATTACCAGCATGTAAACTCGGTTCAATAGTAGCCAGGCTCAATCTTACTGCTGTCATATTCATGACAAGCTTTTCTAACCCAAGACTGCTGCTGACTGGAACAATGCATGCTGAATGGCAGCTGCATGTCTTTGATGCGGTATGTCTGTATTTCAGCCTCTTCTGATCAACATCAATCCAAAGACAACTAGTGCAGATGGTACATGTGGTAACAGAACAGCTACTCTGAAATTGAATGATGGAAATACCACGTTGATTGGGTTCACGTTTGTTGTTGTAAGTAACTTCTTTTATTTTAAACCAAGCTTCCACTTTAACAGCATTGCATGATGAGTGCTCATAGTAAAAGCCTTCTGTCACTTGCTGGTGGTCGGCTGTTCCCATATAGGAAGTGGAACTGGCTCTAGCTGACTGCCTCAAGACGAGTGGAGAATTGGGTTAAAGTTGTAGAAAAACATAAGACTGTGGTAAATGTGTTTAGCCTTTTGTAATGCATGTGTTATTAAAGTTAAAAATGCAGAATTGCATACTGACAGTTGATTCTTGCTTCTTAAACAGAAAAATGAAAGTGCAAATGTACAAAAATTTTATCTGAAAGAGGTGAATGTTACCCTGCTCAACCGTCTCAATGGTTCTGGTAAGAAATAGTATCTGCCTTAAAGCAAGTGTAAGCTTTTATTCGATGCCTGTATTTATCAAATACTTCTGACTTTTTTGTCAATGCTGTTCATGCTTACTGTTACTTCCTTCTTTAAGTTGGTAGGAACAAAAGTAATAAGCAGAAACAGTTATAAGTTACTTTGAACAACAGTGTGGGATCATTCTCTTTTCCTGAAATTTCTGCTAATGGAGTCTCTTACTTTGTGATAAACGTATATAAGAGGGCTTCTTTGTAACTGTTTTCAGTAACATAATTTTTTGAGGTGTGAAATACAGTTGTACCAACCCTGAAGTTTTTTGTTTTTCTTAAACCAGCTGTTGTCTTCTTTGATTGAAGATGCTGCTGTCTTCTAACCGCTTCTGCTTAGCTCTCACTGGGAAAAGAGACCATTCCTTCAAAAACGAAAGCATACTTTTTTCCAAATCAAAATATGTTTGGTTTGTTTTGTTCTTTAAAAGTTGCTTGTGATAGCTACTGCAGTTAAAAGGGCACTAAAACCAAATTGCTCGTGGCTCTGCAGTGTTGGGATGAGTGGAGGAACAAGGAAAGTCTAATGTCACGTCTATATGGAGGAGAGGTTACTGCCAAGTACTGTAATAACTTCAGTGCCTGACTTTTGGTCAAGCAGATCAATCACACTTCAGACTACCTTATTTTTCAGAGTAGTCAGTGTTGAAAAGTTGGCCACTCTAGATTCAACTCCTTATTCTTCTGATTGTATTAGCAACTCTCTTGCATTTAAAGTGGGCATGCAAATTTCCTTTTTTTTCCCCCCCCTTTATTCAGTCATTTCAAGTGCAGATAACAACAATTTCAGCAAGTGGGATGCTTTTCTTGGTAGTTCTTATATGTGCCGAAAAGAGCAAACTCTTCAGGTTAATGAAGATCTTCAAATACATACTTTTAATCTATGGATTCAGCCATTCCTCGTGAAGGAAAATAAGTTCTCTACAGGTAAGAGTTCTTTTTTTGTTAATTCTTGCAATGCTTGCAAAATTGTTACCTGTTAAAACGCACCAGCATTGAGCACAAGCACTTTTTCTGTTTGAACCTCTTGTTCTGGGTTTTTTTTTGGGTTTGGTTTTGGGTTTTTTTGAAGATAAGTTCTGAGACTGACATTCAAGTTCAAGGAAAGATTTGTTCTCACTTAAAAATATCTGCTAAGTATGTTGGTTCTCCTTCATAAAACTTGAAGGAGCTAGAGACAGCAAAGAAGGACTTAAGCATTGCCTTGCAGAGTAGGTTAGAAGTTATCTGACATCATCTTGACATACAGCTTCTTGTAGCTTGAATATATAAGAAAATGGGACAAAACATAGCAGAAGTAGACATTGGTAATACTATTAGGTGTTTCATTTCTCTTTACCTGTCTGTTTAAGGAATAGGAGTGTTACAGGGAAAAAAGAACTGTCGGAGCTTCTTTCAGAAGCAGTCTTGGAATATCCAGAACTAAAGAAAGATTCTAAAATGTTTGTTTGCTGCATTATCCTAGTCTTGTCTGGGGAAAACTGGAATTGCTTAAACTACCTCCTAATCTTTAGTGTAACCTGGTCTTTGTACTTAATGATAATACTTGCAGCACAGTCTTACTTGACTAGACTAATCTGTAGACATAAACATTGGGTGCTGATTTTTCAACTACTTTTTTTTAGACAGAGGTAAGTTAACTCCCCAAATGTATGCAGGGTAAACAGCTTTTTTGATAATACATTCTGAAGAGTTAGGGTTCCATTTAACTCTGTAGTTCAAGTTGAGGCTAGCTTCCTCCTTCTCCTAATTGTTGCTATTTCATCTCTCTAACATGTCTCCATTCGGGACAGGTTCTTGATACCAAATCATTTATTAATGAGTAAAAGCCCCAGACTTGCCTTAAGCTTGAAATAGATAAGCCTGGTTCTGTCTTAAAAGGAGAAGAATGACTGCTCCCTTGTCTAGTACAGACCGTGTGCATATGAAAACTCGTACACCAGGGGCACTTCCATGAGCTTACTATAGTTTATCCAATGTCCCAAGTGATTACAATGCTTAATATATGCTAGATGTACTCATGAGACCTCTGCAGTTCTTTCTCTCTTAATTTAAAGATGTAGTAATACTTGATTTTTGAACACTTTCGTATTACGGAAAACAGATTTTTATACCACACTTGGCAAGTATTCTGTCTTTATTTATTCCTTGTTGCAACCTTTTTCTCATCTACAGCCCAGGAGTGTTCGCTGGATGATGACAGCATTCT